>NC_037688.1:2000587-2369753 GCF_003255815.1 Theropithecus gelada
CAGCACTGCACTCCATCCAGGCCACAGAGCGAGACCCCGTCAAAAAAAAAAAAAAAAAAAAAAAATATCCTATTGCAGATTCCACAAAAACAGTATTATCAAACTGCTTATTGAGAAGAATGGTGTAATTCTGTAAGATGAATTCCAACATCACAAAGCTGTTTCTCAGAAAGCTTCTTTCTAGTTTTTATCTGAGGATATTTCCTTTTTCACTATAAGCCTCAAGGTGCTTCAGAATATCCCATTGCAGATTCCATGAAAACAGTGTTAGCAAACTGCTCCGTGAAAAGAGAGGTGTAACTCCATGAAAAAAATAAACACCTCAAAAAGAACTTTCTCAGAAAGCTTCTGTCTAGTTTTACCTGAAGATATTTCCTTTGTCAACACTGGCTTTGATGCAATACAAAATATTCCTTCTCATATTCCACAAAAGTACTGCTACCAAATTGATCCATGAAAAGGATTGTGTAACATCGTGTGATGAATTAACACATCATAAAGAGGTTTCTCAGAAAGCTCTGTCTAGTTTTTAAATGAAGATACTGTGTTTGTCACCATAAGCTTCAAAGCGCTGCTAAATATACCATTGCAGATTCCAAGAAAACAGTGTTAGCAAACTGCTCAATTAAAAGAACAATGTAACTCTGTGAGACGAATTCACACATCACAAAGAAGTTTCTCAGAAAACTTCTTGGTAGTTTTTTTCTGAGGCTATTGCCTTTTTCAACAAAGGCCTCAAGGCGCTCCCAAATATCCCTTTGCAGATTTCAGGAAAACAGTGTTAGCAAACTCCTCCATGGAAAGAAAGGTGTGTCTCTGTGAGGTGAATTCACAGATCACAAAGAACTTTCTCAGAGCTCCTTTCTAGTTTTTATTTGAGGATACTTCCTTTGTCACCATAGGCTTCAAAGTGATACAAAATATCCCTTCTCAGCTTCCCCAAAAACAGTGCTACCAAACTGTTCCATGAAAAGAATCGTGTAACTCTGTGAAATGAAACAACACGTCACAAAAGGGATTCTCAGATAGTTTCTTTCTAATTTTTAAATGAGGATATTTCCTTTTGCACTATGGGCCTTAATGTCCTCCGGAATATCCCATTGCAGATTCTATGAAAGCAGTATTAGCAAATTTCTCTGTGAAAAATAAGGTGTAAATCTATGAGATGAGTTCACACATCACAAAGCAGTTTCTCAGAAATTTTCTTTTTCATTTTTGTCTGAGGCTATTGAATTTGTCACCATAGGCTTCAATGTGCCCCCCAAATATCCTACAGCAGATTCCATGAAAACAGTGTTATTAAACTGCTCAATGAAAAGAACAGTGTAACTCTGTGAGATGAATTCACATATCACAAGGCACTTTCTTAGAAAGCTTCTTTCTAATTTTTATCTGAGGATATTTCCTGTTTCACCATAGGCCTCAGTGCACTCCCAAATATCCCATTGTAGATTCCAGGAAAACAGTATTAGCAAGCTGCACAATGAAAAGAAAGGTGTAACTCTGTGAGATAAATTCACACATTATAAAGAACTTTCTCAGAAATTTTCTTTCTAGTATTTATCTGTGGATATTACCTATGTCACCATAGGCTTCAATGCAATCCAAAATATCCCTTCTCATATTCCCCAAAAACAGTGCTATCAAACTGTTCCATATGTGCCTCATATTCCCCAAAAACAGAGCTACCAAACTGTTCCATATGTGCTACCAAACTGTTCCATGGTAAAAAGGATATGTTCTTTTTACCATAAGCCTCAATGCACTCCATAACATCCCTTTGCAGATTCCACGAAAACAGTGTTAGCAAACTTCTCAATGAAAAGAACGGTTTAACTCTGTGAGATGAATTCACATATCACAATGCAGTTTATCACAAAACATCTTTCTAGTTTTTATATGAGGGTATTTCCTTTTTCACCATATTCCTCAATGCATTCTCGAATATCCAATTGCAGAATAAATGAAAAAAGTGTTAGCAAACTTCTCAATGAAATAAAAGGTGTAACCCTGTGAGGTGAATGCACACATCACAAAGCCATTTCACAGAAAGCTTCTCTTTGCGTTTTATCTGAGGATAGTTCCTTTGTCACCATACGCATAAATGCACAACAAAATCTCCTATTGCAGATTCCACAAAAACAGTGTTATCAAACTGCTCCATGAGAAGAAAGGTGTAACTCTGTGAGACGAATTCACACATCACAAGGAACTTTCTCAGAAAGCTTCTTTCTAATTTTTAGCTGAGGATATTTCTTTTGTCATTGTAGGCTTCAATGCGATCCAAAATATCCCTTCTCAGATTCCCCAAAATCAGTGCTACCAAACTGATTTATGAAAAGAATCGTGTAACTCTGTGAGATGTAATAACATTTCACAAAGTGGTTTCTCAGAAAGCTTCTTTCTAATTTTTATATGAGGATATTTCCTTTTTCACTATAGGCCTCAATGTGCTCCAGAATATCCAATTGCAGATACCATGAAAAGGGTGTTAACAAGCTGCCCCATGAAAAGAGAGGTGTAACTCTGTGAAGTGAATTCACACATCACCAAGAAGTTTCTCAGAAAGATTATTTCTAGTTTTAGTATGAGGATATTTCCCTTTTCACCATTTGCCTCAATTTGCTCACAAATATCCCTTTGCAGTTTCCACAGAAATGGTGTTGGCAAACTGCTCCATGGAAAGCAATGTGTAACACTGTGTGATGAATTGACGTATCACAATGCAGTTTCTCAGAGAACTTCTTTCTTGTTTGTATCTAAGGATGCTTCCTTTTTCACCATATTCCTCAATATGCTCTCAAATATCGCATTGCAGAATAAAGGAAAAAAGTTTTAACAAACTTGTTAATGTAAAGAATGGTGTAACTCTGTGAGATGTATTCACACATCACAAGCCGTTTCTCAGAAAGTTGCTTTTTGGTTTTTATCTGAGGACAGTTCCTTTGTCACCATAGATTTCACTGCACTCCCAAATATCCTACTACAGATTCCGGGAAAGCAGTGTTATCAAACTGTTCCATAAGAAGAAAGGTTTAACTTTGTAAGATGAATTCGCACATCACAAAGAACTTTCTGAGAAAGATTATTTCTAGTTTTTATCTGAGGATATTTTCTTTGTCACCATAGGCTTCCATGCCATCCAAAATATCCCTTCTCAGATGCCCCAAAAACCGTACTACCAAACTGATCCATTAAAAGTGTCATGTAACACTGTGAGGTGAATTAGCATATCACAAAGTGGTTTCTCAGAAAGCTTCTTTCTAGTTTTTATATGAGGATATTTTCTTTTTCGCCATAAGTTTCAATATACTCTGAAATACCCCTTTGCAGATTCCAAGAAAACAGTGTTAGCAAACTGCTGAATGAAAAGAACAGTGTAATTCTGTGAGATTATTGCACACACCACAAAGCAGTTTCTCAGAAAGTTTCTTCTTGGTTTTTATCTGAGGATATTTCCTTTGTAACCATAGGCTTCAATGCTCTCCCAAATATCCTATCGCAGATTCCACAAAAGCTGTTTTATCAAACTGCTCAATGAAAAGAATGATGTAAGTGTTTGAGATGAATTCTCATATCACAAAGCAGTTTCTCAGAATGCCTCTTTCTAGTTTTCATCGGAGGATATTTCTTTTTTCACTATAGTCCTCAATGTGCTCCCAATTATCCCTTTGTCGTTTCAAGGAATAAAATGTTACCAAACTGCTCCACAAAAAGATAGGTGTATCTCTGTTAGATGAATTCACACATCACAAAATACTCTCTTAGAAAGTTTCTTTGTAGTTTTTATCTGAGGATATTTCCTTAGTCACCATAGGCTTCAATGCAATCCAAAATATCCCTTCAAATATTCCCAAAAACAGTGCTACCAAACTGATCCTTGAAAATAATCATAGAACTCCGTGATATGAATTTACATATCACAAAGTGGTTTCTTAGAAAACTTCTTTTTGATTATTATCTGATTATATTTTCTTTGTCACAACAGGCTTCAAAGTGCTCCTGAATATCCTATTGCAGAATCCACGAAAACAGACTTATCAAATTGCTCGATGAGAAGAATGGTCTAACTCTGTGAGATGAATTCACACATCACAATGCAGTTTTACAGAAAGCTCCTTTCTAGTTTTTATCTGAAGATATTTCCTTTTTCACCACAGGCCTCAATGCACTCCCTAATATCCCATTGGGGATTCCACAAAAACAATGTTAGCAAACTGCTCCATGAAAAGAAAGGTGTAACTGTGTGAGTTGAATTCACACATCACAAAGAACTTTCTCAAAAACCTTCGTTCTAGTTTTTATCTGAGGATATATCCTCTATTACCATAGGCTTCAATGTGATCCAAAATATCCTTTCTCAGATTCCTCAAACACAGTGCTACCAAACTGATCCATGAAAAGAATCATGCAACTCTGTGAAATGAATAAATACATAACAGCAGAGTCTCTCAGAAAGCTTCTTTCTGGTTTTAATCTGGGGATATTTCCTTTGTTACAATAGCCTTCAATGTGATCAAAAATATTCCTTTTCATGTTCTGCAAAAACAGTACTACCAATGTGCTCCATGAAAAGAATCGTGTAAATCTGTGAGATGAATTCAAAGTCACAAAGCAGTTTCTCAGAAAGATTCTTTCTAGTTTTTATATGATGTTGTTTCATTTGTCACCTTAAGCTTCAATGCAGTCCGAAATATCCCATTGCAGATTCCTAGAAAATAGTGTTGGCAAACTCTTCACTGAAAATAACAGTGTAACTCTGTGAAATGAATTCACACATCACAAAGCAGTTTCTCAAAAAACTTCTTTCTAGTTTTTATCTGAGGATAATTCCTTTTTAACCACAAGACTCAATGCACTCGCAAATATCCCTTTGCTGATTCCACGAAACCAGTGTTAGCAAACTGATCCATGAAAGTAAAGGTGTAACTCTGTGAGATGAATTCACACATCACAAAGAACTTTCTCAGAAAGATTCTTCCTAATTTAATCTGAGGATATTTCCTTTGTCACCACAGTGTTCAAAGCGATCCAAAATATCCCGACTGATTCCCCGAAAATAATGCTACCAAACTGACCCATGAAAAGGATGGTGTAACTCTGTGAGATGAATTAACACATCCCAAAGCAGTTTCTCAGAAAGTTTCTTTCTATTTTTTACTTGAGAATACTTTGTTTGTCACCATAAACTTCAATGTGCTCCTAAATATCCCATTGCAGACTCCATAAAACAGTCTTAGCAAACTGCTCATATAAAAGAACAGTGTAACTCTGGGAGATGAATTCACACGTCACAAAACAGTTTCTCATAAAGCTTCTGTCTAGTTTTTCTATGAAGATATGTCCTTTTTCACCATAGGCCTCAATGAGCTCCCAAATATCCCTTTGTAGAATCCACGAAAAAAATGTTAGGAAACACCTCCATAAAAAGAAATGTGTAACTCTGTGAGATGAATTCACACATCACAAAGGAGTTTCTCAGAAACTTTCATTCTTGTTTTTAACTGAGGATATTTCCTTTGTCACCTTAGGCTTCAATACAATCCAAAATATCCCTTTGCAGATTCCTCAAAAACAGTACTACCAAACTGCTCCATGAAAAGAATCATGTAACTCTGTGAGATGAATTAACACATCATGTAGCAGTTTCTCAGAAAGCTTCTTTTTCTTTTTCATCTGAGGATATTTCCCTTGTCAGCATAGGATTCAATGCACTCCCAAATACACTATTGCACATTCCAAGAAAACAGTGTTATCAAACTGCTCAATGAAAAGAGCTGTGTAACCCTATGAGATGAATTCATACATCACAAAACAGCTTCTCAGAAAGTTTCTTTCTAGTTTTAACTGAGGATATTTCTTTATTCACTACAGGCCTGAATGTGCTCCAAAATATCCCTTTGCAGATTCCAAGAAAACAGTGTTAGCAAACTGATCAATGAAAAGAAAGGTGGAACTCTGTGAGATGAATTCACATATCACAAAGTAGTTTCACAGAAATCTTCCTTGTGGTTTTCATCTGAGGATATTTCCTTGTCTCCATAGGCTTCAATGCACTCACATACATCAATTTGCGGATTCCTGGAAGAAAGTGTTAACATGCTGCTTCAGGTAAAGAATCGTGTAACTCTGTGAGATGAATGCACACATCACAATGTAGTTTCTCAGAAAGCTTCTTTTTAGTTTTATCTGAGGATATTTAATTTGTCACCATAGGGTTCAATGCGATGCAAAATATCCCTTCTCAGATTCCCCAAAAAGAGTGCTAACAAAATACTCCAAGAAATGAATCATGTAACTCTGAGAGATGAATTCACAAATCACAAAGCAGTTTCCCAGAAAGCTTCTTTCAATTTTCTGCATGAGGATATTTCCTTTGTCAGTATAAGCTTCAATGCGCTCCAAAATATCCCATTGCAGATTCCGAGAAAACAGTGTTAGCAAACTCTTCACTGAAAAGAGCAGTGAAACACTGTGTGATGAATTCACACATCACAAACCAATTTCTCAGAAAGTTTCTTTCTAGTTTTTATCTGAGGATATTTCCTTTTTCACCATAGGCCTCAATGTGCTCCTGAATATCCCTTTGCAGATGCCAATAAAACAGTGTTAGCAAACTGCTCTGTGATTAGAAAGGTTTAAATCCATCACATGAATTCACACAACACAAGGAACTTTCTCAGAAATCGTCTTTCTACTTTTTATCATAGGTTATTTCCTTTGTCACCATAGGCGTCAATGCGATCCAAAATATTCCTTCTCAGATTCCCCAAAAGCATTGAAACCAAACTGCTCCATGAAATGATTGTATCTCTGTGAGATGAATTCACACATCACAGAGAAGTTTCTCTGAAAGCTTTTTCTAGTTTTAATCTGCGAATCTGTAACTCTGTTAACTGAATTCACACATCACAAAGTAGGCTCTCAGAAAGCTTGTATTTGTTTTTTATCTCATTATACTTTATTTGTCAACATTGGCGTCAATGCACTCCCAAATATCCTATTGCAGACTCCACGAAAAGACTCCACTCTTTTCTTTTCTTTCTTTTCTCAAAGAAAAGAGTGGTGTAACTGTGTAAGATGAATTCACACATCAAAAAGCAGTTTCTCGGAAAGCTTCTTTTTGGTTTTTCCATGAGTACATTTCTTTTTTCAATATAGGTCTCAATGCCCTCCCTTGTATCCCTTTATAAATTCCACAAAAACTGTGTTAGCAAACTGCTCCATGAAAGGAAACGTGTAACTCTGGGATGAATTCACATATCTCAAAGAACTTTCTCAGATTGCTTCTTTCTAGTTTTTATCTGAGGATATGTCATTTGTCACCATAGACTTCAATGCGCTCCTAAATATCCAATTGCAGATTCCAAGAAAACAGTCTTAGCAAATTGCTCAATGAAAAGAATAGTGTAACTCTCTGACGTGAATTCACACATCATGAAGCAGTTTCTCAGAAAGATTTTTCTAATTTTTGTCTGAGTGTATTTCCTTTTTCACACTAAGCTTCATTGTGCTCCAAAGTATGTGATTGTAGATTCCAAGAAAACGGTTTTAGCAAACTTCCCCATGAAAAGAACAGTGTATCTCTCTGTGTTGAATTTGCAAACTGCAAAGCAGTTTCTCAGAAAGCTTCTTTCAATTTTTTCTATGAGGATATTTCCTTTTTCATTATGAGCCTCACAGTGCTCCCAGTATCCCTTTCCAGATTCCACAAAAATTGTGTTAGCAAATTGCTCCATGAAAAGTAAGGTGTAACTCTGTGAGATGAATTCATGCAACATAAAGAACTTTCAGAGAAACTTCTTTCTAGTTTTTCTCTGAGGATGTTTTCCTTGTCACCATAGGCTTCAAGGCGTTAAAAAATGTTCTTTCTCGGATTCCCCAAAAACCTTCCTATCAGATTAATCCGTGAAAAGAATTGTGTTACACTGTGAGATGAATTAACACATCTCCTAGCAGTTTCTTAGAAATCATCTTTCTAGTTTTTATATGAGTATATTTCCTTTGTCACTATAGGCTTCAATGTGATCCAAAATATCCCTTCTCAGATTCCCCGAAAACAGTGCTACCAAACTGCTCCATGAAAAGAATCATGCAACTCTGAGATGAATTCACAAATTACAAAGGATTTTCTCAGAAACCTTCTTTCTGGTTATTGTCTGAGGGTATTTCCTTTGTCACCATAAGCTTCAATGCACTCCAAAATATACCATTGCAGATTCCAAGAAAGTAGTGTTAGCAAACCACTCATTGAAAAGAACAGTGTAACTCTGTTAGATAAGTTCAGACATCCCAAAGCATTTAGTTTCTCAGATAGCTTCTTTTCCGTTTTTATCTGAGGATATTTCCTTTGTCACCATAGGCTTCAATGCAATCCAAAATATCCCTTCCCACATTCCCGAAAAACAGGGTTAACAAACTGCTCCAGGAAAAGAATCATGTAACTCTGTGCAATGAATTCGCAAATCACAGAACAGTCTCTCAGAAAGTTTCTTTCTAGTTTTTGTCTGAGGATATTTCCTTTTTCACAATAAGCTTCAATGCACTCCAAAATATCAAGTTGCAGATTCCAAGAAAACAGTGTTAGCATACTGCTCCATGAAAAGAAAGGGGTAACACTGTGAGTTGATTTCCCACATCACAAAGAAATTTCTCAGAAAGCTTCTTTATCATTTTTATCTGAGGATTATTCTTTTGTCACCATAGCCTTCAATGCGATCCAAAATATTCCTTCTCAGATTCCCCAAAAACAGTGCTACCAATCATCTCCATGAAAAGTAAGGTGTAACTCTGTGAGTTGAATTCAAGCTTGTGTCTCTGTGAGACAATTTCACACATCACAAAGAACTATCTCAGAAAGCATCTTGTTACTTTTTATCTGAGGATATTTCCTTAGTAACCATAGGCGTCAATGACATCCAAAATATCCCTTCTCAGATTCCCCCAAAACAGTGCTAGCAAACTGATCCAAGAAAAGAATCATGTAACTCTGTGAGAAGATTTAATACATCCAAAAGTGGTTTCTCAGAAAGCTTCTTTCTAGTTTTTGTCTGAGGATATTTCCTTTACCAACATAGGCCTCAATGTACTCAAAAATATCCCTTTGCAGATTCCATGAAAACAGTGTTAGCACACTGCTCCAAGAAAAGTAAGGTGTAACACTGTGAGATGAATTCCCACATCACAAATAACTTTGTCCAAAAGCTTCTTTTTTGTTTATATCTGCAGATATTTCCATTTTCACCAGAGGACTCAGTGCGCTCCCAAATATTCCTTTGAAGATTCGGCAAAAGCAGGGTTAGAAAACTGCCCCATGAAAAGAAAGGTGTAACACTGTGAGATAAATTCATACATCACAAAGGACTTTCTCAGAAAGTTTCTTTCTAGTTTTAATATCAGGATATTTCCTTTGTCACCATAGGCTTCAATGTGATCCTAAATATCCCTTCTAAGATGTCCCAAAAACAGGGTTAGAAAACTTCTCCATGAAAAGAACAGTGTATATCTGTGAAATGAATTCACACAACATAATGAAGTTTCTCAGAAACCTTCCTTATGGTTTTTATCTGCAGATATTTCCTTTGTCATCATAGGCTTCAATGTACTCCCAAACACCCTATTGCAGATTTCACAAAAACAGTGTTAAGTATCTGCTCAATGAGAAAAATGTTATATCTCTGTGAGATGAAATTGCACATCATTAACAGTTTCTCAGAATGTTTCTTTCCAGTTTTTATCTCAGGATATTTCCTTTTTCACCATATGCCTCAATGCGCTCCCCAGTATCCCTTTACAGATTCCACAAACACAGTGTTAGCATTATACTCCATGAAAAGACAGGTGTACCTCAGGGAGATGAATTAACACATCACAAAGCAGTTTCTCATAAAGCTTCTTTCCAGTTTTTATATGATTTTATTTCCTTTGTCATCATAGGCTTCAATGTGATCCAAAATATTCTTTCTGCGATTCCCCAAAAACATTGATAACAGACTGATCTACGAAAAGAATCATGTAGCTCTGTGACATGAATTACAACATCACAAAGCCGTTTCTCAGAAAGCTTCTTTCTTGTTTTTACTTGAGGATATTTCTGTTTCCACCATAAGCTTCAATGTGCTCTGAAATATACCATTGCAGATTCCAAGAAAACAGGGTTAGCAAACTGCTCAATGAAAAAGACAGTATAACTATGTGAGATGAATTCACAAATCAGGAAGTAGTTTCTCAGAAAGTTTCTCTCTACTTTTATCTGAGGAAATTACCTTGCTCACCTTAGGCCTCAAAGTGCTCCCAAAAATCCCTTTGCAGATTCCAAGAAAACACTGTTAACACACTTCTGCATGAAAAGAAATGTGCAACTCCGTGACATGAATTCACACATCACAAAGAACTTTCTCAGAAACCTTCTTTCTAGTTCCTATCTGAGGATATTTCATTTGTCACCTTAGGCTTCAATTCGATCCAAAATATTCCTTCTGAGATCCCCAAAAATTGCGTTACCATACTAATCCATGTAAAGAATTGTGCAACTCTGTGAGATGAATTAACACATCACAAAGCAGTTTCTCAGAAGGCTTCTTTCTACTTTTCATATGACGACATCTCCTTTATCACCATAAGCTTCAATGGATTCAAAATATCCCATTGCAGATTCCAAGAAAAATGTTAGCAAACTACTCAATGACAAGAACAGTGTAACTCTGTGAGGTGAATTCAGTCAACACAAAGCAGTTTCGCTGAAAGCATTTTTCTACTTTTTATCTGAAGATATTTCATTTTCACCATAGGCCTCAATGGGCTCCCAAATATCCCTTAGCAGCTTCTACAAAAAGAGTGTTAGCAAACTACTCAGTGAAAAATACAGTGTAGCACTGTGAGATGAATTCACACATCACAAAGAACTTTCTCAGAAAGATTATTTCCAGTTTTTATCTGAGCATATTTCCTTTTTTACCATAAGCTTCAATGTCATTCAAAATATACCATCTCAGATAGCCCAAAAACAGTGCCACCAAACAGCTCCATGAAAAGAATCGTGTAATTCTGTGAGATGAATTCACACATCACAAAGTAATTTCTCAGAAAGCTTCTTGTGCTTTTTCTGTGAGGAAATTTCTTTTGTCACCATGGACTTTAATGCACTCCCTAATATCCTATTGCAGATTCCATGAAAACTGTCACCAAACTGGGCAATGAAAAGAACGGTGTACCACTGTGAGATGAATTCAGACATCACAAAGCAGGTTCACAGAAAGCTTCTTTCTAGTTTTTTTCTGAGGATATTTCGTTTTTCACTATAGAAAACATTGCACCCAGAAATGTCCCTGTGCAAATTTCATGAAAACAGTGTTAGCACACTCCTCCAAGAAAGGAAAACTTTAACTCAGTGAGATGAATTAACACATCATGAAACAGTTTCTCAGAAAGCTTGTTTGCGTTTTTATGAGGATAATTCCTTTGTCACCATAGCCTTCAATGCGATCCAAAAAATCCCTTCTCAGATTCCTCAAAACACTGCTACCAAAATTATCCATGAAAAGAATCGTGTAGCTCTGTGAAATGTATTAGCACATGACAAAGCAGTTTCTCAGACAGCGTCTTTCTTCTTTTTAAAAGAGGATGTTTCCTTTGCCACCATAAGCTTCAATGCACTCAGAAATATTCCATTGCAGATTGCAAGAAAACAGTTTTAGCAAACTGCTCAATGAAAAGAACAGTATAACTCTGTGAGATGAATTCACAAATCACAAAGCAGTTACTCAGAAAGATTCTTTCTAGTTTTTATCTGAGAAGATTTCCTTTATCACCATAGGCCTCAAAGTGCTCCCAAATATCCCTTTGCAGATTGCACGAAAACAGTGTTGGCAAACTGCTCCATGAAAAGAAAGGTGTAACACTGTGTGATGAATTGGCATATCACAAAGAACTTTCTCAGAAAGCTTCTTTCTGGTTTTTATCTGAGGATATTTCCTTTGTCACCATAGACTTCAATGAGATCCAAAATACCCCTTCTCAGATTCCCCCAAAACATTGCTACCAAACTGATTCATGAAAAGGATTATGTAACTCTGTGAGATGAATTAACTCTTCACAAATAAGTTTCTCAGATAGCTTTCTTTTGAGTTTGTATCTGAGGATATTTCCTTTGTCACCATAGGCTTCAATGTGATCCAAAATATAGTTTTTCAGATTCCCCAGAAACAGTGTCTATAACCTGCTTCATAAAAAGAATCATGTAACACTGTGAGATCAAATCAGAAATCACAAAGCAGTTTCTCATAAAGCTTCTTTCTAGTTTTTGTCTGAGGATAGTTCCTTTTTCACGATAGGACTCAATGAGCTCACGAATATCCCTATGCAGATTCCACGAAAAGAGTGTTAGCAAACTGCTCCATGAAAAGAAAGGTGTAACTCGGTGAGATAAATTCACAATTCAGAAGGCTTTTTCTCAGAAAGCTTTTTTCTGTTTTTTTCTGGGGATATTTCCTTTGTCACCCTATTCTTCAAGGTGCTCCCAAATATCCTATTTCAGATTCCACAAAAACAGTGTTATCAATCTCATAAATGAAAACAACAGTATATCACTGTGAGGTGAATTCACATAATCAAAATTAGTTTCTCAGAAATCTTCTTTCTAGTTATTATCTGAGAATATTTCCTTTTTCACACTAGGCCTCAATGCACTCCCATATATCACTTGCAGATTCCACAAAAACAGAGTTTACAAACTGCTCCATGAAAGTAGAGGTGTAACTCTGTGAAATGAATTCACACATCATGAAGCAGTTTCTCAGAAAGCTACTTCCTAGTTTTTTATGAGTATATATTTTTTCCCACTATAAGCATCAAAGTGCTCCCAAATATCCCTTTGCAAATTCCAAGAAAACAGTGTTAGCAAACTGCTCCATTAAAAGAAAGGTATAATTCTGTGGGATGAATTCACATATCACAAAGAACTTTGTCAGAAAGTTTCTTTCTAGTACTTATCTGAGAATATTTCGTTTGTCACCATATTCATCAAAGTGATCCAATATATCCCTTCTCAGATTCCCCAAAACAGTGCTACCAAACTGATCCATGAAGAGAATCCTGTAACTCTGCAAGATGAGTTAACACATCACAAAATGGTTTCTCAGAAATCTTCTTTCTAGTTTTTATATGAGGATATTTCCTTTGTCATCTTAAGCTTCAACACGCTCTGAAATATCAGATTGCAGATTCCAAGAAAACAGTGGTAGAAAACTGCTCAATGAAAATAACAGTGTAACGCTGTGAGATGAATTCACACATCACAAGGAGGTTTCTCAGTAAGTTTCTTTTGGTTTTTGTCTGAGGATATTTCCTTTTACACGGTCGGCCTCAACTCGCTCTCAAATATCCCTTCGCAGATTGCATGAAAACAGTGTTAGCAAACTTTTCCATGAAAAAAAAACGTGTAACTCTGTGAGATGAATTCACATGTCAAAAAAAACTTTCTGATAAATCCTCTTACTAGTTTTTATCTGGGTATATTTCCTTTGTCACCATAGGCTTCAATGAGATCCAAATTATCCCTTCTCAGATTGCCCAAAAACAATGTTACCAAACGGATCCATGAAAATAATCATGTAACTCTGTGAGATGAGTTAGGTCTTCCCACAACAGTTTCTCAGAAAGATTTTGTGTAGTTTTTATATGAGGATATTTCCTTTGTTACTGTAGACTTCAATGTGATCCAAAATATCCCTTCTCAGATTCCCCAAAACAGTGCTACCAAACTTCTCCAAGAAAATCATGTCACACTGTGAGATGAATTCACAAATCATGAAGTAGTTTCTCAGAAATCTTCTTTCTAGTTTTTGTCTGAGGATAGTTCCTTTTTCACCATAGGTCTCAATGCTCTCGTGAATATCTCTTTGCAGATTCCACGAAAAGAGTGTCAGTGAGCTGCTCCATGAAAAAAAAGGTGTATCTCTGTGAGATGAAATCACACATAACAAAACAATTTCTCAGAAAGCTTCTTTCTGGGTTTTGTCTGGGGATATTTCCTTTGTCACCATATTCTTCAATGTGCTCCCAAATATGCTATTGCAGATTCCACGAGAACAATGTTATCAAACGCCTCAGTGAAGACAACCGTATATCTCTGTGAGTTGAATCCACACATCCCAAAGTAGTTTCTCAGAAATCTTCTTTCTAGTTTTTTTCTGAGGATATTTCCTTTTTCACCATAGACCTCAATGCACTCCCATATATCATTTTGTGGATTCCACAAGAACAGGGTTTGCAAACTGCTCCATGAAAAGAAAGGTGTAACTCTGTGAGATGAATTCACACATCACAAATAACTTTTTCAGAAGGCTTCCTTCTAGTTTTTATCTGAGGATATTTCCTTTGTCACCATAGACATCAATGCAATCCAACATATTCCTCCTCAGATTCTCCAAAAACAGTGCTACCAGTCATCTCTATGAAAAGTACAGTGTAACTCTGTTAGTCAAATTCAAGCATCACACAGCTGTTTCTCAGAAATCTTCTTTCTAGTTTTTGTATGAGGTTATTTCCTTTTGTGCCATTGGCCTCAATGCACTTGCAAATACCCCTTTGCGGATTCCACGAAACTAGTGTTTGCAAGCTGCTCCATGAAAAGAAAGGTGTACATCTGTGAGTTGAATTCACACATCACAAAGAAGTTTCCCAGAAAGCTTCTTTTTGTTTTTTTTTTCTTAGGATATTTCCTTTGTCACCTTAGGCTTCAATGTGCTCCCAAATATCTTGTTGCAGATTATACGAAAACAGTGTTATCATACTGCTCATTGAAAACAACAGTGTAACTCTGTGAGATGAATTCCCACATCCAAAAATTGCTTATCGGAAAGCTTCTTTCTAGATTTTATCTGAGAATATTTACTTTTTGACCATAGGCCTCAATGTGATCTGTAATGTCCCATCGCAGATTCCACGAAAAAAAGGTTAACACACTTCCCCATGGAAAGAACAGTATAATTCTGTGAGGTTAATTCATGCATCACAAATAACTTTCTCAGAAAGCTTCTTTCTAGCTTTTATCTGAGGATATTCCCTTGGCCACCATATTTTTCCTTGCGATCCAAAATATCCCTTCTCATTTTACCCAAAAACAGTGCTACCAAACAGATCCATGAAAGGAGTCATGTAAGTCAGTCAGATGAATTAACACATCACAAAGCGGTTTCTCAGAAAGCTTCTTACTAGTTTTTATGTGAATATATTTCCTTTATCACCATAAGTTTCATTGTGCTCTGAAATATCCCATTGCAGATTCCAAGAAAACAGTGTTTGCAAGCTGCTCAATGAAAAGAACAGTATAACTTTGTGAGATAAATTGACACAATACAAACCAATTTCTCAATAGGCTTCTTTTTGGTTTTCATCTAATTATGTTTCCTTTGTCACCATAGGCTTCAATGTGCTCTGAAATATCCCATTGCAAATTCCAAGAAAACAGTGTTACCAAACTTCTCAATGTAAACCACTGTGTAACTCTATGAGATGAATGCACATATCACAAAGCAGTTCCTCAGAAAGATTCTTTCCAGTTTTTAACTGAGAATATGCCCTTTTTCAACATAGATCTCAATACACTCCCAAATATCCCTTTGAAGAATACACCAAAAGAGTATTAGCAAATTGCTAAATGAAAAGAAAATTGTACCTCTGTGAGTTGAATTCACACATCATGAAAAACTTTCTCAGAAAGCTTCTTTCTAGTTTTCATCTGAGAATGTTCCCTCGGTCACCATATTTTTCATTGTGATCCAAAATATCCCTTCTCAGTTTACCCAAAAACAGTTCTACCAAACAGATCCATGAAAGGAGTCGTGTAAGTCAGTGAGATGAATTAACACATCACAAAGCGGTTTCTCAGAAAGCTTCTTACTAGTTTTTATATGAAGATATTTCTTTTGTCACCATAAGTTTCAATGTGCTCTGAAATATCCCATTGCAGATTCCAAGAAAAGAGTGTTAAATGTAAAGAACAGTGAAACACTGTGACATGATTTCACACATCACAAATCAGTTTCTCAGAAAGCTTCTTTCTAGTTTTTATCTGAGGATATTTCTTTTTTCACTGTAGACCTCAATGCGTTCCCAAATATCCCTTTGCAGATTCCATGAAAACAGTGTTAGCAAATTGCTCCATGAAAAGAACAGTGTACTTCTGTGACATGAATTCACACATCACAAAGAACTTTCTCAGAAAACTTCTTTCTAGTTTCAATCTGAGGATATTTCCTTAGTCACCATAGGTATCAATGCCATCCAAAGTATCCCCTCTCAGATTCCCCAAAAACCTTGCTACCTAACTGATCCATGAAAGGAATCATGTAACTCGGTGAGAATTAACACATCACAAAGTGGTTTCTCAGAAAGTTTCTTTCTACTTTTTATATGAGGATATTTCCTTTGTCACCATAAGATTCAATGCACTCTGAAACATCCCATTGCAGATTCCGATAAAGCAGTGCTAGCAAACTACTCAATGAAAAGAACAATGTAACTCTGTGACATGATATTACACATCACAAAGAAGACCCAGAAAGCTTCTTTCTAGGTTTTTCTGAGGATATTTCCTTTTTTTACAATAAGCGTCAATGTTCTCTGAAATATACAATTTCAGATTCCAATGAAACAGTGCTAGCAAACAGCTCAATGAAAAGCACAATGTAACTCTGTGACTTGAATTCACACAACACAAAAACTTTTCTCAGAAAGCTTCTTTTTTGTTTTGGTCTGAGAATATTTCCTTTGTCACCTTAGGCATCAATGTGCTCCCACATTTCCTGTTGCAGATTCCACGAAAAGAGTGTTGTCACCCTGCACAATGAATAGAATGGTACGACTCTGTGAGATGAATTCACATATCATAAAGCAGTTTCTCGGAAAGCATCTTTATCGTTTTTATCTGAGGATATTTCCTTTTTCACTATAGGCCTCAAAGCACTCCCAAATATCCCTTTGCAGATTCCATGAAAATTCAATTAGCAAACTGTCCCATGAAAAGAAAGGTTTGACTCTGTGAGATAATTTCACACATCACAAAGAACTGTCTCAGAAAGGTTCTTTCTTTTTTTTTCTAAGGATATTTCCTTAGGCACCATAGACTTCAATGCAATAAAATGTATCCCCTCTCAGATTGCCGAAAAACAGTGCTACCAAACTCATCCATGAAAAGAATTGTGTAACTCAGTGAGAATTAACAAATCACAAAGTGGTTTCTCAGAAAGTTTCTTTCTAGTTTTTATATGAGGATATTTCCTTTGTCACCATAAGCTTCAATGCACTCCAAATTATCCCATTCAGATTCCAAGAAAACAGTGTTAGCAAACTGCTCAATGAAAAGAACAGTGTAACTCAGTGAAATGAATTCACACATCTCAAAGTAGTTTTTCAAAAAGCGTCTTTTTTCTTTTTATCTGAGGATATTTCCTTTGTAACCATAGGCTTCAGTGCACTCCCAAATATCCTTTTGTAGATTCTGTGATAACAGTGTTATCAAACTGCTCAATGAAAAGAACAGTGTATCTCTGTGAGATGAATTCAAAAATCACAAAGCTGTTTCTCAGAAAGTTTCTTTTCAGATTTTTTCTGAGGATATATTTTTTTCACTATAGGCCTCAATGTGCTCCCAAATATCCCTTTGCATGTTTCACGAAAACTCTGTTAGCAAACTGCTCCACAAATAGAAAGGTGTAACTCTGTGAGATCAATTCACACAGAATGGAGAACTTTCTCAGAAAGCTTCTTTCTAGTTTTATATGAGGATATTTTCCTTTTCACCATGGACTTCAAAGCCATCCAAAATATCCTTTCTCAGATTACACAAAAACAGTGCAAACACAGTGATCCATGAAAAGTTTCATGTAATGCTGTGAAATGAATTAACACATCTCAAAGCGGTTTCTCAGAAAGCTTCTTTCTCGTTTTTATATGAGGATATTTCGTTAGTCATCATAGGCTTCAATGCATTCCAAAATATCCCTTCTTAGATTCCCCCAAAACAGTGCTATCAAACTGCTCCATGATAAGAATCGTGTAACTCTGAGATGAATTCACAAATCACAAATCAGTTTCTCAGAAACCTTCTTTCTAGATTTTATTTGAGTATATTTCCTTTGTCATCACAACCTTCAATGCACTTTGAAATATCCCATTGCAGATTCCAAGATAACAGTGGTAGCAAATTGCTCAGTGAAAAGAACAGTGTAAGTCTGTGAGATGAATTGACACAACCCAAAGCAGTTTCTCGCAGATCTTCTTTTTGGTTTTCATTTGAGGATATTTCCCTTGCCAGCATAGGCTTCAATACACTGCCAAATATCCTATTGCAGATTCCAAGAAAAAAGTGTTATCAAACTGCTCAATGAAAAGAACAGCATAGCTCTGTGAGATGAATTCTCACATCAAAAAGCAGTTTCTCAGAAACCTTCTTTCTAATTTTTATGTGAAGATATTGTCTTTTTCACTATAGTCCACAATGCACTCCCAAATATCCCTTTGCAGATTCCAAGAAAACAGTGTTAGTAAGCTGCTCCATGAAAATAAGGGTGTAACTATGTGAGATGAATTCATCCATCACAAAGAACTTTCTCTGAAAACTTCTCTCTAGTTTTTATCTAAGGGTAATTCCTTTATCAACTTACGGTTCATTGCATTCCGGAATATCCCTTCGCAGCTACACCAAAAACAGCGCTACCAAACTGATCCATGAAAAGAATCATGTAACTCTGTGAGATGAATTAACACATCAGAAAGAGGTTTCTCAGAAAGCTTCTTTCTAGTTTTTATATGAGGATATGTACTTTGTCACCATAAGCTTCAGTGTGCTCTGAAATATCAGATTACAGATTCCAAGACAACAGTGTAAGCAAACTGTTGAATGCAAAGAACAGCGTAACTCTTTGAGCTGAATTTACACATCACAAAGCATTTTCTCAGAAATCTTCTTTCTAGTTTTTATCTGAAGATATTTCCTTTTTCACCAAAAGCCTTAATGCACTCCCAAATATCCCTTTACAAATTCCATGAAAACAGTGTGAGCAAACTCTGCCATTTAAATAATCATGTAACTGTGTGAGGTAAATTCACACATCACAAAGAAGTTTCTCAGAAAGCTTCTATCTAGTTTTTCTCTGAGGATATTTCCTTTATTACCCTAGGCTTCAAAACGATCCAAAATATACCTTATCAGATTCCCCAAAAACAGTGCTACCAAACTGCTCCATGAATGTGATGGTGTAATTCTGTGACATGAATTCACACATCACAAAGCTGTTTTTCAGAGAGCTTCTTTCTAGTTTTTATCTAAAGATATTTCCTTTTTCACCATAAGCCTCAATGCACTCCCAAATATCCCTTTACAAATTCCAGGAAAACAGTGCGAGCAAACTCTGCCATTTAAATAATCATGTAACTGTGTGAGGTAAATTCACACATCACAAAGAAGTTTCTCAGAAAGCTTCTATCTAGTTTTTCTCTGAAGATATTTCCTTTATTATCCTAGGCTTCAAAACGATCCAAAATATACCTTATCAGATTCCCCAAAAACAGTGCTACCAAACTGCTCCATGAATGCGATGATGTAATTCTGTGACATGAATTCACACATCCCAAAGCTGTTTTTCAGAAAGCTTCTTTCCTGTTTTTATCTGAGGATATTTCCTTTTTCACCATTTGCCTCAATGCGCTAGCAAGTATCCCATCACAGATTCCACGAAAAAAGTGTTAGCAAACATCTTAATAAAAAGTACAGTGCAATTCTCTGAGATGAATTGACACATCTAAAGAGGCTTCTCTGAAAGTTTCTTTGTAGATTTTATCTGAGGATATTTCCTTTGCTACCATAGGCTTCAATGTGATCCAAAGTATTCCTTCTCAGATTCCCTAAAAACAGTGCTACCAAACTGCTCCAGGAAAAGAATCGTGTAGCTCTGGGAGATGAATTAACAAATCACAAAGCAGTTTCTCAGAAAGGTTCTTTCTAGTGTTTGTCTGAGGATATTTCCTTTTTCACCATTTGCATCAAGTCGCTAGTGAATATCCTTTTGCTGATTCCACGAAAACAGTGTAATCAAAAGGCTCCATGAAATGAAAGGTGTATATCTGTGAAACGAATTAACACAACACAAAGTGGTTTCTCACAATGGTTCTTTCTGGTTTTTGTCTAAGGATATTTCTTTCTCACCATAAGCTTCAATGCACTCCGAAATATCCCATTGCAGATTCCAAGAAAACAGTGTGAGCATAGTGCTCAATGAAACGAACAGTGTAACTTCATGAAATGAATTCACACATCACAAAGCAGTTTTTCAGAAAGCTTCTTTCTACTTGTTATCTGAGATATTTGTTTTGTCACCATAGGCTTCAACGTGATCCAAAATATCCCTTCTCAGATTCCCCAAAAGCAGTGCTACCAATCTTCTCCATGAGGAGAATAAGGTAACTGTGTGAGATGAATTCACAAATCACAAAGTGGTTTCTCACAAAGCTTCTTTCTAGTTTTTATATGAGGATATTTCCTTTGTCACCATAAGCGTCAATGCCCTCTGAAATATCCCATTGCAGATTCCAAGAAAACAGTCTTAGCAAACTTCTCAATGAAAAGAACAATGTAACTCTGTAGGATGAATTCACACATCACAAAGTAGTTTCTCAGAAAGCTTCCTGTTGGTTTTTATCAGAGGATATTTTCTTTGACACCATAGGTTTCAATGTGCTACCAAATATCCTATTGTAGATACCGTGAAAACGTTGCTCTCAAATTGGTCAATGAAAAGAACGTTGGAACTCTGTGAGATGAATTCACCCATCACAAGGCAGTCTCTTGGAAAGATTTTTTCTATCATTTATTTGAGGATTTTTCCTTTTTCACTATAGGCTTCAATGTGCTCACAAATAACCCTTCTCAGATTCCCCAAAATCAGTGCTGCCAAACTGCGCCATGAAAAGAAAGGTGTAAGTCTGTGAGATGAATTCACAACGCCACTTCTCACAAAACTTCTTTCTAGTTTTTAACTGAGGCTATTTCCGTTTTCACCATATTCCTCAAGGCGCTCTTCAATATCCCGTTGCAGAATAAATGAAAAAATTGTTAACAAACTTCTCAGTGAAAAGAATGGTGTAACTCTATGAGGTCAATACACACATCAAAAGCCATTTCACAGAAAACTTCTTTCTGTTTTTATCTGACCATAGTTCCTTTGTCACCATAGGCTTCAATGCACTCCCAAATATCTTACTGCAGATTACATGAAAACAGTGTTATCAAACTGTTAATGTTATTAAACTGTTTAATGAAAAGAATGGTGTAATTTGGTAAGATGAATTCACACTTCACAAAGCCGTTTCTCAGAAAGCTTCTTTCTAGTTTTCATTTGAGGATATTTCCTATTTCACCATAGGCCCCAGTGGGCACCCAAGTATCCCTTTGCAGATACCACGAAAACAGGGTTATCAACTGCTCCATGAAAACAAATGTGTACATCTGTGACATGAAATCACACATCTCAAGTAACTTTCTCAGAAAGTTTCTCTCTAATTTTTATCTGAGGATATTTCCTTTGTCACCATGCACTTCAATGAGCTCCAAAATATCCCTTCTCAGATTCCTCAAAAACAGTGTAACCAAACTGCTCCATGAAAAGAATTCTGTAACTCTGTGTGATGAATTCACAAATCACAATAGTTCCTCAGAAAGCTTCTTTCTAGATTTTTCTGAAGATATATTCTTTGTCACCATAAGTTTCAATTGGCTCCAAAATATCCCATTGCAGATTCCAAGTAAACAGTGTTAGCAAACTGCTCAATGAAAAGAACAGTGTTACTCTGTGAGATGAATTCGCACATCAGAAACCAGTTTCTCAGAAAGATTCTTTTTGGTTTTTATCTGAGTATATTTCCTTTACACCATAGGCTTCAATGTGCTCCCAAATATCCTATTGCAGATTCCATGAAAACAGGGATAGCAAACTGCTTCATGAAAAGAAAGTTCTAGCTCTCTGAGATGAAATCACACATGACAAAGAACTTTCTCAGAAAGTTTCTTTCTAGTTTTTGTTTGTGGATATTACTTCTATCACCCTAGACTCCAATGTGATATAAGATGTCCCTTCTCAGATTCCTCAAAAACAATGCTACCAAGCTGATCCATGAAAAGAATCTTGTAACCCTGTGAGAAGAATTAACACACTATAAAGAGGTTTCTCAGGAAGTTTCTTCCTAGTTTTTGTCTGAGGATATTTCCTTTGTCACCATAAGCTTCAGGGCACATGGAAATATCCCATTGTGGATTCCCAGTGTAACGCTGTGAGAAGAATTCACACATCAGAAAGCAGTTTCTCAGAAAGCTTCTATTTTTTTGTATCTGAGGGTATTTCCTTTGTCACCAAAGGCTTCAATGTGCTCCGAAATATAACATTGCAGATTCCACGAAAACAGTGGTAGCACACTGCTCAATGAAAAGAATAGTGTAACTCCGTAAGATGAATTCATACATCACAATGCAGTTTTTCAAAAGCCTTTTTTCTAATTTTTATTTGAGGATATTTCGTATTTCACCATAGGCCTCAATGCGCTCCCAAATATCCCTTTTGCAGATTCCACGAAAACACTGTTATCAAACTGCTCCATGTAAAGAAAGGTGTACTTCTTTGAGATGAATTCACACATCACAAAGCAGTTTATAAGAAAGTTTCTTTCCAGTTTTCATCTGAGGATATTTCCTTTTTCAACATAGGTCTCAACTAGCTCACAAATACCACATTGTAGATTCCATGAAAACAGAGTTAACAAACTGCTCCATGTTAGGAAATGTGTTACTCTGTGAAAGGAATTCACACATTACAAAGCAGTTTCTGAGAAAGCTGCTTTTTGGTTTTTGGCTGAGGATATTTTCTTTTTCCCCATAGGCTTCAATGCAATCCAAAGTATCCCTTCTCAGATTTCACAAAAAGAGTGCTATCAAAATGATGCATGAAAAGTATCTTGTAACTCTGTGAGATGAATTAACACATCACAAAGGAGTTTCTCAGAAAGCTTCTTTCTAGTTTTTAACTGTGGATATTTGCTTTTTCACCAAATACCTCAATGCGCTCCCAAATATTCCATTGCATATTCCACGAGAAAAGTGTTAGCTAACTTCTCAATGAAAAGGTTGGTGTAACTCTGTAAGGTGAATTCAAACATCAAAAATAAGTTTCTCAGAGTGCTTCTTTCTAGTTTTTATCTGAGGATATATCCTTTGTAACCAAAGTCTTCAATGTGATCTAAAATATCCTTTCTCAGATTCCCCAAAACCAGTGCTACCAAACTAATCCATGAAAGAATGATGTAACTCTGTGTGATTAATTCATAAATCACAAAGCAGTTTCTCAGAAAGCTTATTTCTAGTTTTTGTTTGAGGATATTTTCGTTTTCACTGTAGGCCTCAATGTGCTCATAAATATCCCTTTGCAGATTACACGAAAGTATTGTTAGCAAACTGCTCCCTCAAAAGACACGTGTGAATCTGTGAGATGAATTCACGCATCACAAGCAGTTTCTCAGAAAGCTTTTCTTTGGTTTTTGCCTGAGGATATTTCCTTTGTCACCATAGGTTTCAATGCGCTCCCAAATATCCTATTGCAGATTCCATGAAAACAGCATTAGCTAACTGCTCCAGGAAATGAATCCTGTAACTCTGGGAGATGAATACACACATCACAAAGCAGTTTCTCAGAATGCTTCTTTCTAGTTTTAATGTGAGGATATTTCCTTTGTCACTGTAGGCTTCAATGGGATCCAAAGTATCCCTTCTCAGATTCCCCAAAAGCACTGCTACCAAAGCGATCCATGAAAAGAATGGTGTAACTCTCTGGGATGAATTCAGTCCTCACAAAAGTGTTTCTCTGAAAGCTTCTTTCTACTTTTTATCTGAAGATATTTCCTTTTTTGCCATTGGATGCTATGTGCTCCTGAATATCCCTTGGCAGATTTGACAGAAACTGCTCAATTGAAAGAATGGTGTAACTCTATGAGATGAATTCACACATCACAAACCAGTTTCTCAGAAAATTTCTTTTTGGTTTTTGTCTGAGGATATTTCCTTTTTCACTGTAGCCTTCAATGTGATCCAAAATATCCCTTCTGAGGTTCCCCAAAAACAGTGCTACCAAACTGATCATAGAAAAGGATCATACAGCTCTGTGAGATGAATTAGCACATCACAAAACAGTTTGTGAGAAAGTTTCTTTCTAGTTTTTGTCTGAGGATATTTCCTTTTTCACCTTAAGCCTCAATGGGCTTCTAAATCTCCCTTCTCAGACACCATAAAAACAGTGATGCCAACATGCTCCCTCAACAGAAACGTAGAGCTCTATGAGATGAATGCACACATTGCAAAGGAGTTTCCCCAAAAGCACCTCTACAATTCTTATCTGAAGAAAATCCTTTCTTCACCTCAGTCCCCGTGCGCTCCAAAATATCCCTCTGCAGATTCCACAAAAACAGTGCTAACAAAAAACTCCATGAAAAGAATGATGTAAATCTGTGAGATAAATTGACCCATCACAAAGCAGTTCCTCTGGAAGTTTATGTGTAGTTTTTATCTAGGGTATTTCCTTTTCCACCATAGGCTTCAATTCGCTCCAAAATTTCCCTTCTCTAACACCACAAAAACAGTTATGCCAAAGTGCTCCCTCAACAGAAATGTTTATTTCTATGATATGAATGCTCACATCACAAAGGAGTTTCTCTGAAAGGTTCTCTCCAGTTGTTACCTGAAGAATTTTAATTTTTCACCTAAGGCCTCTATGCGCTCCCAAATATCCCACTGTAGATTCCACCAAAACAGGGCTACCAAACTGTGCAATTAAAAGAAGGGTTTAATTCTGTGAGATGAAATCCCCCATCAAAAAGGAGATTCTCAGGAAGTTTCTTTCTAATTGTTATCTTAGGATATTTCCTATTCCACCGTATTCTTCAGTGCACTCCAAAATATCCCTTCTAAGAGATCACAAAAAGAGTGATGCCAAAGTACTCCCTCAACAGAAACATTTCACTCTATGATATGAATGCACACATTACAAAGGAGTTTCTCAGAAAGCTTCTCTCCAGTTTTTACCTGAAGATATTTCCTTTTTTGCCATTGGGTTCTATGTGCTCCTGAATATCCCTTTGCAGATTCCACAAAAACAGTGCTACCAAACTGCTCAATGAAAAGAAAAGTGTAAGCCTGTGAGATGAATTCACTCATCACAAAGCTGTTTCTTTCTAGTTCAAATCTGAAGATATTTCCTTTTTCACCATAGGCTTCAATGTGATCCCAAATATCTCTTCTCAAATACTACAAAAACAGTGATGCCGAGCTGCTCAATCAACAAAAAGGTTAAACTCCATGAGATGAATAGACCAATCCAAAAACCATTTCTTGCAAAGCTTGTCTCCAATTTTTATCTGAAGTTATTTCATTTTTCACCAAAGTCCTCTAGGAGCTCCCAAATATCCCTTTGTAGATTCCACAAAAACAGTGCTACCGAGCAGCTCAAAGAAAACAAAGGTGTAACTCTGTGTGATGAATTCACCCATCATAAAGTAATTTCTCGGAATGTTTCTTTCTAGTTTTTATCTGAGGATATTTCCTTTTTCAACATAGCAGATTCCATAAAAACAGTGACCTCAAACTGCTCCATGAAAATAATGGTGTAACTCTGTGAAATGAACTCAAAAATCACAACGCAG
Source organism: Theropithecus gelada (assembly GCF_003255815.1). Classification (NCBI taxonomy): domain Eukaryota; kingdom Metazoa; phylum Chordata; class Mammalia; order Primates; family Cercopithecidae; genus Theropithecus; species Theropithecus gelada. The sequence goes on from NC_037688.1 coordinate 2,026,325, forward strand.
TTTCTCAGAAAGCTTCTTTTTAGTTTTTGTCAGAGGATATTTCCTTTGTCACTCTAAGCTTCAATGTGCTCAAAAATATCCCATTGGAGATTCCAAGAAAACAGTGTTAGCAAACTGCTCAATGAAAAGAACAGCGTAACTCTGTGAGACGAATTCTCACATCAGATAGCAGTTTCTCAGAAAGCATCTTTTTGGTTTTTAACTGAGGATATTTCCTTAGTCACTGTAGGCTTCAATATACTCCCTAATATCCTATTGCATGTTCCACGAAAACACTGTTAGGAAACTGCTGAATGAAAAGGACGGTATAACTCTGTGAGATGAATTCACACACCACAAAGCAGTTTCTCAGAAAGCTTCTATCTAGTTTTTATCTGAGAATGTTTTATTTTCCACCATAAGCTTCAATATGCTCAGAAATATCCCTTTGTAGATTCCATGAAAACAATGTTAGCAAACTGCTCCAGGAAAAGAAAGGTGTAACTCTGTGAGATGAATTCACACATCACAAACAACTTTCTCAGAAAGCTTCTTTCTTGTTTTTATCTGAGGATATTTCCTTTGTCACCATAGGCTTCAATGTGATCCAAAATTTCCCTTCTCAGATTCAACAAAAATAGTGCTACCAAACTGTTCCTTGAAAAGGATCATGGAACTCTGTGAGATGAATTAACACATCACAAAGCAGTTTCTCAGAAAACTTCTTTCTAGTTTTTATATGCGGATATTTCCTTTTCCACTATAAGCTTCAATGTGCTCCAAAATATCCCTTCTCAGACAACACAGAAACAGTGATATCAAAATGCTCCCTCAACAGAAACATTTAACTCTGTGAGTCGAATGGACACATCACAAAGGAGGTTCTCAGAAGCTTCCCTTCAGGTTTTACCAGAAGAATCTTCCTTTTTCCCATTAGGCCTCTATGCACTACCAAATATCCCACTGTAGATTCCGCAAAAACAGTGCTACCACAATGAAAAGAAAGTTTAAATTCTGTGAGAGAAATTCACCCATCATAAAGTATTTTCTCAGGAATCTTCTTTCCAGATTTTTTCTGAGAGTATTTCCTTTTCCACCATAGGCTTCACTGTGCTCCAAAATATCCCTTCTCAGACACCATAAAAACAGTGATGCCACAGTACTACCTAACAGAAATGTTTAGCTCTATGAAACTAATGAACATATCACAAAGGAGTTTCTCTAAAAGCTTCTCTCCAGTTGTTACTTGAAGTATTTTCTTTTTTACCTTAGGCTTCCATGTGCTCCAAAATATCCCTCTGCTGATTCCACAAAAACAGTGCTAACAAACTCCTTTATAAAAATGAATGATGTAACTCCGTCAGCTAAACTGACCTATCACATAGTAGTTTCTCAGGAGGCTTCTTTCTAGTTTATATATGAGGATATTTCCTTTTCCACCGAAGGCTTAAATGCATTGCCAAATATCCCTTCTGAGACATCAAAAAAACAAACAAACAAACAAAAAAAAAAAACCAGTGATGCCAAACTGCTCCCTCAGTAGAAACGTTTAACTGTATGAGGTGAATGCACACATCACAAAGGAGTTTCTCAGAAAGCATCTCTCCAGTTTTTACCTGAAGATATTTCCTGTTTTGCCATTAGACCGTATGCACTCCTGAATATCCCTTTGCAGATTCCACCAAAACAGTGCTACCAAACTCCTCAATAAAAAGAAAGGTGTAACTCTGTGAGTTGAATTCATACACCACAAAGCTGTTTCTCAGAAAACTTCTTTCTAGTTTAAATCAGAATATTTCCTTTTTCACCATAGGCTTCAATGTGCTCCCAAATATCTCCTCTCAGATACCACAAAAACTTTTATGCTGAACTTCTCAATCAACAAAAAGGTTAAACTCTATGAGATGAATAGACACATCACAAAACCATTTCTCGAAAAGATCCTCTACAGTTTTTATCTGAAGTTATTTCCTTTCTCATCGTTGGTTTCTAGGATCTCCCAAATATTCCTTTGCAGATTCCATAAAAACAGTGCTACCAAACTGCTCCATGAAAACAATCATGTAACTCTGTGAGATGAATTCAAAAATCGCAAAGCAGTTTCTCAGAAAGCTTCTTTCTAGTTTTTGTCTGAGGATATTTCATTTGTCAACCAAAGCTTCGATGCACTTCAAAATATCCCATTGCCAATTCCAAGATAACAGTGTTAGCAATCTGCTCAATGAAGAGTGTAACTCTGTGAGATGAATTCACCCATCACAAAGCAGTTTCTCAGAAAGCTTCTTTTTGGTTTTTATCTAAGGATATTTCCATTTTCACCATAGGCTTCAATGCACTCCCACATATCCAATTGCAGATTCCAAGAAAACATTGTTAGCAAACTGCTGAATGAAGAGAATGATGTAACTCTGTGAGATGAATTCACACACCACAAAGCAGTTTCTCAGAAAGCTTTTTAGATTTTACCTGAGGATATTTCCTTTGTCACCATAGGCTTCAATGTGATCCAAAATATCCCTTCTCAGATTCCCCAGAAACAGTGCTACCAAACTGTCCCATGAAAAGAATCGTGTAACGGAGAGATGAATTAACACATCAGAAAGCAGTTTCTCAGAAAGCTTCTTTCTGGTTTTCATATGAGGATATTTACTTTTCCACCATAGGCTTCAATGTGCTTCCAAATATTCCTTCTGAGACATCACAAAAACAGTGTTGTGAAAGTGCTACCTCAAAAGAAACGTTTAGCTCTATGAGATGAATACACATATCACAAAGGGGTTTCTCTGAAAGCTTCTCTCCAGTTGTTACCTGAATAATTTATTTTATCAACTTAGTCCTCTATGCGCTCCCAAATATTCCTCTGCAGATTCCACAAAAACAATGCTAGCAAACTGCTTCATGAAACAATGATGTAACTTTGTGGCATAAATTGACCCACCACAAAGCAGTTTCCGAGGAAGCTTCTTTGTAGATTTTGTCTGAGGATATTTACTTTGTCACCATAAGCTTTAATGCACTCCGAAATATCCCATTTCACATTCCAAGAAAACGGTGTTAGTAAACTGCTCAATGGAAAGAACAGTGTAACTCTGTGAGATCAATTCACTCATTGCAAAGCAACTCTTAGAAAGCTTCTTTTTTGTTTATATCTGATGATATCTCCTTTGTCACCATAGGATTCAATGCACTCACCAATATCCTGTTGCAGATTCCACGAAAACAGGGTTATTTATCTGCTTAATGTAAAGGACAGTGTAAGTCTGTTAGATGAATTCACATATCACAAAGAACTTTCTGAGAAAGCTTCTTTCTAGTTTTTATCTGAGGATATTTATTTTGTCATCACAGGCTTCAATGCGATCTGAAATATACCTTCTCAGATTCCCCAAAAACAGTGCAACCAAACTACTCCATGAAAAGAATCATGTAACTCTGTGAGATAAATTCACAAATCACAAACCACTTTCTCAGAACTCTTCTATCTAGTATCTTTATACTTTTATATGAGGATATTTCCTTTGTCACCATAAGCTTCTGTGGGCTCCAAAATATCCCATTTTTGATTCCAAGAAAACAGTGTTAGCAAACTGCTCAATGAAAGGAACAGTGTGACACTGTGAGATGAATTCACACATGACAAAGCAGTTTATCAGATAACTTCTTTCTAGTTTGTTTCTGAGGATATCTCCTTTTTCTCCATATGCCTCAATGCACTCCCATATATGCCTTTAGAGAGTCCACGAAAACAGTATAGGCAAACTGCTCCATGAAAAGAAATGTGTAACTCTGTGAGATGAATTTCCATATCACAAAGCAGTTTCTCAGAAAGTTCTTTTTGGTTTTTATCTCGGGATATTTCCTTTGTCACCAAAATCTTCAATGTACTTCCAAATATCCCAATGCAGATTCCATGAAAATAGTTCAATGAAACCGCTCAATGAAAAGAACAAACCGCTCAATGAAAAGAACAGTGTAACTCTGTGAGATGAATTCACACATCACAAAATAGTTTCTCATAAAGCTTCTTTCTACTTTTTATCTGAGGGTATTTACCTTTTCACTATAGGACTCAGTGTACTCCCAAATAACCCTTTGCAGATTACATGAAAAAAGTGTTAGCAAACTGCTCAGTGAAAAGAACAGTGTAACACTGTGAGATGAATTCACACATCACAAAGCAGTTTTTCAGAAAACTGCTTTCTAGTTTTTACCTGAGGATATGTAGTTTTCACCATATACCTCAATAGTCTCAAAAATATCCCTTTGAATACTCCATGAAAATAGTGTTAGCAAATAACTCCTTGAATGTAAGTGTGTACGTCTGTGAGATGAATTCACACATCACAAAGAACTTTCTCAGAAAGCTTCTTTCTAGTTTTTATCTGAGGATATTTCCTTTGTCACCATAGACTTCAATGCGATCCAAAATATCCCTTTTCAGATTCCCCAAAAAAGTTATTACACACCTGCTCCAAGAAAAGAATCATGTAAATCTGTGAGATGAATTCACAAATCACAAAGCAGTTTCTCAGAAAGCTACTGTTTGCTTTTGTCTGAGGATATTTCATTTGTCACCCTAAGCTTCAATCCAGTCTGAAATAATACATTGCAGATTCCACGAAAACAGTGTTAGCAAACTGCTCAATGTAGGCAACAGTGAAACTCTGTGAGATGAATTCACACATCACAAGGCAGTTTTTCACAAAGCTTCTTTCTAGTTTTTATCTGAGGATATTTCCTTTTTCAGAATAGGCCTCAATGCTCTCTCAAATATCCCTTTGCAGATTCCATGAAAACAGTGTAAGCAAACTGCTCCAAAACAAGAAAGGTGTAACCCTGTGAGATGAATTCACACATCACAAATAACTTTCCCAGAAAGGTTCTTTCTAGCTTTATCTGAGTATATTTCCTTTGTCACCATATTCTTCAATGTGATCCAAAATAACCCTTCCTGGATTCCCTAAAAACGGTGGTACCAAACTGATCCATGTAAAGAATCTTGTAACTCCATGAGATTAATTAGGACATCAGAAAGCAGTTTCACAGAAAGCTTCTTACTAATTTTTATATGAGCATATTTCTTTAGTCACCATAAGATTCAATGCATTCTGAAATATCCCATTGCAGATTCCAAGAAAATAGTGTTATCAAACTGCTCATTGAAAAGTACACAGTAACTATGTGAGATAAGTTCACACATCACAAAGCAGTTTCTCAGAAAGTTTCTTTCTAATTTTTAACTGAGAATATTTCCTTTTTCACCATAGGCCTCCATGCACTCCCAAATATCCATTTGCAGATTCCACGAAAACAGTGTTACCAAATTGTTCCATGAAAAGGAAGGCATAATCCTCTGATACGAATTCACACATCACAAAGAAGTCTTTCTGAAAGCTTCCTTCTGGTTTTTATCTGAGGATATTTCCTTTGTCACCATAGGCTTCAAAGTAATTCAAAATATGCCTTCTCAGATTCCCCAAAAACATTGCAAGCAAACTGTTCCATGAAAAGAAAGGTGTAATATTTTGAGATAAATTCACACATGACAAAATAGTTTCTCAGAAAGCTTCTTTCTTGATTTTATCTGAGGATATTTCCTTTTCCACATTAGGCCTCATTGCGCTCCCAAATATACCTTTGCAGATTCCACGAAAACAGTCTTAGCAAACTGCTACATGAAAGGAAAGGTGTAACTCTCTGAGTTGAATTCACACATCACAAAGAAGTTTCTCAGAAAGTTTAATTCTAGTTTTATGTGAGGATATTTCCATTGTCACCCTAAGCTTCAATGCAATCCAAAATATCAATTCTCAGATTACAGAAAAACAGTTCTACCAAACTGTTCCATGAAAAGAATCGTATAACTCTGTGAGATGAATTCACACATTACAAAGCAGTTTCTCAGAAAGTTTATTTCCAGTTTTTGTCTGAGGATATTTCCTTTGTTACCATGAGCTTTAATGTGCTCCAAAGTATCCCATTACAGATTCCAAGAATGCAGTGTGAACAAACTGCTCAATAAAAAGAACAGTGTAACTCTGTGAGATGAATTCACACATCACAAAGAAGCTTATTGGAAAGCTTCTTTTTGGTTTCTATCTCAGGATATTCCCTTCGTTACTGTAGGCTTCAATGCATTCCAAAGTATCCCTTCTCAAATTCCCCAAAAACGTTGCTACCATACAGCTACATGAAACGTATCATGCAACTCTGTGAGATGAATTAATGCATGGCAAAGCTGCTTCTCAGAATACTTCTTTCTATTTTATATATGAGGATAATTCCTTTGTCGCCGTAAGCTACAATGTTCTTTGAAATAACCCATTGCAGATTCCAAGAAAGTAGTGTTAGCAAACTGCTGAATGAAAAGAACACTGTAATTGTGAGATGAATTCACCCATCACAAAGCATTTCAGAGAAAGTTTCTTTTTGTTTTTAATGAGGATATTTTCTCTGTCACGATAGGCTTCAATGTGCTCCAAAACATCCTGTTGCAGATTCCACAAAAACAGTGATATCAAACTGGCCAATGAAAAGAATGGTGTAACCCTGTGAGATGAATTCACACATCATAAAGAACACTCTCAGAAAGATTCCTTGTACTTTTTATCTGAGAATATTTACTTTGTTACCATAGGCTTCAATGTGATCAAAAATATCCCTTCTCAGATATCTCAAAAACAGTGCTACAAAACTGCTCCATGAAAAGAATCTTGTAACTCTTTGAGATGAATTAACACATCAGAAATCATTTCCTCCAAAAGATTCTTTCTAGTTTTTATATGAGGGTATTTCCTTTGTCACCTTAACCTTCAATGCGCTCAGAAATATTCCTTTGCAGATTCCATGAAAACATTGTTAGGAAACTGCTCAATGAAAAGGAATCTTGTAACTCTGTTAGATGAATTAACGCATCAGAAATCATTTCCTCTGAAAGATTCTTTCTAGTTTTTATATGAGGGTATTTCCTTTGTCACCTTAACATTCAATGCACTCAGAAATATTCCTTTGCAGATCACATGAATACATTGTTAGCAAACTGCTCAATGAAAAGGAAGATGTAACTCTGTGAGATGAATTCACAAATCACCAAGCAGTTTCTCAGTAAGCTTATTTCCAGTTTTTGTCTAAGGATATTTCCATTGCCACTGTAAGCTTCAATGCACTCTGAAATATCCCATTGCAGATTCCTCGAACACAGTGTTAGCAAACTGCTCCAAGGAAACAATCATGTAACTCTGTGAGATGAATACAAACATCACAAAGTGGTTTCATAGAAAGCTTCTTTCTAGTTTATATCTGATTATGTTTCCTTTGTCACCATAGTATTCAAAGCATTTCAAAATATCCTTCTGAGATTCCCCAAAAACAGTGCTAGCAAAAGTGCTCCATGAAAAGAACTGTCTAACCCTGTGAGAAGAATTCACAAGTCACAACGCAGTTTCTCAGGAATCTTCTTTCTGATTTTTGTCTGAGGATATTTCTTTGTCACTATAAGCTTCAATGCACTCCAAAATATCACATTGCAGATTCCAAGAAAACAGTGTTAGCAAACTGCTCAGAGAAATGAACAGTGTATCTCTGTGGGATGAATTAACACATCACAAAGCAATTTTTCAGAAAGATTCTTTCTAGTTTTTATCTATGGATATTTCCTTTTTCAAGATAGGCCTCAATTTGCTCCCAATTATCCCTTTGCAGATTCCACGAAAACAGTGTTAGAAAACTGCTCAATGAAAAGAACAGTGTATCTCTGTGAGATGATTTCACACTTCACAAAGCAGTTTCTTAGAAAGATTCTTTATAGTTTTTCTCTGAAGATATTTCATTTCTCACCATAGGCTTCAATGCGATACGAAATATCCCTTTGCAGATTCTACGAAAACAGTGTTAGCGAACTGCTCAATGATAAGAAAGGTGTACTTCTGTGAGATGAATTCACACATCACAAAGAACTTTCTCAGAAAGCTTCTTTCTCATTTTTATCTAAGGATATTTCCTTTGTCACCTTAGACTTCAATGCTATCCAATATATCCCTTCTCAGATTCCCCCAAAACGGTGCTACCAAACTGATCCATGAAAGGAATCATGTAACTCTGTGAGATGAACTTTAAAATCACAAAGTGGTTTCCCAGGACGCTTCTCTCTAGTTTTTATGTTTTTATATGAAGATGTTTCCAACGTCACCATAAGCTTCAATATACTCTGAAGTATCCCATTGAAGATTCCAAGAAAACAGTGTTAGCAAACTGATCAATTAAAAGAAGAGTGTAAATCCATGAGATGAACTCACACATCATAAAGTGGTATCTCAGAAAGCTTCTTTCTAGTTTTTATCTGAAGATATTTCCTTTTTCACCATATTCCTCAATTTGCTCCCCAGTATCCCTTTGCAGATCCATCGAATACGTGTTTCCAAACTTCTCCATGAGAAGAACAGTGTAATTCTGTGAGATGAATTCACATATCACAAAGAAGTTTCTTGGAACACTTCTTTTTAGTTTTTATCTGGCAATATTTCCTTTTTCCATCTAGGAATCATTGCGCTCTGAATTATCCCATTCCAGGTTCCACGAAAATAGTGTTAACAAGTTGCTCCATGCAAAGAAAGTTGTAACTCTGTGACATAAATTCACACATCACAAAGAACTTTCTCAGAAATATTCTTTCTAGTTTTTATCTAAGGATGTTTTCTTTGTTACCATTGGCTTCTATGCGATCCAATATATCCTTCCTCATATTTCCCAACAGCAGTGCTACCATACTAATCCATGAACATTATCATGTAACTCTGTGAGAGGAATTAACACATCAAAAAGTAGTTTATCAGAAATCTTGTCTCTAGTTTTTATGAGAGGATATTTCCCTTGTCTCCACAAAATTTCTTTTTCCACCGTAGGCTCCAATGCCATTCAAAATATCCCTTCTGAGATTCCACAAAAGCAGTGCTACCAAATGCTCCATGGAAACCATCATGTAACTCTGTGAGATAAATTCACAAGTCACAAAGCAGTTTCTCAGAAAACTTCTTTCTGGTTTTTGTCTGAGGATATATCCTTTGTCACCGTAGGCTTCAATGCACTCCCAAATATCCTACTGAAGATTCCATGAAAACAGTGTTTTCAAACTGCTCAGTGAAAACATCAGTGTATCTCTGTGAGATGAGTTCACACATCCCAAAGTAGTTTCTCAGAGAGCTTCTTTCCATTTTTTTTCCTGAGGATATTTCCTTTTACAACATAGGCCTCAATGGACTCCCATACATCACTTTGCAGATTCCACGAAAACAGTATTTTGCAAACTGCTCCATGAAAAGACGGGTGTAACTCTGGGATGAATTCACACATCATAAAGAAATTTCTCAGAAAGCTTCTTTGTTTTTATTGGAAGATGTTACCTTTGTCACCACAGGCTTCAATGCAATCCAAAATATCCCTTCTTAGATTCCCCAAAAACAGTGCCACCAAACTTTTCCATGAAAAGAATGGTGTAAATCTGTGAGATGAATTCACACATCACACAGCTGTTTCTCCAAAAGTGTGTCTAGTTTTATCTGAAGATATTTCCTTTTTCACCATAGGCCCAATGGGTTCCAGAATATCCCATCGCAGACTCCACGAAAAAAAGTGTTGCCAAACTTCTCAAGGAAAGGAATGGTGTAACTCCATGAGTTGAATTCCCAAACCACAAAGAAGTTTCTAAGAATGTTTCTTCTAGATTTTATCTGAGGATATTTCCTTTGTCACCACTGGCCTCAATGTGATCTAAATTATCCCTTCTCAGATTCCCCAAAAACAGGGCTACAAAATTGCTACATGAAAAGAATCATGTAATTCTGTGAGACGTATTCACAAATCACAAAACAGATTGTCATAAAGTTTCTTTCTAGTTTTTGTCTGAGGATATTTCCTTTTTCACTGTTTGCCTCAATGCACTTGTGAATATCTATTTGCAGATTCCATGAAAATAGTGTTAGCAAACTGCTACATGAAAAGCACGGTGTGAATCTGTGAGATTAATTCAAACATCAGAAAGTAGTTTCTCAGAAACTTTCTTTTTAGTTTTTCTCTGAGGATATTTCCTTTGCCACCATAGGCTTCAATGCACTCTCAGATATCCCTTCTCAGACACCACAAAAACAGTGATGCCAAAGTGCTCCCTCAACAGAATTGCTTACCTCTATGAGATGAATTCACACATCACAAAGGAGTTTCACTGAAAGCTTCTTTCTCATTTTCATCTGAAGATATTTCCTTTTTCACTGTATTCCTCAATGCGCTCCCGAATATCCCATTGCAGTTTATCTGAAAAAAGTATTAGCACACTTCTCAATGAAAAGAACAGTGTTACTCTGTGAGACGAATTCACACATCACAAAGCCGTTTCACAGAAAGATTATTTTTGGTTTTTATCTGAGAATATTTCCTTTATCACCTTTACCTTCAATGCGGTCAAATATACCCTTCTCAGATTCCACAAAAACAGTGCTACTAAACTGTTCCATGAAAAGAATGGTGTAACTGTGTGAGATGAATTCACACATCACAAAGTTATTTCTCAGAAAGCTTCTTTCTAGTTTTTATCTGAGGATATTTCCTTATTCCCCGTATTCCTCAATGCACTCCGGAATATCGCAACCCAGATTCCACGAAAAAAGTGTTAGCAAACTTCTCAGTGAAAGAATGGTGTAACTCAGTGAGATGAATTCACACATGACAAAGAAGTTTATCAGAAAGTTTCTTTCTAGATTTTATCCGAGGATAGTTCCATTGTCACCACAGGCTTCAATGCAATGCAAAATTCCCCAAGAACAGTACTAGGAAACTGCTCCATGAAAAGAATCATGTAACTCTGTGAGATGAATTCACAAATCACAAAGCAACATTTCATAAAGTTTCTTTCTAGTTTTCTTCTGAGGATATTTCCTTTTTCATTGTTTGTCTCAATGCGCTCATGAACAGCCCTCAGAACAGATTCCATGAAAATAGTGTTAGCAAACTGCTTCATGAAAAGAAATGTGTAAATCAGTGAGATGAATTCTGACATCACAAAGCAGTTTCTCTGAAAGCTTATCTTTGGTTATAGGCTGAGGATATTTAATTTGTCTCCATAGCCTTCAATGTGCTCCCAAATATCCTATTGCAGATCCCACAAAAATAATGTTATCAAACTGCTCAGTGAAAACAACAGTGTAAATCTGTGAGATGAATTCACAGAAACCTTCTTTCTCAGAAAACTTCTTTCTAGTTTTTATCTGCGTATATTTCCTTTGTCACTATAGGCTTCAATGTGATCAAAAATATCCCTTCTCAGATTCCCCAGAAACAGTGCTACAAAACTGCTCCATGAAAAGAAAGGTGTAACTCACAGAGTTGAAGTCAAAATTCACAAAGCAGTTTCTCAGAATATTTCTTTCTAGTTTTTATATAAGGGTAATTCCTTTCCCCCAAAAGCTTCAATGCATTATGAAATATCCCATTTCAGATCCCAAGATGACAGTGTTATCTAACTGCCCAATGAAAAGAACAATGCGTCTCTGAGGAGTGAATTCACACATCACAAAGCTGTTTCTCAGAAAACTTCTTTCTAGTTTTTGTCTGAGGCTATTTCCTTTGTCACCATAGGCTTCAATGCAATTCAAAATATCCCTTCTCAGATTCCCCAAAAACAGTGCTACCAAAACAGCTGCATGAAAAGAGTTCTGCAACACTGTGACATGGATTCACACATCACAAAGCAGTTTCTCAGAAAGATTCTTTCTAGTTTATATCTGAGGATATTTCCTTTGTCAGCAAAAGCTTCAATGTGATCCCATTCAATGCTATCCAATTGCAGATTCCAAGAAAATAGTGTTAGCAAACTGCTCAATGAAAAGAAGTGTGTAACTCTGTGAGATGAATTCACACATCACAAAGCAGTCTCTCAGAAAGTTTCTTTCTAGTTTTTACCTGAGAGTATTTCCTTTGTCATCATAGGCTTCAATGCACCAACAATTATCCTACTGCGTATTCCACCAAAACAGTGTTATCAAATATCTCAATGAAAAGAATAAAGTGTAACTCTGTGAGATGAATTCACACATCACAATGCAGTTTTTCAGAAAGCTTCTTTCTAGTGTTTAAATGATGGTGTTTCCTTTGTCACCATAGGCTTCAATATGATCCAAAATATCCCTTCTCAGATGCCCCCAAAACAGTGCTATCAAAGTAATCCATTGAAAGCATAATGTAACTATGTGATATGAATTCACAAATCACAAAGGAGTTTCTCAGAAAGTTTCTTTCCAGTTTTTGTCTGAGGATATTTAATTTTTAACGGTAGGCTTCAATGTATTCAAATGTATGCCATTGCAGATTACAGAAACCAGAGTTAGCAAACTGCTCAATGAAGAGGACAGTGTAACTCTGTGAGGTGAAATCACACATAACTAAGCAGTTTCTCAGAAAGCTTCTTTCTCATTTTTCTATGAGGATATTTCCTTTTTCAATATAGGCCTCAATGTACTTGCAAATATCCCTTTGCAGATTCCATGAAAACAGCGTTAGCAATCTGATCCATGAAAAGAAAGGTGTTTGTGAGGTGAATTCACACATCACAAAGAACTTTCTCAGAAATATCCTCAGAGAAAGAAATATCCTCAGACAAAAGCCAGAAACAAAAACCTTAAGCTTCAATGCACTCCAAAATATCGCATTGCTGATTAAAAGAATACAGTGCTAGCAAACTACTCACTGAAAAGAACAGTGTAATTCAGTGCAATGAATTGACACAACACAAAGCAGTTTCTGAAAAATCTTCTTTTTGTTTTTTATCTGAGGATCTTTCCCTTGTTACCATAGGTTTCAATGCGATGCAAAACATCCCTTCCCTGAATCCCCAAAATCCATGCTAACAAACTGCTCCACGAAAATAATGGTGTAACTCTGTGAGATGAATTCACACATCACAAAGCAGTTTCTCAGAAAGCTTCTTTCTAGTTTTTATCTGAGGATATTTTCCTTTTCACTATAGGTCTTAATGCACTAAAAAATATCCCTTTGCAGATTCCAAGAAAACAGTGTTAGCAAACTGCTCCATGAAAAGAAAAGTGTAACTCTGTGAGATAAATTCACATGTCACAAAGAAATTTCTCAGAAAGCACCTTCTTAGTTTTTATCTGAGGATATTTCGTTAGTCCCCATATTGTTCAATGCGGTCCAAAATATCCCTTCTCAGATACCCCAAAAATAGTGCTATCAAACTGATACGTGAAAAGTATCGTGTAACTTTGTGAGGTGAATTCACCCATCACAAAGCAGTTTCTCAGAAAGCTTCTTTCTAGTTTTTATCTGAGGATATTTCCCTTTTCACTACAGGCCTCAAAGTGCTGCCAAATATTCGTTGGCAGATTCCTTGAAAACAATGTTAGCAAACTGCTCCACGAAAAGAAAGGCGTGTCTCTCTGAGGTGAATTCACAAATCACGAAGTGCTTTCTCCAAAAACTTCTTCTAGTTTTTATCTGAGGATATTTCCATTGTCAGCTTAGGCTTCAATGTGATCCAAAATATCAGTTCTGTTTCCCCAGAAACAGTGCTATCAAACTGATCCATGGAAAGAATCGTGTAACTCTGTGGGATGAATTCACAAATCACAAAACAGTTTCTGAGAATGTTTCTTTAGTTTTTGTCTGAGGATTTTTACTTTTTCACAATTAGTTTCAATGCACTTCAATATATCCCATCGTAGATTCCATGCAAAGAGTGTTAGCAAACTTCTCAATGAAAAGAACACAGTAACTCTGTGAGTTGAATTCACCCATCAGGAAGCAGTTTCTCAGAAAGCCTCTTTCTAATTTTTATCTGAGGATATCTCCTTTGTCACCATATTCTTCAATGTGATCCAAAATCTCCCCTCTCAGATTCCCCCAAAAACAGTGCTATCACGTTGACCTATGAAAAGAATCATGTAATTCTGTGTGATAAATTCACAAATAACAAAGCCATTTCTCAGAAAGTATCTTTCTAGTTTTTGTCGGAAGATATTTCACTTTTCACAATAAGTTTGTGTGCGCTCTCAAATATTCCATTACAGATTTCAAGAAAGAAGTGTTGCAAATTCCTCAATGAAAACATCAGTGTAACTCTGTGAGTTGAATTCACCCATCACAAAGAAGTTTCTCAGAAAGCTTCTTTCTAGTTTTTATCTGAGAATATTTCCTTTTTCACCATAGGCATCAATGTGCTCCCAAATATCCCTTTCCAGATTCCACGAAAACAGTGTTAGCAAATTGCTCCATGAAAAGAAAGGTATAACTCGGTGAGATGAATTCACACATTACAAAGGACTTTCATGGAAAGCTTCTTTCTACATTTTATCTGAGGATATTTCCTTTGTCACCATAAGCTTCAATGCGATCCAAAATATCCCTCCTCAGATTCCCCAAAAACAGTGCTATCAATCTGATCCATTAAAAACATCGTGTAACTTTTTGACATGAATTCACAAATCACAAAGGAGTTTCTCAGAAAGTTTCTGTCTAGTTTTTGTATGAGGATATTTTCTTTTAAACAGTATGTTTTAGTGTGGTATGAAATATGCCATTACAGATTCCAAGAAAACAGTGACAGCAAGCTGCTCAATGAAAAGAACAGTGTAACTATGTGAGTTGAATTCACACATCACTAATCAGTTTCTCAGAAAGCTTCTTTCACGATTTTCTATGAGGATATTTCCTTTTTCAATATGTGTCTCAATGCACTCGCAAATATCCCTTTGTAGACTCGATGAAAACTGTGTTTTCAATCTGCTCCATGAAAAGAAAGGTGTAATTCTTTGAGATACATTCACAAATAATAAACAACTTTCTCAGAAACCTTCTTTCTGGTATTTAACTGAGGATATTTCCTTAGTGATCATAGGCTTCAATGCGATCAAAAATATCCCTTCTCAGGTTACCCAAAAACAGTACTACCAAATTACCCCATGAAAAGAATAGTGTAACTCAGTGAGATGAATTCGCAAACCACAAAGCAGTTTTTCAGAAGCTTCTTTCTAGCTTTTGTCTGAGGACATTTCATTTGTTACCATAAGCTTCAAGGCGGTATGAAGTGTCCCACTGCAGATTAAAACAGTGTTTGCCAACTGATCAATGAAAACAACAGTGTAACTCTATGGGATGAATTGGCACAACATAAAGCAATTTCTCAGACATATTCTTTTTGGTTTTTATCTGAATATATTTCCTTTGTCACCACAGACTTCAATGGGTTCCAAAATATCCTATTGCAGGTTCCACGAAAAAAGCATTTTCAAACTGCTCAATGAAAAGAATCGTGTATCTCTGTGAAATAAATTCACACATCACAAAGCATTTTCTCAGGAAGCTTCTTTCTAGTTTTTATCTGAGGATATTTTCTTTTTCACTATATGCTTCAATGTGCTCCAAAATATCCCTTTGCAGATTCCACAAAAAGCGTGTTAGCAAACTTCTCCATGAAAAGAAAGGTGTAACTCTGTGAGATGAATTCAAACATCACAAAGAGCTTTCTCAGAAAGCTTTCTTCTAGTTTTTATCTGAGGATATTTCCTTTGTCACCATAGACTTCAATGCGATGCAAATTATCCCTTCTCAGAATCCCCAAAAACAGTGCTACTGAACTGCTGAATCAAAAGAATTGTGCAACTCTGTGAGATGAATTCACAAATCGCAAAGTAGTTTCTCCAAAAGCTTCTTTCTAGTTTTTGTCTGAGGATATTTTCTTTGTCACCATAAGCTTCAACCCATTGCAGATTCCAAGAAAAGAGTGTTAGCAAACTGCTCAATGAAAATAACAGTGTAACTCCGTGTGATGAATTCACACATCACAAAGCAGTTTCTCAGAAAGTTTCTTTGTAATTTTTACCTAAGGATATTTACTTTTACACCATTGGCCTCAATGTGCTCCCATATATCCCTTTGCAGATTCCATGAAAACACTGGTAGAAAACTGCTCCATGAAAAGAAAGGTGTAAATCTGTGATGTGAATTAACATATCACAAAGAACTTTCTCAGAAAGATTCTTTCTAGTTTTTACCTAAGGATATTTCCTTTGTCACCATAGGCTTCAAGGCGATCCAAAATATCTCTTCTCAGATTCCCCAAAAACAGTGCTAACAAACTGCTCCATGAAAAGAAAGGTGTAACTCTGTGAGATGAATTTATATCACAAAGAGGTTTCACACAAAATATTTTTCTGCTTTGTGTGTTAGGATATTTTCTTTTACACAGTAAGCTTCAATGCACTCCAAAATATCCCATTGTAGATTCCAAGAAAACAGTGTTAGGAAACTGCTCAGTGAAAAGAACAGTGCATCTCTTTGAGTTGACTTCATACATCACAAATCAGTTTCTCAGAAAGCTTCTTTTTGATTTTTCTATGAGGATATTTCTTTGTCACCATAGGGTTCAATGCACTCCCACATATTCTATTGCAGATTCCACGAAAGCAGTGATATCAAATGGCTCAATGAAAACAATGGTGTAGCTCTGTGATCTGAATTCACACATCACAAAGTAGCTTCTCAGAAAGTTTCTTTCTAATTTTTATCTGAGGATATTTACTTTTTCACTATAGGCCTCACTGTGCTCCCAAATATCCCTTTGGAGATTCCACGAGAACAGTATTAGCAAGCTGTACCATGAAAAGAAAGGTGTAACTCTGTGAAATGAATTCACACATCATGAAGAACCTTCTTAGAAAGCTTCTTTCTAGTTTTTATCTGAGAATATTTCCTTAGTCACAATATTCTTCAATGTGATCCAAAATATCCCTTCCCAGTTTACCCAAAAACAGTGCAACCAAACAGATCCATGACATGGGTCGTGTAACTCAGAGATACAAATTAACACATCACAAAATGATTACTCTGAAAGCTTCTTACTAATTTTTATATGAAGATATTTCCTTTGCCACCATAAGTTTCAGGGCACTCTGAAATATCACATTGCAGATTCCAAGAAAACAGTGTTAGCAGGCTATTAAATGAAAGTAACAGTGAAAATCTGTGAGATGAATTCACACATCACAAAACACTTTATCTGAAAGCTTCTTTATAGTTTATCTGAGGATATTTCCTTTTTCATCATAGGCCTCAAAGCACTCCCAAATATACCTTTGCGGATTCCACGAAAACAGTGTTAGCAAACTGCTCCATCAAAAGAAAGGTGTAACTCAGTGAGATGAATTCACACATCACAAAGAATTTTCTCAGAAAGCGTCTTTCTCGTTTTTATCTGAGGATATTTCCTTAATCACCACATTTTTTAACGCTATCCAAAATATCCCTTCTCAGTTTACCCAGAAACAGAGCTATCAAACTGATCTATGAAAAGAATCGTGTAACTCTGTGAGATGAATTCACAAATCACAAAGTAGTTTCTCAGAAAGTTTCTTTCTTTTTCTATCTCAGGATATTTCATTGTCACCATAAGCTTCAATGCGCCCTGAAACATCCCATTGCAGATTACAAGAAAACAGTGTTAGCAAACTTTTCAATGAAAAGAACAATGTAACTCTGAGATGAATTCACACATCACAAAGCAGATTCTCAGAAAGCTTCTTTCTAATTTAAATCTGAGGATATTTCCTATGTCACCATAAGCTTCAATTCAATCTGAAATATCCCATTTCAGATTACAAGAAAATAGTGTTAGCAATCTGCTCAATGAAAACAACAGTATAACACTGTGTGATGAATTCACACATCACAAAGCAGTTTCTCAGAAAGCTTCTTTTTGGTTTTTGTCTGAGGATATTTCCTTTGTCACCATAGGCTTCAATTCGCACCCAAATATCCAATTGCAGATTCCATGTAAACAGTGTTATCTAACAGCTCAGTGAAAAGAATGGTGTAACTCTGAGATGAATTCACACATCACAAAACAGTTTCTCAGTAAGCTTCTT
The DNA here is from genome assembly GCF_003255815.1 of Theropithecus gelada. Taxonomy (NCBI): domain Eukaryota; kingdom Metazoa; phylum Chordata; class Mammalia; order Primates; family Cercopithecidae; genus Theropithecus; species Theropithecus gelada. The sequence goes on from NC_037688.1 coordinate 2,044,228, forward strand.
TCTAATTTTTATCTGAGGATAATTCCTTTTTCTTGTAGGCCTCATAGCGCTCCCAAATATCCCTTTGGAGGATCCACGAAAAGATTGTTAGTAAACTGCCCCATGAACAGAAAGGTGTAACTCTGTGAGACGAATTCACACAACATAAAGTACTTTCTCAGAAAAATTCTTTCTAGTTTTAATCTGAGGATACTTCCTTAGTCTCCATATTCTTCAAAGCGATCCAAAATATGACTTCTCAGTTTACCCAAAAACATTGCTATGAAACAGATCAATGAAGGGAGTCATGTTAGTCAGTGGGATGAATTAACACATCACAAAGTGTTTTCTCAGAAAGCTTCATGCTGGTTTTTATATGAAGATATTTCCTTTTGTCACTGTAAGTTTCAGTGCACTCTGAAATATCCCATTACAGATTACAAGAAAATAGTGTTAGCATGCTGCTAAATGAAAAGAACAGTGTAACTCTGTGAGATGAATTCATACATCTCAAAGCCATTTCTCAGAAAGCTTCTTTCTAGTTATTATCTGAGGATATTTCCTTTTTCAACATAGGCCTCAATGTGCTCCAGAATATCCCATCACAGATTCAAAAAAAAAGTGTTAGCAAACTTCTCAATGAAAATAATGGTATAACTTGTGAGGCGAATTCAAACATCACAAAGAACTTTCTCAGAAAGTTTCTTTCTAGATTTTATCTGAGGATATTTCCTTTGTCATCATAGAGTTCAATGCTATCCAAAATATCACTTCTCACATTCCTCAAAAACAGTGCTACCAAACTGCCTCATGAAAAGTATTGTGTTCCTCTGTGAGGTGAATTCACAAATCACAAAGCAGTTTCTCAGAAAGCTTCATTCAAGTTTTTTCCTGAAGATATTTCTTTTTTTTACTATTAACCACCACGTGCTCCCAAATATGCCTTTGCAGATTCCATTAAAACAGTTTTAGTAAACTGCTACATGAAAAGAAATGTGTAACTGTGTGTGATGAATTTGCACATCACAAAGAACTTTCTCAGAAACTTTCTTTCTAGTTTTTATCTGAGGATATTTACTATGTCACCATAGGCTTCAATGTGATCCAAAAAATCCTTTCTCAGATTCCCCAAAAACAGTGCTAACAGAGTGATCCTTGGAAAGAATCGTGTAACTCTGTGTCATGAATTCACCCATCACAAAGAAGTTTTTCAGAAAGCTTCCTTCTATTTTTTATATCTGGATATTTCATTTTCCACCATCGTCTTCCATGCACTCCAAAAGAGCCCTTCTCAGGCACCACAAAAACAGTGATGCCAAACTCTTCTCTAAATAGAAAGCTTTACCTCTATGAGGTGAATGCACGTAACACAAAAGAGTTATCAGAAACTTTCACTCCACTTTTTACCTGAAGATTTTTCCTCTTTCAACCATGGTTTCTATCCACTCCCGAATATCCCTTTGCATATTTCTCAAAAACAGTGTCACCAAACTGCTCAATGAAAAAAAAATGTAACTCTGAGAGAGGAATCCACCTATCACAAAACAGTCTCTCAGAAAGCATCTTTCTAGTTTTTATCTGAGGGTATTTCCGTTTTCACCATAAGCTTCTCTGTGCTCCAATATCCTTTTGCAGATTTCACAAAAGCAAGGTTACCACACTGCTCAATGAAAAGAGTGATTTACTTCTGGGAGGTGAATTCGCCCATCACAAAGAAATCTCTGAGAAAGCTCCTTTCTAGTTTTCATATGTGCATGTTTACTTTTCCACCATTAGATTCAATGCACTCCCAAATATCCCTTCTCAGACACCAAAAAAACTGTGATGCCAAACTGCTCAATCAACAAAATGGTTTATCTCTATGAGGTCAATACATACATCACAAAAAAGCTTCTCAAAAACCTTCTCTCCAGTTTTTAACTGAAGATATTTTCTTTTTCACCTTAGGCCCCTATGAGCTCCCAAAAATCCCTTTTCAGATTCCCCAAAAACAGTGCAATCAAACTGCTCAATGAAAAGAAAGGTGTAATTCCCTGAGATGAATTCACACACCACGAAGAACTTTCTCAGAAAACGTCTTTCTGGTTATAATCCAAGGATATTTCCTTTGTCACCATAGGCTTCAATGCAATCCAAAATATCCCTTCACACATTCCCCAAAAATTGTACTACCAAACTGTTCCATGAAAAGAATCTTGTAACTCTGTGAGATGAATTTACAAATGACAAAGCGATTTCTTAGAAAGTTTCTTTCTACTTTTTGTCTGAGGATATTTCCTTGGCACCAAAAGCTTCAAAGCGTTATGAAATATCCCATTTCAGACTCCAAGAAAACAGTGTTAGCAAACTGCTCAATGAAAAGAAATGTGTAACTCTGTGAGACAAATTCACACATCATAAAACAGTTTCTTGGAAAGTTTCTTTCTAGCTTTTATCTGAGGATACTTCCTTTTTCACCATAGGCCTCAATGCGCTTTCACATATCCCTTTGCAGATTCCATGAAAATGGTGTTAGCAAACTGTTCCATGAAAATAAAGCTGTTACTCTATGAGATGAATTCACACATCACAAAGAATTTTTGCAGAAAGCTTCTTTCTAGTTTTTATCTTAAGATATTTTCTATGTCACAGTAGTCTTCAATGTGATCCAAAATATCCCGTCTCAGATTTCCCAAAAACAGTGCTGCCAAACTGATCCATGAAAAGAATTATGTAACTCTGTGAGATGAATTAACGTATCACAAAGTGGTTTATCAGAAAGATTCTTTCTAATTTTTGTCTGAGGATATTTGCTTTGTGACTATATGAATGAATGCACTCCGAAATATTCCACTGCAGAGTGCAGGAAAGCAGTGTTAGCAAACTGCTCATTGAAAATAAAAGTGTAACACTGTGAAATGAATTCAGATAACACAAAGCAGTTTTTCACAAAGCTTCTTTTTTTTTATCTGAGGACATTTCCTTTGTCACCATATTCTTCAATGTGCCCCCAAATATCCTGTTGCAGATTGCACCAAAACAGTGTTAACAAAAGGCTCAATAAAAAGAACAGTGTAACTCTTTGAGGTGAATTCACACATCACAAAGCTGTTTCTCAGAACGATTTTTTCAAATTTTTATCTGAGAATATTTCCTTTTTCATCATTGGCCTCAATGCGTTCCCAAATATCCATTTGCAGATGCCACGAAAACAGTGTTAGCAAACTACTCCAGGAAAAGATAGGTGTAATTCTGTGAGAAGAATTCACACATCACAGAGAACTTTCTCAGAAAGCTTTTTTCTACTTTCCATCTGAGGATATTTCCTATCTCACCAAGGGTTCAAGGCGATCCAAAATGTCTTTTCTCAGATTCCCCAAAAACAGTGCTAACAGACAGACCTATGAAAAGAGTCGTGTAAAGCTGTGAAATGAATTATCACGTCTCAAAGCGGTTTCTCAGAAAATTCTTTCTAGTTTTTATATGACGATATTTCCTTTGTCACCATAGTCTTCAATGTGATCCAAAATATCCTTTCTCAGATTCCTCTAAAACAGTGCTACCAAACTGCTCCATGAAACGAATTGTGTAACTCTGTGAGATAAATTCACAAATGACAAAGCAGTTTATGAGAAAGCTTCTTTCTAGTTTTTGTCTGAGTATATTTCCTTGGCACCATAAGCTTCAATGCGCCATGAAATATCACATTGCAGACACCAAGAAAACAGTGTTAGCAAATTGCTCAATGAAAAGAAATGTGTAAATCTGTGAGTTGAATTCACACATCACAGAGCAGTTTCTCAGAAGTCTTCCTTCTGGTTTTTGTCTGAGAATATTTCCTAATTCACAATAAGCTTCACTGCGCTCTGAAATATCCCATAGCAGATTCCAAGAAAACAGTGTTAGCCAACTGTTCAGTGAAAAGAAATGTGTAACTCTGTGAGCTGAATTCATGCATCACAAAGCAGTTTCTCAGAAAGTTTCTTTCTAGTTTTCCTATGAGAATATTTCTTTTTTCAGTATAGGCCTCAATGCGCTCCCAAATATCCCTTTGCAGATTCCACGAAAACAGTGTTAGCAAAGGGTACCATTAAAAGAAAGGTGTAACTGTGTGAAATCACACATCACATAAACTTTCTCAGAACGATTCTTTCTAGTATTTATCTGAGGATATTTCCTTTGTCACCATAGGCTTCAATGCACTCCCAAATATCTTATTGTGGATTCCACAAAAACTGTGTAATCAAACTGTTCAATGAAAATTATGGTGTAACTCTGTGAAATGAATTCACAAATCACAATGCAGTTTCTCAGAAAGCTTGATTCTAGTTTTTATTTGATAATATTTCCTTTTTCATTATAGGCCTCATTGCACTCCTAAATATCCATTTGTAGATTCCATGAAAACAGTGTTAGCAAACTGCTCCACTAAAGGAAAGTGTAACTCTGTGAGATGAATTCACACTCCATGAAGAACTTTCTCAGATAGCTTCTTTCTAATTTTTATCTGAGGATATTTCCTTTGGCACCATAGGCTTCAATTTGATCCAAAGTATGCCTTCACAGATTCCCCCAAAACAGTGATACCAAACTGATCCAGGAAAAGAATCATGTAACTTGGTGAGTTGAATTAACAAATCACAAACGGTTTATCAGAAAGCTTCTTTCTAGTTTTTATATGAGAATATTTCCTTTGTCACCATAAGCTTCAATGTGCTCCAAAATATCCCATTGCAGATTCCAAATAAACAGGGTAGCAAACTTATCAATGAAAAGAACAGTGTAACACTGTGAGGTGAATTGACACATCACAAAGTAGTTTCTCAGAAAGCTTCTTTTTCGATTTTATCTGTGGATATATCCTTTTTCACAATGGGTCTCAATATGCCCCAAATATCCCTTTGCAGAATCCACGAAAACAGTGTTAGCAAACTGCTCCATGAAAGGAAAGGTGTAACTCTGTGAGATGAATACACACATCTCAAAGAAGTTTCTCAGAATGCTACTTTCCAGGTTTTATATGAGGATATTTCCTTTGTCACCCTAAGCTTCAAGGCGCTCCAAAATATTCCATTGCAGATTCCCAGAAAACAGTGTTAGAAATCTGCTCATTGAAAACCACAATGTAAATCTGTGAGATGAATTCACACATCACCAAGCAGTGTCTGAGATAGCCTCTTTCCAGTTTTTATCTGAGGATATTTCCTTTTTCTCCATATTCCTCAATGTGCTCCCCAATATTCCTCATTAGATCCAATGAAAGCAGTGTTAGCAGTTAGCAAAGTGCTAAATGAAAAGAAAGATGTAACTCTTTTGTGATGAATTTACACATCACAAAGAAGATTCTGAGAAAGCTTCTTTCTAGTTTTTATCTGAGGGTATTTTCTTTGTCACAGAAGTCTTCTATGTGATCCAAAATATCCCTTCTCAGATTCCCCAAACACAGAGCAACCAAACTGCTTCATGAAAAGAATCATGTAACTCTGTGACATGAATTCACAAATCACAGAGAAGTTTCTCAGAAAGATTCTTTCTAGTTTTTTTCTGAGGATATTTAATTTGTCAACATAGGATTCAATGTGCTCCATATATCCCTTTGCAAATTCCATGAAAACAGTATTCAGAAACTGCTCCAAGAGAAGAATTGCGTAATTCTGTGTGATGAATTAACACATCACAAAGCTGTTTCTCAGAAACCTTCTTTCTAGTTTTTACCTGAGGACATTTCCTTTGTCACCATAGGCGTCAACGTGACACAAAATATCTCTTCTCAGGTTCCCCAAAAACATTGCTACCCAACTGCTCCATGAAAAGAATCATGTAACTCTGTGAGATGAATTCACAAATCACAAAGCAGTTTCTCAGAGAGCTTCTGTCTAGTTTTTGCCTGAGGATATTTCTTGTCACCACAAGCTTCAAAGTGCTCTGAAATATCGCATTGCAGATTCCAAGAAAATAGTGTTAGCAAACTGCTCAATGAAAAAAACAGTGTAACTCTGTGAGACAAATTCACATACCACAAGGCTGCTTCTCAGAATGCTTTTTTCTAGTTTTTATCTGAGGATATTTCCTTTCTCACCATAAGCCTCAGTGCACTCCCATATATCCTTTTGCAGATTCTTCAAAAACAATGTCAGCAAACTACTCTATGAAGAGTATGGTGTAACACTCTAAGATGAATTCACACATCTCAAAGCATTTCTCAGAAAGCTTGTTGCTAGTTTTTATCTGAGAATACTTCTTTTTCAACGTAGGGCTCAATGTGCTCCAAAATATCCCTTTGCAGATTCCACAAAAACTGTGTTACCAAACTGCTCCATGATAAGAATGTTGTACCTCAGTGAGATGAATTCACACACCACAAAGAACTTTCTCAGAAAGTTTCTTTCTAGTTTTCATCTGAGGATATTTTCCTTGTCACCATAAGCTTCAATGCAATCCAAAATATCCCTTCTCAGATACCACAAAAACAGTGCTACCAAACTGATCCATGAAAAGAGTCATGTAACTCTGTGAGAAGAATTCACAAATCACAAAGCAGTTTTCCAGAAAGCTTCTCTCTACTTTTTCTAGGAGGATATTTTGTTTGTCACCATAAGCTTCATTGCACTCTGAAATATCCCTTTGCAGATTCCAAGAAAACAGTGTTAGCAAACTGCTCAATGGAAACAACAGTGTAACTCTGTGAGATGAATTCACACATCACAAAGCAGTTTCTCAGAAAGCTTCTTACTAGTTTTTGTCTGATGATATTTTGTTTTTCACCATAGACTTCAATGTGCTTCCAAATATCTCTTTGAAGATTCCACAAAAACAGTGTTAGCAAACTACTCCATGAAAAGAAAGCTGTAGGGGGGGGCGGAGCAAGACGGCCAAATAGGAGCAGCTCCAGTCTTCAACTCCCAGCACCAGCGACACAGAAGACTGGTGATTTCGGCATTTTCAACTGAGGTACTGGGTTCATCTCACTGGGGAGTGCCGGACGATTGGTACTGGTCAGCTGCTGCAGCCCGACCAGCGAGAGCTGAAGCAGGGCGAGGCATTGCCTCACCTGGGAAGCGCAAGGGGGAAGGGAATCCCTTTTCCTAGCCAGGGGAACTGAGACACACAACACCTGGAGAATCGGGTAACTCCCACCCCAATACTGCGCTTTGAGCAAACAGGTACACCAGGAGATGACATCCCACACCTGGCCGGGAGGGTCCCACACCCACGGAGCCTCCCTCATTGCTATCACAGCAGTCTGTGATCTACCGGCAAGGCAGCAGCGAGGCTGGGGTAGGGGCGCCCGCCATTGCTGAGGCTTAAGTAGGTAAACAAAGCTGCTGGGAAGCTCGAACTGGGTGGAGCTCACAGCAGCTCAAGGAAACCTGCCTGTCTCTGTAGACTCCACCTCTGGGGGCAGGGCACAGTAAACAATAACAAAGCAGCAGACACCTCTGCAGACGCAACGACTCTGTCTGACAGCTTTGAAGAGAGCAGTGGATCTCCCAACACGGAGGTTGAGATCTGAGAAGGGACAGACTCCCTGCTCAAGCGGGTCCCTGACCCCTGAGTAGCCTAACTGGAAGACATCCCCCACTAGGGGCAGTCTGACACCCCACACCTCACAGGGTGGAGTACACCCCTGAGAGGAAGCTTCCAAAGCAAGAATCAGACAGGTACACTTGCTGTTCAGAAATATTCTATCTTCTGCAGCCCCTGCTGCTGATACCCAGGCAAACAGGGTCTGGAGTGGACCTCAAGCAATCTCCAACAGACCTACAGCTGAGGGTCCTGACTGTTAGAAGGAAAACTATCAAACAGGAAGGACACCTACACCACAACCCCATCAGTACATCACCATCATCAAAGACCAGAGGCAGATAAAACCACAAAGATGGGGAAAAAGCAGGGCAGAAAAGCTGGAAATTCAAAAAACAAGAGCGCATCTCCCCCGGCAAAGGAGCGCAGCTCATCGCCAGCAACGGATCAAAGCTGGACGGAGAATGACTTTGACGAGATGAGAGAAGAAGGCTTCAGTCCATCAAATTTCTCAGAGCTAAAGGAGGAATTACGTACCCAGCGCAAAGAAACTAAAAATCTTGAAAAAAAAGTGGAAGAATTGATGGCTAGAGTAATTAATGCAGAGAAGGTCATAAACGAAATAAAAGAGATGAAAACCATGACACGAGAAATACGTGACAAATGCACAAGCTTCAGTAACCGACTCGATCAACTGGAAGAAAGAGTATCAGCGATTGAGGATCAAATGAATGAAATGAAGCGAGAAGAGAAACCAAAAGAAAAAAGAAGAAAAAGAAATGAACAAAGCCTGCAAGAAGTATGGGATTATGTAAAAAGACCAAATCTACGTCTGATTGGGGTGCCTGAAAGTGAGGGGGAAAATGGAACCAAGTTGGAAAACACTCTTCAGGATATCATCCAGGAGAACTTCCCCAACCTAGTAGGGCAGGCCAACATTCAAATCCAGGAAATACAGAGAACGCCACAAAGATACTCCTCGAGAAGAGCAACTCCAAGACACATAATTGCCAGATTCACCAAAGTTGAAATGAAGGAAAAAATCTTAAGGGCAGCCAGAGAGAAAGGTCGGGTTACCCACAAAGGGAAGCCCATCAGACTCACAGCAGATCTCTCGGCAGAAACTCTCCAAGCCAGAAGAGAGTGGGGGCCAATATTCAACATTCTTAAAGAAAAGAATTTTAAACCCAGAATTTCATATCCAGCTAAACTAAGTTTCATAAGTGAAGGAGAAATAAAATCCTTTACAGATAAGCAAATGCTTAGAGATTTTGTCACCACTAGGCCTGCCTTACAAGAGACCCTGAAGGAAGTACTAAATATGGAAAGGAACAACCGGTACCAGCCATCTCAAAAACATGCCAAAATGTAAAGACCATCGAGGCTAGGAAGAAACTGCATCAACTAACGAGCAAAATAACCAGTTAATATCAGAATGGCAGGATCAAGTTCATACATAACAATATTAACCTTAAATGTAAATGGACTAAATGCTCCAATTAAGAGACACAGACTGGCAAACTGGATAAAGAGTCAAGACCCATCAGTCTGCTGTATTCAGGAGACCCATCTCACACGCAGAGACATACATAGGCTCAAAATAAAGGGATGGAGGAAGATTTACCAAGCAAATGGAGAACAAAAAAAAGCGGGGGTTGCAATCCTAGTCTCTGATAAAACAGACTTTAAACCATCAAAGATCAAAAGAGACAAAGAAGGCCATTACATAATGGTAAAGGGATCAATTCAACAGGAAGAGCTAACTCTCCTAAATATATATGCACCCAATACAGGAGCACCCAGATTCATAAAGCAAGTCCTTAGAGACTTACAAAGAGACTTAGATTCCCATACAATAATAATGGGAGACTTCAACACTCCACTGTCAACATTAGACAGATCAACGAGACAGAAAGTTAACAAGGATATCCAGGAATTGAACTCATCTCTGCAGCAAGCAGACCTAATAGACATCTATAGAACTCTCCACCCTAAATCAACAGAATATACATTCTTCTCAGCACCACATCGTACTTACTCCAAAATTGACCACGTAATTGGAAGTAAAGCACTCCTCAGCAAATGTACAAGTACAGAAATTATAACAAACTGTCTCTCAGACCACAGTGCAATCAAACTGGAACTCAGGACTAAGAAACTCAATCAAAACCGCTCAACTACATGGAAACTGAACAACCTGCTCCTGAATAACTACTGGGTACATAACGAAATGAAGGCAGAAATAAAGATGTTCTTTGAAACCAATGAGAACAAAGATACAACATACCAGAATCTCTGGGACACATTTAAAGCAGTGTGTAGAGGGAAATTTATAGCACTAAATGCCCACAAGAGAAAGCAGGAAAGATCTAAAATTGACACTCTAACATCGCAATTAAAAGAACTAGAGAAGCAAGAGCAAACACATTCGAAAGCTAGCAGAAGGCTAGAAATAACTAAGATCAGAGCAGAACTGAAGGAGATAGAGACACAAAAAACCCTCCAAAAAATCAATGAATCCAGGAGTTGGTTTTTTGAAAAGATCAACAAAATTGACAGACCACTAGCAAGACTAATAAAGAAGAAAAGAGAGAAGAATCAAATCGACGCAATTAAAAATGATAAAGGGGATATCACCACCGACCCCACAGAAATACAAACTACCATCAGAGAATACTATAAACACCTCTACGCAAATAAACTGGAAAATCTAGAAGAAATGGATAATTTCCTGGACACTTACACTCTTCCAAGACTAAACCAGGAAGAAGTTGAATCCCTGAATAGACCAATAGCAGGCTCTGAAATTGAGGCAACAATTAATAGCCTACCAACCAAAAAAAGTCCAGGTCCAGATGGATTCACAGCTGAATTCTACCAGAGGTACAAGGAGGAGTTGGTACCATTCCTTCTGAAACTATTCCAATCAATAGAAAAAGAGGCAATCCTCCCTAACTCATTTTATGAGGCCAACATCATCCTGATACCAAAGCCTGGCAGAGATACAACAAAAAAAGAGAATTTTAGACCAATATCCCTGATGAACATCGATGCAAAAATCCTCGGATTCAGCAACACATCAAAAAGCTTATCCACCATGATCAAGTGGGCTTCATCCCTGGGATGCAAGGCTGATTCAACATTCGCAAATCAATAAACATAATCCAGCATATAAACAGAACCAAAGACAAGAACCACATGATTATTTCAATAGATGCAGAAAAGGCTTTTGACAAAATTCAACAGCCCTTCATGCTAAAAACGCTCAATAAATTCGGTATTGATTAAGAGCTATTTACGACAAACCCACAGCCAATATCATACTGAATGGGCAAAAACTGGAAAAATTCCCTTTGAAAACTGGCACAAGACAGGGATGCCCTCTCTCACCACTCCTATTCAACATAGTGTTGGAAGTTCTGGCTAGGGCAATTAGGCAAGAGAAAGAAATCAGGGGTATTCAGTTAGGAAAAGAAGAAGTCAAATTGTCCCTGTTTGCAGATGACATGATTGTATATTTAGAAAACCCAGTTGTCTCGGCCCAAAATCTCCTTAAGCTGATAAGCAACTTCAGCAAAGTCTCAGGATACAAAATTAATGTGCAAAAATCACAAGCATTCTTATACACCATTAACAGGCAAACAGAGAGCCAAATCATGAATGAACTTCCATTCACAATTGCTTCAAAGAGAATAAAATACCTAGGAATCCAACTTACAAGGGATGTAAAGGACCTCTTCAAGGAGAACTACAAACCACTTCTCACTGAAATAAAAGAGGACACAAACAAATGGAAGAACATACCATGCTCATGGATAGGAAGAATCAATATCGTGAAAATGGCCATACTGCCCAAGGTTATTTATAGATTCAATGCCATCCCCATCAAGCTACCAATGAGTTTCTTCACAGAATTGGAAAAACCGCTTTAAAGTTCATATGGAACCAAAAAAGAGCCCGCATCTCCAAGACAATCCTAAGTCAAAAGAACAAAGCTGGAGGCATCACGCTACCTGACTTCAAACTATACTACAAGGCTACAGTAACCAAAACAGCATGGTACTGGTACCAAAACAGAGATATAGACCAATGGAACAGAACAGAGTCCTCAGAAATAATACCACACATCTACAGCCATCTGATCTTTGACAAACCTGAGAGAAACAAGAAATGGGGAAAGGATTCCCTATTTAATAAATGGTGCTGGGAAAATTGGCTAGCCATAAGTAGAAAGCTGAAACTGGATCCTTTCCTTACTCCTGACACGAAAATTAATTCAAGATGGATTAGAGACTTAAATGTTAGACCTAATACCATAAAAATCCTAGAGGAAAACCTAGGTAGTACCATTCAGGACATAGGCATGGGCAAAGACTTCATGTCTAAAACACCAAAAGCAACGGCAGCAAAAGCCAAAATTGACAAATGGGATCTCATTAAACTAAAGAGCATCTGCACAGCAAAAGAAACTACCATCAGAGTGAACAGGCAACCTACAGAATGGGAGAAAATTTTTGCAATCTACTCATCTCACAAAGGGCTAATATCCAGAACCTACAAAGAACTCAAACAAATTTACAAGAAAAAAACAAACAACCCCATCAAAAAGTGGGCAAAGGATATGAATAGACATTTCTCAAACGAAGACATTCATACAGCCAACAAACACATGAAAAAATGCTCATCATCACTGGCCATCAGAGAAATGCAAATCAAAACCACAATGAGTTACCATCTCACACCAGTTAGAATGGCGATCATTAAAAAGTCAGGAAACAATAGGTGCTGGAGAGCATGTGGAGAAATAGGAACACTTTTACACTGTTGGTGGGATTGTAAACTAGTTCAACCATTATGGAAAACAGTATGGCGATTCCTCAAGGATCTAGAACTAGATGTACCATATGACCCAGCCATCCCATTACTAGGTATATACCCAAAGGATTATAAATTATGCTGCTATAAAGACACATGCACACGTATGTTTATTGCAGCACTATTCACAATAGCAAAGACTTGGAATCAACCCAAATGTCCATCAGTGACAGATTGGATTAAGAAAATGTGGCACATATACACCATGGAATACTATGCAGCCATAAAAAAGGATGAGTTTGTGTCCTTTGTAGGGACATGGATGCAGCTGGAATCCATCATTCTTAGCAAACTATCACAAGAACAGAAAACCAAACACCGCATGTTCTCACTCATAGGTGGGAACTGAACAATGAGATCACTTGGACTCGGGAAGGGGAACATCACACACCGGGGCCTATCATGGGGAGGGGGGCGGGGGGAGGGATTGCATTGGGAGTTATACCTGATGTAAATGACGAGTTGATGGGTGCAGCACACCAACAAGGCACAAGTATATATATGTAACAAACCTGCACGTTATGCACATGTACCCTACAACTTACAGTATAATAATAATAAATAAATTAAAAAAAAAAAACTAGAAAGGAGCTTCCTGAGAAATTTCTTAGTGATGGGATATTTCATCTCCCAGAGGTAAACTATTCTTTTCATTGAGCAGTTTGGTAATCCTTCTTTGTGGAATCTACAAAGGTGTATTCGGAGCACAGAGAAGCCTATGGTGAAAACGGAAATACCCTCAGATAAAAACTGGAAAGAAACTTTCTGAGGGACTGTTTTGTGATGGTTGAATTCATCTCACAGAGGTAAATCTTTCTTTTCATTGATCAGTTTGGTAACACTGTTATTGTGGAATATGCAAAGGGATATTCAGGAGTGGATACAGGCCAAGTTTAAAACAGATAATATCTTCAGGTAAAAACTGGAGAGAAAGTTTCTGACAACTCGTTTGTGAAGCGTGCCTTAATCTCATAGAGGTAAAGCTTTCTGTTGAGAGAGAAGTTTGGCATCACTGTTTTTGTGGTGTCTGAGAAGGGATATTTGGGAGCTCATGGAATCTGAGGGTGTAAAAGGAAATATCCTGAGATAAAAACTAGAAACAAGCTTTCTGAGAAATTTCTTTGTGATGGGTGAATTCATCACACAGATTAAACCTTTGTTTTATTTGAGCAGTTTGGTAGCACTGTTTTTATGGAATCTGCAAAGGGATATTTGGGAGCCCATAGAGGCCTAAGGTGAAAAAATAAAATTCTCCAGGTAAAAACTGGAGAGAAGTTTTCAGAGACACTCCTTTGTGATGTGTGCATTCATCTCAAATAGCTAAACGTTTCTGTTGAGGGAGTACTTTGGCATCACTGCTTTTGTGGTTTCTGAGAAGGGATATTTTGGAGTGCATTGAAGCCTATGGTGACAAAGGATATATCCTCAGACAAAATACAAAAAGATGCTTTCTGAGAAACTGCTTTGTGATGTGTGAATTCAACTCACAGATTTGCGACTTTCTTTTCATGGAACATTTTGCTAAGACTATGTTCATGGAATCTGCAAAGGGATATTCGCAAGCGCTTTGAGGCAAACGGTGACAAAGGAAATATCCTCAGACAAAAACTAGAAAGAAGCTTTCTGAGAAACTGCTTTGTGACTTGTGAATTCATCTCACAGAGTTACACAATTGTTTTCATGGAGTAGTTTGGTAGCACTGTTTTTGGGGAATCTGAGAAATATTTTGGATCGCATTGAAGCCTAGGGTGACAAAGGAATTATCCTCAAATGAAATGTAGAAAGAAACTTTCTGAGAACCTTCTTTATGATGTATGAATTTATCTCACGGAGTTATATCGTTCTTTCATTGAGAAGTTTGCTAACACTTTTTTCTAGCATTCTGCAATGGGATATTCCGGAGCGCATTGAGGCCTATGGTGAAAAAGGAAATATCCTCGGATAAAAGTAGAAAGAAGCTTTCTGAGAAACTACTTTTGGATGTGTGAATTCATCTCACAGAGATACACTGTTGTTTTCATTGAGCAGTTTGATAACACTGATTTCATGGAATCTGAAATAGGATATTTGGGAGCACATTGAAGCCTACAGTGACAAAGGAAATATCCTCAGAGCAAAACCAAAGGAAGTTTTGTGAGAAATTGCTTTGTGATGTTTGAATTCATGTCACAGATTCACACCTTTCTATTCATGGAGCAGTTTGCTAACACTGTTTTCGTGGAATCTGCAAAGGGATATTCATGAGGGCATTGAGACCTATGGTGAATAAGGAAATGTCCTCAGACAAAAACTGGAAGGAAGCTTTCTGAGGAACTGCTTTGTGATGGGTGAATTAATCTTACAGAGTTTCTTTTCATGGTGTAGTTTACTAACAACCTTCTCGTGGAATCTGCAACAGGATCTCTGGGAGTGACTTGAAGCCCATCATGACAAGGAAATATCCTTAGATAATAACCTAAAAGAGGTTTTCTGAGAAATTGCTTTGTGACGCATTATTTCATCACACAGCGTTACACTGTTCTTTTCACTTAGCAGTTTGCTAACACTGTTTTCTTGAACTCTGCCATGGGATATTTGGGAGCGCATTGAAACCTATGGTGATAAAGGAAATATCCTCAGATAAAAACTAGAAAGAAACCCTCTGAGAAATATCTTTGTAATGTGTGAATTCATCTCACAGAGATACACCTGTCTTTTCATGGAGCAGTTTGCTAACACTGTTTTCGTGGAATCTGCAAGAGGATATTTATGAGTGTATTATGTGTATTGTGAAAAAGGAAATATCCTCCAATGAAAACTAGAAAGAAACTTTCTGAGAAACTGCTTTATGATATGTGAATGCATCGCAAAGAGTTACACCATTATTTTCATGGAGCAGTTTGCTAACACTGATTTCCTGGAATCGGCAGTAGGATATCGGGAGCTCATTGAAGACTACGGTGACAAAGAAAATACCCTCAGATAACAACTAGAAAGAAGCTTTCTGAGAAACTGCTTTGTGATGTGTGAATCCATCTCACAGAGTTACAGGATTCTCTTCATGGAGCACTTTGGTAGCACTGCTTCTGGGGAATCTGAGAAGGGATATTTTGGATCACAATGAAGCTTTGGTGACAAAGAAAATATCCTCTGATATAAACTAGAAAGAAGCTTTCTGAAGTACTGGTTTGTGATGTATGAATTCATCTTTCAGAGTTACATATTTCTTTTCATGGAGTAGATTGCTAACAACGTTCTTGTGGAGTCTGCAACAGGATCTGTGGTAGTGCCTTGAAGCCTATGATGACAAGGGAAATATCCTCAGATAAAAACCAAAAAGAGGATTTCTGAGAAATTGCTTTGTGATGTGTCAATTTATCTCACAGAGATATACCTCTCTTTTCATGGAGCAGTTTACTAACACTGTTTTCGTGGAATCTGCAAGAGGAAATTTGGGAGCATATTACAGCTATTTTGGAAAAGGAAATATCCTCTGAAGAAAACTAGAAAACTTTATGAGAAACTACTTTGTGATGTGAGAATGCATCTCAAAGAGTTACACCATTATTTTCATGGAGCAGTTTGCTAACACTCTTTTCGTGGAATCTGCAGTAGGATATTTGGGAGCACATTGAAGCCAATGGTGACAAAGGAAATGTCCTCTGGTAAAAAGTAGAAAGACATTTTCTGAGAAACTTCTTTGTGATTGTGAAATCATTTCACAGAGTTACACATTTCTATTCATGGAGCAGTTTGCTCACATTGTTTTTGTGGAATCTGCAAATGGATATTTGAGAGTGCATTGAGGTCTATGGTGACAAAAGAAATATCCTCAGATAAAAGCTAGAAAGAAGCCTTCTGAGAAACTGTTTTGTGATGTGTGAATTCAACTCACACAGTTACACCATTCTTTACATGGAGCAGTTTGTTCACACGTTTGTCTTGGAATCTGCAGTGGGATATTCAGCATTGCTTTGAGGCCTATTGCAAAAAAGGAAATATTCTCTGATAAAAACTAGAAAGAAGCTTTCTGAGAACTAGTTTTTTGATGTGTGAATTCTTCTCACTGAGTTACACTATTCCTTTCATGGAGTAGTTTGGTAGGACTGTTTTTCGGGAATCTGAGAGGGGATATTTTGTATCGCATTGAGACTATGGTGACAAACGAAATATCCTCCCATAAAAAGTAGAAAGAAGTTTTCTGAGAAGTTGCTTTGTGATGTGTGAATTCTTCTCACAAAGTTACTTTGCTCTTTTCATTGAAAAGGTTGCTAACACTGTTTTTCTGGGATCTGCAATGGAATATTTGGGAGTGCATTGAAGCGTATGGTGAAAAAGGAAATATCCCCAGTTAAAAACAAGAAATAAGCTTTCTGAGAAAACAGTCTGTGCTGTGTTAATTCATCTTACCGAGTTACACATTTCTTTTTGTGTTGAGGTTTCCTAACATTGATTTTATGGAATCTGCAAGAAGTTATTTGGGAGCATATTGAAGCTCACGATGACAAAGGAAATATACTCATATAAAAATTAGAAAGAAGCTTTCTGAGAAACTAGTTTGTGAGGTATGAATTCCTCTCTCAGAGTTACACATTTCTTTTCATGGTATAGTTTGCTAACAATGTTCTCATGGAATCTACAACAGGATCTATGGGAGTACCTTGAAGCCTATGATGACAAGGGAAATATCCTCCGATCAAAACCAAAAAGAGGTTTTCTGAGAAATTGATTTCTGATGCATGAATTCATTATACAGAGTTACACTGTTCTTTTCACTGAGCAGTTTGCTAACACTGTTTTCTTGGAATCTGCAATGGGATATTTGGGAGCACATTGAAGCCTATGATGACAAAGAAAATATCCTCAGATAGCAACTAGAAAAAAGCTTTCTGATAAACTGCCTTGTGATGTGAGAATTCATCTCACAGAGTTACGGGATTCTCTTAATGGATAGGTTTGGTAGCACGGCTTTTGGGAAATCCGAGAAGGGATATTTTGGATTGCAATGAAGCCTAGGAAATATCCTCTGATAAAAACTAGAAAGAAGTTTTATGAGTAACTTCTTTGTGATGTGTGAAATCATCTCACAGAGATACACATTTCTATTCATATAGCGGTTTGCTAACTTTTTTTTGTGGAATATGCAAAGGGATATTTGAGAGTGGATTGAGGCCTATGGTGACAAAGGAAATATCCCCAGATAAAAACTAGAAAGAAGCGTTCTGAGAAACTGCTTTGTGATGTGTGACTTCATCTCACAGAGTTACACCTTTCTTTTCATTGAGTTGTTTGTTAACACGTTTATCTTGCAATCTGCAATAGGATATTTGGGAATGCTTTGAGGCCTGTAGTGAAACAGGAAATATTCTCTGGAAAAAAATAAGAAAGAAGCATTCTGAGAAATAGCTTTGTGATGTGTGAATTCATCTCACTGAGTTACATGACACTTTTCATGGAGCAGTTTGGTAGGACTCTTTTTCGGGAATCTGAGAAGGGATATTTTGAATTGCATTGAAGTCTATGATGACAAAGGAAATATCCTCACATAAAAACTAGAAAGAAGCTTTCTGAGAAACTGCTTTGTGATGTGTGAATTCATCTCACAAAGTTCCATTGTTGTTTTCATTGAGCCATTTGCTAACACTGTTTTCTTGGGATCTGCCATGGAATATTTGGGAGTGCTTTGTAGCATACGGTGACAAAGGAAATATTCTCAGTTAAAAATAAGAAAGAAGCTTTCTGAGAAACTTCCTTGTCATTTGTGAATTCATCTCACAGAGTTACACATTTCTTTTCGTGTTGAAGTTTCCTAACACCGTTTTCGTGGTATCTGCAATAGGATGTTTGGGTGCACTTTGAAGCCTATGGTGATGAGGGAAATACAATCAGGTAAAAAGAAGCTTTCTGGGAAACTGCTTTGTGATGTGTGAATTCATCTCCCACAGTTACACCTTTCTTTTCATTGAGCTGTCTGCTAACACTACTTTTGTGGAATCTGTGAAGGTATATTCGTGAAAGCATTGAGGCCTATTCAGGTGAAAAAGGAACTATCTTCAGATAAAAAGTAGAAATAAGCTGTCTGAGAAACTGCTTTGTGACGTGTGAATTCAAGTCACAGATTTACACTGTTCTTTTCATTGAACAGTTTCCCAACACTGTTTTCTTGGGATCTGCAATGGGATACTTGGGAGTGCATTGAAGCTCACGATGAGACAGGAAATATCCTCATATAAAAACTAGAAAGAATCTTTCTGAGCAACTAGTTTGTGATGTATGAATTCATCTCTCAGAGTTACACATTTCTTTTAATGGAGTATTTTGCTAACAACGTTCTTCTGGAATCCACAACAGGATCTATGGGTGAGCCTTGAGGCCTATGATGACAAGGGAAATATCCTGATAAAAACCAGAAAGAGGCTTTCTGAGAAATTGCTTTGTAATGTGTGAATTCATCTCACAGAGTTACACTGTTCTTTTCACTGAGCAGTTTGCTAACACTGTTTTCTTGGAATCTACAATGGCATACCTGGGAAAGCATTAAAGCCTATGGTGACAAAGGAAATATCCTCAGATAGTAACTAGAAAGAAGCTTTCTGATAAACTGCTTTGTGATGTGTGAATTAATCTCACACAGTTACACCATTCTTTTCATTGAGCACTTTCTTAACACATTTTTCTGGGCATCTGCAATGAGATATTCGGAATCGCTTTGAGGCCTATGGTGAAAAAGGAAATATTCTCTGATAAAGCTAGAAAGAAGCTTTTTGAGAAACAGCTTTCTGATGTGTGAATTCACCTCACTGAGTTACATGACTATTTTCATAGAGCAGTTTGATAGCACTCTTTTTGGGGAATCTGTGAAGGGATATTTGAGAGTGCATTGAGGCCTATGGTGACAAAGGAAATATCCTCAGGTAAACATTTGAAAGAAGCTTTCTGGGGAACTGCTTTGTGATGTGTGAAGTCATCTCACAGAGTTACACGTTTCTATTCATGGAGCAGTTAGCTAGCATTGTTTTCCTGGAATCTGCAAATGGATATTTGAGAGTACATTGAGGCCTATGGTGACAAAGGAAATATCCTCCAATAAAAAACTAGAAAGAAGCTTTCTGAGAAACTGCTTTGTGATGTGTGAATTCATCTCACAGAGTTACACCATTCTTTTTATTGAGCAGTTTGTTAACACGTTTTTCTTGGAATCTGCAATGGGATATTTGGGATTGATTTGAGGTCTATGGTGAAAAAGGAAATATTCTCTGATAAAAACTAGAAAGAATCTTTCTGAGAAATAGCTTTGTGATGTGTAAATTCACCGCAATGGGTTACACTATTCTTTCATGGAGCAGTTTGGTGGCATTCTTTTTTGGGAATTTAAGAAGGGATATATTTGATCACATTGAAGACTATGGTGACAAAGGAAATATCCTCCCATAAAAAAGAGAAAGAAGCTAGATAAAAACTAGAATGAAGGTTTCTGAGAAAGTAGTTTGTGATCTGTGAATTCATCTCTCAGAGTTGCACTGCTCTTTTCATTGAGCAGTTTGATAACACTCTGGCTGTGCAATCTGCAACAGGATATTTGAGAGCACTTTGAAGCCTAAGGTGACAAAGGAAATATCCTCAGACAAAAACCTAAAAGTAGTTTCTGGGAAACTTATTTGTGATGTATGAATTCTTCTCACAGAGTTACACTTTTCTATTCATTGAGCTGTTTCCCAACACTGTTTTCTTTAAATCTACAATGAGATATTTTCGAGCGCATTGACACTTATGGTGACAAAGGAAATATCCTCAGACAAAAACTGGATTGAAACTTTCTGAGAAACTTCTTTGTGATTTTTGAATTCATCTCAAAGAGTTACACCTTATTTTTCATGGTGCAGTTTGGTAGCACTCTTTTGGGGGGATCTGAGAAGGGATGTCTTGGATTGCTTTGAAACTTATGGAGACCAAAGAAATATCCTCAGTAAAATCTAGACAGAAACTTTTTGAGAAACTTCACTAAGATGTGTGAATTCAACTCACAGAATTTTGCCATTCTTTTCACTGAGTAGTTTGCTAACACTTTACTTGTGGAATCTGCAATGGGCTATTCCGGAACACATGGAGGAATATGGTAAAAAAGGAAATATCCTCAGATAATAACCAGAAATAATCTTTCTGAGAGACACCTTTGGGATGTTTAAATTCATCTTACAGAGTTATACCATTCTCGTCATGCAGCAGTTTGGTAGCACAGTTTTTGGGGAATCTGAGGAGGGATATTTTGGATTACATTGAAGCCTATTTTGACAAAGGAAATATCCTCAGATAAAAACTAGAAAGAAGCCTTCTGAGAAACTTGTTTGTGATGAGTGAAATCATTCCACAGAGTTACATGATTCATTTCTTGGAGCAGTTTGTTAACACTGTTTTCGTGGAATCTGCAATAGGATATTTGGGAACGCATCGAATCCTTTGGTGACAAAGGAAATATCCTCAGACAGAAACCAAAAAGCAGCTTTCTGAGAAACTACTTTCTGATGTGTCAATTCATCTCACTGATTTACACCATTGTTTTTATGTAGCAGTTTGCTGGAAACTGCAAAGGAATATTCACAAGTGCATTGAGGCCTATGGTGAAAAAGGAAATATCCTCAGACAAAAACTAGAAAGAAGATTTCTGAGAAATTGCTTTGTGATTTGTGAATTCATCCCACAGGTAAAAGATTCTTTTCATGGAGCAGTTTGGTAGCACTGTTTTTGGGGAGTCTGGGAAGGGATATTTTTGATCACAATGAAGCCTAGGGTAACGAAGGAAATATCCTCAAAAAAAACCTGAAAGAAGCTTTCTGAGAAGCTTGCTTGTGATGTGTGAATTCATTTCACAGATATACAAGATTCTTTTCATGGAGCAGCTTGCTAAGACTGTTTTCCTGGAATCTGCAAAGGGATATTTGGGAGCGCATTGAAGTCTAGGGTGAAAAAGGAAATATCTTCACATAGAAACTAGAAAGATACGTTCTGAAAAACTGTATGTGTTGTGTGAATTCATCTCACAGAGTTACACTGTTCTTTGCATTGAGCAGTTTACTTAGTCTGCTTTCTTGGAATCTGCAATCTGATATTTCAGAGCGCATTGAAGCTTATGGTGACAAAGGAAATATCCTCAGATAAAAACTACAAAGGAGCTTACTGAGAAACGACTTTGTGATGTTTTAATTCGTCTAACTCAGTTACACGATTCTTTACATGGACCAGTTTGGTAGCAGTGTTTTTGGTAAATCTGAGAAGGGATATTTTGAATGGCATTTGAACCTATGGTGACAAAGTAAATGCAATCAGATATAAACTGGAAGGAAATGTCCTGAGAAACTGCTTTGTGATGTGTGAATTCAATTCACATAGTTACAATGTTCTTTTCATTCAGCAGTAATCCAGCACTGTTTTCTTGATATCTACAATGGGATATTTCAGAGCACTTTGAAGCTTATTATAACAAAAGAAATATTCTCAGAAATAACTAGAAAAAAGCTTTCTGAGAATCCACGTTATAAGTGGTGAATTCATCTCTTAAGGTTACGTGATACTTTTCATGGAGCAGTTTGGTAGCACTGCTTTTGGGGAATCTGAGAAAGGATATTTTGGATTGCATTGAAGTCTATGGTGACAAAGGAAATATCCTCCAAAAATAAGTAGAAAGAACCTTTCTGAGAAAGTTCTTTGTGATGTGAGAATTCATCACACACAGTTACAACTGTTGCTTAATGGAGCAGTTTGCTAACACTGTTTTTGTATAATCTGCAAAGCGATATTTTGGTTCACATTGAGGCCTATGGTAAAAAGGGAAATATCCTCAGATAAAAAGTAGAAAGAAGCTTTCTGAGAAACTGTTTTGTGATGCGTGATTTCATCTCACATCGTTACACCATTCTTTTCAATCAGCAATTTTCCTACACTGTTTTCTTGGAATCTGCAAAGGGATATTTGGGAGCACCTTGAGGCCTATGCTGAAAAATGAAATATCCTCAGACAAAAGCTAGAAAGAAACATTCTGAGAAACTGCTTTGCGATTTTTGAATTCATCTCATAGAATTACACCATTTTTTTATTGCACAGATTGCTAACACTCTTATCTTGGAATCAGCAAAGGAATATTTCAGAGTGCATAGAAGCTTATGGTGACAAAGGAAATATCCTCAGACAAAAACTCAAAATAAGCTTTCTGAGAAAGCAGTTTGTGATTTGTGAATTCATCTCACAGAGTTACGTGATTTTTCTCATGGAGCAGTTTGGTAGCACTGTTTGTTGGGAATCTGAGAAGGGATATTTGGGATCACATTGAATCCCAAAGTGACAAAGGAAATATCCACATTTCAAAACTAAAAAGAAGCTTTCTGAGAAACCGCTTTGAGATGTGTTAGTTCATCTCACACCATTACATGATTCTTTTCATGGAGTGCTGTGTTTTAAAAGTATAAATAAGCTGTCTGAGTAACTTCTTTGTGGTGTGTGAATTCATCTCATGGTGTTACACCTATCTTTTCATGGAGAAGTTTGCTACCCCTGTTTTTATGGAATCTGCCAAGGGATATTTGGGAGCGCATTGTGGCCTATAGTGAAAAAGGAAATATCATCAGATAAAAACTAGAAAGAAGCTTTCAGAGAAACTGCTTTGGGTTGTGTGAGTTTATCTCACAGAGCTACAACATTCGTTTCCTTGAGCAGTTTCATTACACTTTTTACGTGGAATCTGCAAAAGGATATTTCAGAGTGCATTGCAGCCTATAGTTAAAACGGAAATATCCTCAGACAAAAACTAGAAAGAAGCTTTCTGAGAAACTGTTTTATGATGTGTTAGTTCATCTCACAGAGTTACATGATACTTTTCATGTATCAGTTTGGTAGCACTGTTTTTGGGGATTCTGAGAAGGGATATTTTGGATCTCTTTGAAGCCTATGGTGACAAAGAAAATATCCTGAGATATAAACTATACAGAAGCTTTCTGAGAAGCTTCCTTGTGATGTGGGAATTCACCTCACAGAGTTACACCTTTGTTTTCATGGAGCAGTTTGCTAACAGAGTTTTCATGGAATCTGCAAAGGGATATATGGGAGCTCATGGAGGTCTATGGTGAAAAAAGAAATTTCTTCAGATGAAAATTAGAAAGAAGCTTTCTGAGAAACTGCTTTGTGATGTGTGAATTCAACTCACAGATTTAAACTGTTCTTTTCATTTAGGAGTTTGAGAAAACTGTTTTCTTGGAATTTGCAATTGCATATTTCAGAGTGCATTGAAGTGTATTGTGAAAAAGGAAATATCTTCAGATAAAAACTAGAAAGAAGCTTTCTGAGAAACTGCTTTGTGATGTGTAAATTCATGTGAGAGAGTTACACTGTTCTTTTCATTGAGCAGTTTGCTAACACTGTTTTCTTGGAATCTGCAATGGGATATTTCGGAGTGCATTGAAGCTTATTGTGAAAAAGGACATATCCTCAGAGAAAAACTGGAAAGAAACTTTCTGAGAAAATGCTTTGTGGTTTGTGAATTCATCTCACAGAGTTACAAAATTGAGGCCTAAGTTAAAAAAGTAAATACCCTCATATAATAACTAGAATGAAGCTTTCTGAGAAACTGCTTTGTGATTTGTTAATTCATCTCACAGAGTTACACAATTCTTTTCATTGATCAGTTTGGTAACACTGTTTTTGGGGAATAAAAGAAGGGATGTTTTGGATGGCATTGAAGCCTATGGTGACTAAGGAACTATTCCCAAATGAAAATTAGAAAGAAGCTATCTGAGAAAGTTCTTTGTGATGTGTGAATTCATCTCACAGAGTTGCAGCATTGTTTTCATGGAGCAATTTGCTAACAGAGTTTTCATGGAATCTGCAAAGGGATATTTGGGAGCATATTGAGGCCTAGAGTGAAAGAGTAAATATCCTCAGATAAAAACTAGAAAGAAGCTTTCTGAGAAACTGCTTTATGATATATGAATTCATGTCACAGAGTTACACCATTTTTTTCATGGTGCAGTTTGATAACACTGTTTTGGTGGAGTCTGCAATGGGATATTTGGGAGTGCCTTGAACCCCATGGTGACAAAGGAAATATCCTCATAGAAAAACCAAAAAGATGCCATCTGAGAAAATGCTATGTGATGTGTGAATTCAACTCACAGAATTACACTGTTCTTTTCACTGAACAGTTTGCTATCACTGTTTTCTTGGAATCTGCAATGGGATATTTCAGAGTGCATTGAAGCTTATTGTGAGAAAGGAAATATCCTCAGACAAAAACTAGAAAGAAACTTTCTGGGAAGATACTTTGTGATTTGTGAATTCATCTCACAGAGTTACATGATTCTTTTCATTGATCAGTTTGATAGCACTGTTTTGGGGGAAACTGAGAAGGGTTATTTTGGATCGCATTGAAGCTTATGGTGAGAAAGGAAATATCCTCATATAAAAACTAGAAAGAAACTTTCTGAGAGTTTGCTTTGAGATGTGTTAATAAATCTCACACAGTTATGCAATTCTTTTCTTATATCACTTTGGTAGCACTGTTTTTGGGGAAACTGAGAAGGGATATTTTGGATCGCATTGAAGCCTATGGTAACTAAGGAAATATCCTAAGATAAAAATTAGAAAGAAGATTTCTGAGAAAGTTCTTTGTGATGTGTGAATTCATCTCTCTGGGTTACACTGTTCTTTTCATGGAGCAGTTTGCTAACACTGTTTTTGTGGAATCTGCAAGGGGATGATTTTGAATGCATTGCAGCCTATAGTTTAAACAGAAATATCCTCAGATAAAAACTAGAAAGAAGCTTTCTGAGAAACTGCTTTGTGATGTGTGAATTCATCTAACAGAGCTACACTATTATTTTTATTGAGCAGTTTGGTAGCACTGTTTTTGGGGAATCTGAGAAAGGACATTTTGGATCGCATTGAAGCCTATGGTGACAAAGGAAATATCCTTAGGTAATTACAAAAAAGAAGCTTTGTGAGAAACTGCTTCCTATTTTGTCAAATCATCTCATGGAGTTACACTGATCTTTTCATTGAGTAGTGTGCTAACACTGTTTTCTTGTTATCTGCAAAGGGATATTTAGGAGCCCATAGGGGCCTGTAGTGAAAAATGAAATAAACACATGGAAAAAATAGAAAGAAGCTTTCTGAGAGACTGCTTTGTGATGTGTGAAATCAGGTCACTGACTTACACTGTACTTTTCACTGAGCAGTTTACTAACACCGTTTTCTTGGAATCTGCAATGGCATATTTCGGAGCACATTGAAGATTATTGTGAAAAGGAAATATCCTCAGACAAAAAGTAACAAGAAGCTTTCTGAGAAACTGTTTTGTGATGTGTGAATACATTTCAGAGAGTTACACTGTTCTTTTCATTGAGCAGTTTGCTAACACTGTTTTCTTGGAATCTGCAATGGGATATTTCAGAGTGCATTGAAGTTTATGGTGACAAAGGAGATATCCTCATATAATAACTAGAAAGTAGTTTTCTGAGAAACGGTTTTGTGATTTGTGAATTCATCTCACAGAGTTACACGATTCTTTTCAAGGAGAAGTTTGGTAGCACTCTTTTTGGAGAATCTGAGGAGGGATATTTTGGATCGCATTGAAGATTATGGTGTCTAGGGAATTATAATCAGATAAAAAATGGAAAAAAACTTCTTTGTGATGTGTGAATTTATCTCACAGGGTGTGACCTTTCCTTTCCTGGAGCAGTTTGATAACACTGTTTTCA
This sequence comes from Theropithecus gelada, assembly GCF_003255815.1. Classification (NCBI taxonomy): domain Eukaryota; kingdom Metazoa; phylum Chordata; class Mammalia; order Primates; family Cercopithecidae; genus Theropithecus; species Theropithecus gelada. The sequence goes on from NC_037688.1 coordinate 2,070,306, forward strand.
TGGAATCTGAAAAGGGATATTGGGAAGTGCATTGATGCCTAGGGTGACAAAGGAAATATCTTCATGGAAAAACCAAAAAGAAGCTTTCTGAGAATCTTCTTTCTGATGTGTGAATTCATCTCAAAGAAATACACTGTTCTTTTCATTAAGCTGTTTGCTGATACTGTTTTCTTGGAATTTTCCATGGGATATTTTGGAGCACATTGCAGCTTATAGTGAAAAAGGAAATATCCTCAAAAACTAGAAAGAAACTTTCTGAGAGACTGTTCTGTGATTTGCAAATTCATCACACAGGGTTACATGATTCTTTTCATAGAGCAACTTGGTAGCACTGTTTTTGAGGAATCTGAGAAGAGATATTTTGGCTCACATTGAAGCCTATGGGGACAAAGGAAATATTCTCAGATAAAAAACAAAAAGAAGCTTTCTGAGAAACTAAATGCATTGTGATGTCTGAGTTCATCTAACATAGTTACACTGTTCTTTTCAAAGAGCAGTTTGCTAATGCTACTTTCTTGGAATCTGCAATGGTATATTTCAGAGCACATTGATGCTCATGGTGACAAATGAAATATCCACAGACAATAACTAGAAAGAAGCTTTCTGAGAAACTCCTTTGTGATTTGTGAATTTATATCAGAGTTGCATGATTCTTGTCATGGGGCAGTTTGGTAGCACTGTTTTTGGGGAATCTGAGAAGGGACATTCTGGATCCCATTGAAGCCTATGGTGACAAAGGAAATATCGTCATATAAAAACTAGAAAGAAGACTTCTAAGAAACTGCTATGAGATGTGTTAATTCATCTCACAGTGTAACACCATTCTATTCATGGATCAACCTTTTAGCACTGTTTTTGGGGAATCTGAGAAAGGACATTTTTAATGCCTTGAAGCCAATGGTGACAAAGGAAATATCTTCAGATAAAAACTAGAAAGAAGCTTTCTCTGAAAGCTCTTTGTGATGCATGGATTCATCTCACAGAGTTACACCTAACTTTTCATGTAGCAGTCTGCTATCGCAGTTTTTGTGGAATCTGCAAAGGGATACTTGGGAGCGCTTTGAGGCCTATAGTGAAAAAAACAAATATCCTCAGAGGAAAACTAGAAAGAAGCTTTCTGAAAAACTGGTTGGTGATGTGTGAATTCAACACAGAGAGTTACATGGTTCTTTTCATGGGAAAGTTTGCTAAAATTGTTTTCTTCAAATCTACAGGGGCATATTTTGGAGCACAATGAAGCATATTGTGAAAAAGGAAATATCCTCAGACAAAAACTAGAAAAAAGTTTTCTGAGAAACGGCTTTGCAATTTGTGAATTCATGTCAGAGAGTTACACTTTTCTATTTATTAAGCAGTTTGCTAACACTGGTTTCTTGGAATCTGCAATGAGATATTTCTCAGCACTTTGAAGTCTATGGTGACAAAGAACATATCCTCAGATAAAAACTAGGACTAAGCAATCTGAGAAAGTTCTTTGAGATGTGTGAACTCATCTTACATAATTACACGTTTCCTTTCATTGAGCAGTTTGCTAACACAGTTTTTCTGGAATCTACAAAGGGATATAAGGGAGCGCATTGAGGCCCATATTGAAAAGGGAAATATCCTCATGGAAAAACCAAAAAGAAGCTTTCTGAGAAACTGTTTTGTGATGTGTGAATTCAATTCACAGAGTTACACCGTTCTTTTCATTGAGCAGTTTGTTAACACTGTTTTCTAGGAATATTCAATGAGATATTTCAGAGTGCATTGAAACTTATCGTGAAAAAGGAATAATCCTCAGACAAAAACTAGATAGATACTTTCTGAGAAACTGCTTTGTGCTTTGTGAATTCATCTCACAGAGTTACACGATTCTTTTCTTGGATCAGTTTGATTGCACTGTTTTTGCAGAATCTGAGAAAGGATGTTTTGGATCGCATTGAAGCCTATGGTGACAAAGAAAATATCCACAGAGAAAAACTAGAAACAAGCTTTCTGAGAAAGTTCTTTGTGGTGTGTGAATTCATATCACAGAGTTACACCTTTCCTTTCATTGAGCAGTTTGCTAACACTGTTTTTGTGGAATCTGCAAAGGAATATTTGGGAGCTCATTGAGACCTATGGTGTAAAATGAAATATTCTCAGATAAAAACTAGAAAGAAGCTTTCTGAGAAACTCCTCATGATGTGTGAATGCATCTCAGAGAGTTATACTGTTCTATTTATTCAGCAATTTGGTAACACTGTATTCTTGGAATCTGCAATGGGATCTTTCAGAGCACATTGAAGCCTATGGTGACAAAGGAAATATCCTCATATAAAAACTAGAAAGAAGTTTTATGAGAAACGGCCTTATGATGTGTTAATTCATCTCACAGTGTTACACGATGTTTTCATGGGTCAGTTTGGTAGCACTGTTTTTGGGGAAACTGAAGGGATATTTTGTATCACATTGAATTCTATGGTGACTAAGGAAATATAATCAGATAAAAACTAGAAAGAGTCTTTCTGAGAAAGTTCTTTGCGATGTGTGAATACATCTCAGAGATTTACACGTTTCTTTTCATGGAGCAGTTTGCTATCACATTTTTTTGTGGAATCTGCAAAGATATATTTGGGAGCACTCTGAGGACTATAGTGAAAAAGTAAATATCCTCATAGTAAAAGGAGAAAGAACCTTTCTGAGAAACTGTTTTGTGATGTGTGAATGAATCTCACAGAGTTACACCTTATTTTCATGGAGCAGTTTGCTAACACTATTTTCATTGAATCTGCAAAGGGATATTTGAGAATGCATTGAGGCCTACAGTGAAATAGAAATTATGCTCAGAAAAAACTAGAAAGAAGCTTTCTGAGAAAGTTCTTTGTATTGAGTGAATTCATCTCACAGAGTTGCAACTTACATTTCATGGAGCATTTTGCTAACACAGTTTCCGTGGAATGTACAAAGGGATATATGGGAGTGCATTGAGGCCTATAGTGAAAAAGGAAATATCCTCATAGGAAAACAAAAAGAAGCTTTCTGAGAAAGTGCTTTATGATGTGTGAATTCATCTCACAGAGTTACACTGTACTTTTCATTGAGCAGTTTGATCACATTGTTTTTGAGAATCTGCAATAGGATATTTGGGAGTGCATTGATGCCTATGATGACAAAGAAACATCCTCAGAGAAATACCAAAGAGAAGCTTTCTGAGAAACTGCTTTGTGATGCGTAAATTCAGTTCACATAGTTACACTGCTTTTTTCATTGAGCAGTTTGCTAACACTGTTTTCTTGGAATCTGCAATGAGATATGGGGCGTATTGAAACTTATGGTGAAAAAGGAAATATCCTTAGACAAAAAGTAGACAGATTCTGATAAACTGCTTTGTTAATTGTGAATGCATCTCACAGAGTTATACGATTCTTTTCATGGAACAGATTGGTAGCACTGTTTTTAGGGAATCTGAGAAAAGATATTTTGGATCTCATTGAAGCCTTTGGTGAGAAAGGAAATATCCTCAGATAAAAAGTATAATGAAGCTTTCTGAGAAAGTTATTTTTGACGTTTGAATTCATCTCTCAGAGATACACCCTTCTTTTCATGGAGTAGTCTGGTAATACTGTCTTCATGGAAACTTCAAAGGGATATTTGGGAGCACAGTGACACCTATGCTGAAAAAAAAATTTCCTCAGATAATAACTAGAAAGAAACTTTCTGAGAAACTGCTTTGTGATGTGTGAATTCATTCAAAGAGTTACACAATTTTTTTCATTGAGCAGTTTGATAACCAGTTTTTGTGTAATCTGCAATGGGATATTTGGGGGAGCATTGAAGCCTATGGTGACAAAGGAAATATACTCAGATAGAAACCAAAAAGAAACATTCTGAGAAACTGCTTTGTGATGTGTGAATTCATCTCAGAGGATTACACTGCTCTGTACATTGAGCAGTTCGCTAACACTGTTTTCCTGTAATCTGCAATGGGATATTTCGGAGCTAATTTAAGCTTTTGGTGACAAAGGAAATATCCTCATGTAAAAACTAGAAATAAGTATTCTGAGAAACCGCTTTGTGATGCTTTAATTCATCTCACTGTGTTGCACGATACTTTTCATAGATCAGTTTGTTAGCACTGTTTTTGGGGACTCTGAGAAGGGATAATTTGGATCCCATCGAAGCCTATGGTGAATACGGAACTCTCCTCAGAAAAAACTGGTAAGAAGCATTCTGAGAAACTTCCTTATGATGTGTGATTGCATCTCACAGAGCTACACCTTTCTTTCTATGGAGAAGTTTGCAAACACTATTTTCGTGAAATCTAAAAGAGGGACATTTTGGAGTGCATTGAAGTCTATAGTGAAAAAGGAAATATCCTCAGGCAAAAACGAGAAAGAATTTCTCTGAAAAACTGCTTCATGATGTATGCATTCATCTAACAGAGCTACACCATTCTTTTCAATGAGCAGTTTGATAACACTTTTCTCGTGGAATCTGCAAAAGGATATTTGGGAGCACAATGAAGCCTGTGGTGACAAAGGAACTATTCTCAGATAAAAAGCAAAACGAAGCTTGCAGAGAAACTGCGTTGTGTTGTGCCAATTCATCTCACAGAGATACACTCTTCTTTTCATTGAGCAGTTTGCTAACACTGTTTTCTTGGAACCTGCAATGGGATATTTTGGACTGCATTGAAGTTTATGGTGACAAAGAAAATATCCTAGGACAAAAACTAGAAAAAAGCTTTCTGAGAAACTGCTTTGTGATTTCTGAATTCATCTCACAGAGTTACACGATTCCTTTCATGGAGCAGTTTCATAACAGTTTTTTGGGGAAATCTGAGAAGGGATATTTTGGATCACCTTGAAGCCTATGGTGACAATGGAAATATCCTCAGATGAAAATTATAAAGAAGCTTTCTGAGAAACTTCTTTGTGATGTGGGAATTCATCTCACAGTGTTACTGCTTTCTTTCATGGAACAGTTTGCTGACACTTTTTTCGTCGACTCTGCAAAGGGATATTTTGGAGTGCATTCCCTATGGTGAAAAGGGAAATATCCTCAGATAAAAACTAGAAAAAAGCTTTCTGAGAAACTACTTTGTGATGTGTGAAATCATCTCACCGAGTTACACTATTCTTTTCATTTAGCAGTCTGCTTACACTGTTTTCTTGGAATCTGCAATGGGATCTTTCGGAGTGCATTGAAGCACATGGTGACAAAGAAAATATCCTCAGACCAAACTTAGAAGGAAGCTTTCTGAGAAACTGCTTTGTGATTTCTGAATTCATATCACAGATTTACATGATTCCTTTCATGGGGCACTTTGGTAGCACTGTTTTTTGGGAATCTGGGATTAGATATTTTGGATCACATTGAAGCCTATGGTGACAAAGGAATTATCCTCAGATAAAAACTAGAAAGAAGGTTTCTGACAAACCACTTTGAGATGTGTTAATTCATCTCACAGTGTTGCATGATTCATTTAATGAATCAGTCTGTTAGTATTGTTTTTGGGGAATTTGAGAAAGGATATTTTTTATTGCTTTGAAGCCTATGGTGACAAAGGAAATATCCTCAGATAAAAATGAGAAAGAAGCTTTCTGAGAAAGTCCTTTGTGATGTGTGAATTCATCTCACAGAGTTACATTGTTCTTTTCATTGAGCAGTTTGCTAATACCATTTTCTTGGAATCTGCAGTGGGATATTTTGGAGTGCATTGAAGCTTATGGTGACAAAGGAAATACCTTAGACAAAAATTGGAAAGAAGCTTTCTGAGAAACTGCTTTGTGACTTGTGAAATCATCTCACAGAGTTACACGATTCTTTTCAAAGAGCTGTTTGGTAGCACTGTTTTTGCAGAATGCAAGGAGGATTATTTTGGATCACATTGAAGGCTGTGGTGACAAAGGAAATATACTCTGATAATAATAATAAAGAAGTTTTCTTAGAATCTACTTTGTGATGTGGGAATTCATCTCACAGTGTTGCACATTTCTTTTTATGGAGCAGTTTGCCAACATTCTTTTCATTGAATATGCAAAGAGATATTTAGGAGCATGTTGAGGCCTTTGGTGAATAATGAAATATCCTTAGATAAATACTGGATAGAACCTTTGTGAGAGACTGCTTTGTAATATGTGAATTCATCTCACAGAATTGCAAAGTTCTTTTCATTTAGCAGTCTGCTAACACTGTTTTCTTGGAATCTGCAATGGAATATTTTGCAGCACATTAAAGCTTACTGTGACTAAGGAAATATCTTCATATAAAATCTATAAGGGGCCGGGCGCGGTGGCTCAAGCCTGTAATCCCAGCACTTTGGGAGGCCGAGACGGGTGGATCACGAGGTCAGGAGATCGAGACCATCCTGGCTAACACGGTGAAACCCCGTCTCTACTAAAAAATACAAAAAACTAGCCGGGCGAAGTGGCGGGCGCCTGTGGTCCCAGCTACTCGGGAGGCTGAGGCAGGAGAATGGCGTAAACCCGGGAGGCGGAGCTTGCAGTGAGCTGAGATCCGGCCACTGCACTCCAGCCTGGGCGACAGAGCCAGACTCAGTCTCAAAAAAAAAAAAAAAAAAAAAAAAAAAAAAAAAAAAAAAAAAAAAATCTATAAGGAAGCTTTCTGAGAAACTGCTTTGTGATGTGATAATTCATCTCAGAGAGTTACACGATTTATTTGGTGATAAAGGAAATATCCTCATAGAAAAACCACAAAGAAGCTTTGTGAGAAACCAATTTGTGATGTGATAATTTATCTCACAGAGTTACACAATTTTTTTCATGGATCAGTTTGGTAGCACTGTTTTTGGGGAACCTGAGAAGGAGTATTTTAGATCACATTGAAGCCTATGGTGACTAAGGAAATATCCTCAGATAAAAACTAGAAAGGAGCTTTCTGAGAAAATTCATTGTGATATGTGAATTCATCTCACAGAGTTAACCTTTCTTTACAAGGAGCAGTCCGTTAACACTCTTTTTGTGGAATATGCAAAGGGATATTTTGGAGGGCATTGAGGTCTATGGTGAAAAAGGAAATATCCTCAGATAAAAACTAGAAAGAAGCTTTCTGAGAAAGTGCTTTGTGGTGTGTGAATTCATCTCACAGAGCTACTTTGTGCTTTTCTTTGAGCCTTTGATAACACTGTTTTTGTGGAATCTGAAATAGGATATTTGGGAGTGCCTTGAAGCCTATGATGACAAAGGAAACACTTCAGAAAAAAACTTGAAAGAAGCTTTCTGAGAAACTGCTTTTTGTTGTGTGAATTCATCTCACAAGGTTACATTGTTCTGTTCATTGATCAGTTTGCTAACACTGTTTTCTTGGAATCTGCAATGGGGTATTTCAGAATACATTGAAGTTTATGGTGACAAAGGAAATATTCTGGGAAAAAACTAGAAAGAAGCTTTCTGAGGAACTGCTTTGTGATTTTTGAAATCATCTCACAGAGTTACACCTTTCTTTTCAAGGAGAAGTTTGGTAGCCCTGTCTTTGGGGAAACTAAGACGGGGTATTTTGGATTGCATTGAAGCCTAGGGTGTCAAAGGAAATATTCTCAGATTAAAACTAGAAAGAAGCTTTCAGAGAAACTTCTTTGTGATGTGTGAATTCACCTCACAGAGTTACAACTTTCTTTTCATGGAGCAGTTTGCTAACACTGTTTTCGTTGGATCTGCAAAGGAATATTTTGGAGCGCACTGAGGCCTATGGTGAAAAAAGATATATCCTCAGATTAAAACTAGAAAGAAGCTTTCTGAGAAACTTCTTTGTGACGTGTATTCATCTCAGAGTTACACTGTTGTTTTCATTAAGCAGTTTGCTAACACTGTTTTCTGGAATCTACAATGGGGTACTTCGGAGCTCATTGAAACTTATAGTGACAGAGGAAATATGTTCATATAAAAACTAGAAAGAAGCTTTCTGAGAAACTGCTTTATAATGTGTTAATTCATCTCCCAGAGTTACACTATTCTTTACATGGATCAATTTTTTAGCACTGTTTTTGCGAACCTGAGTAGGGATATTTTGGATAGCATTGAAGCCTAGGGTGTCAATAAATTTTCCTCAGATAAAAACTAGAACGAATCTGTCTGAGAAAGGATTTGGTTGTGTGTGAATTTGTCTAACAGAGCGACACCTTTGTTTCCATGGAGCAGTTTGCTAACACTCTTTTCGTGGAATCTGCAAAGGGACTTTTGGGACTGCATTGAGGCATATAGTGAAAAAAGAATTATTCTCAGATAAAAAGTAGAAAGAAACTTTGTGAGAAACTGCTTTGTGATGTATGTATTCATCTCACACAGTATCACCTTTCTGTTCATGGAGCAGATTGCTAAAACAGTTTCTGTGGAACCTGCAAAGGGATGTTTGGGAGCGCATTGAGGCCCATGGTGAAAAAGGAAATATCCTCAAAGAAAAAGTAGAAAGAAGCTTTCTGAGAAACTGATTCGTGTTGTGTGATTTCATCTTACAGATTTACACTGTTAATTTCATTGTGCCATTTGCTAACACTGTTTTCCTGGAGTCTACAATGAAATATTTTGGAGCCATTGAAGCTTACGGTGACAAAAGAAATATCCTCATATAAAAACTAGAAAAAAACTTTCTGAGAAACTGCTTTGTGATGTATTATTTCATCTCACAGAGTGACACGATTCTTTTCATGGATCAGCTTTTGGGGAATCTGAGAAAGGATATTTTGGATTGCATTGAAGCCTATGGTGACAAAGGAGATATTCTCAGATAAAAACAAAAAGAATCTTTCTGGGAAAGTTCTTTGTGATGTTTGAATTCATGTCACAGATTTACACCTTTCTATTCATGAAGCCATTTTGTTTGAATCTGTGATGCGATATTTGGGAGAGCATTGAGGCCTATAGTGAAAAGGAAAATATCATCAGATAAAAACTAGGAAGCAAATTTCTGAGAAACTGCTTTCTGATGTTTGAATTCATCTTATGGAGTTACACCATTATTTTCATTGAGCAGTTTGATAACACTGTTTTTGTGGAATCTGCAATAGGATATTTGAGAGCACATTGAAGCCTATGGTGACAAAGGAAACATCCTCAGTTGAAAACCAAAAAGAAGCTTTCTATGAAAGTGCTTTATGTTGTGTCGATTCATCTCACAGAGTTACACCTCTCTTTTCATGGAGCTGTTTGCTAACACTGTTATCGTGGAATCTACAAAGGGATTTTTGGGAGCGATTCGATGCCTATGGTGAAAAAGAAAATATCGTCAGATAAAAACTAACCAGATGCTTTCTGAGAAACTGCTTTGTGATGTGTGAATTCATCTCACAGAGTTACATTCTTCTTTTCATGGAGCAGTTTGCTAACACTGTTTTCTTGGAATCTGCAATAGGATATTTGGGAGCGAATTGAAACCTAGGTTGACAAAGGAATTATCCTCAGACAAAAACTAAAAAGAAGTTGTCTGGGAAACTACTTTGTGATGTGTGAATTCATCTCACAGATTTAAAACTTTCGTTTCATGGAGCAGTTTGTTAACACTGTTTTCGTGTAATCTGCAAAGGGTTTTCTGGGAGCACATTGAGGCCTATAGTGAAAAAAGAAATATCCTCAGATAAGAACTAGAAAGAAGCTTTCTGAGAAACTGCTTTGTGATGTGTGAGTTCGTCTTACAGAGTTATATCACCCTTTTCATTCAGCAGTTTGATAACACTTTTTTCATGGACTCTACAATAGGATATTTCGGAGTGCATTGAAGCCTATGGTGAAAAAGGAAATATTCTCTGACAAAAACAAAAAGGAGGTTTTCTGTTAAACTGCTTTGTGATGTGTGAATTCGTCTCACAGAGTTACACCCTTCTTTTCATTGAGACGTTTGCTAACACTTTTTTCATGGGATCTGCCATGGGATATTCGAGAGCGCCTTGAATAATATGGTGAAAAAGGAAATATCCTCAGATAAAAACTAGAAAGAAACTTTCTGAGAAACAGCTTTGTGATGTGTGAATTCATCTTACAGAGATACACTATTTTTTTCATTGATCACTTTGGTATCACTGTTTTTGGGGAATCAGAGAAGGGATATTTTAAATGGTGTTGTAGCCTATGGTGACAAAGGAAATATCCTCAGATAAAAACTAGAATTAAGCCCTCTGAGAAACTGCTTTGTGATATATGATTTTACCTCACTGAGTTACATCGGTCTTTTCATTAAGTAGTTTGATAACTTGGAATCTGCAATGGGATATTTTGGAGGACACTGAAGCTTATGGTGACAAAGGAAATATCCCCATGTAAAATCTAGAAAGAAGCGTTCTGAGAAACCAATTTGTGGTGTGTTAATTCACTTCACAGAGTTACAAGTTTCTGTTCATGAAATAGTTTGGTGGTACTGTTTATGGGGAATCTCGGAATGGATATTTGAGATCGCATTGAAGCATATGGCCACAAAGGAAACATCCTCAAGTAAAAACTAGAAATAAGCTCTGTGAGAAAGTTCTTTGTGAAGTGCCAATTCCTCCTCACAAAATTACACCTGCCTTTTCATGGAGAAGTTTGCTAACACTGTTTTCCTGGAATCTGCAAAGGGTTATTTGGGAGTGCATTGAGGCCTATAGTGAAAAAGGAATTATCCTCAGATAAAAACTAGAAAGAAGCTTTCTGAGAAACTCCCTTGTGATATGTGAATTCATCTGAGAGGTTACACCATTCTCTTCATTGAGCACTTTGATAACACTGTTTTCATGGAATCTGCAATAGGATATTTGGGAGTGCTTTGAAGCTTGAGGTGACAAAGGATATATCCTCAGATAAAAACCAAAATAGGCTTTCTGTGAAACTGCTTTGTGATGTGTCTATTCATCTCACAGAGTTACAATGTTCTTTTCATTGAGAAGTTTGCTAAGACTTTTTTTGTGGAATCTGCAAAGGGATAATTGGTTGTGCATTAAGGAATATGGAGAAAAAGTAAATATCCTCAGATAAAAACTAGAAAGAAGCTTTCTGAGAAAGACCTTTGTGATATGTGAATTCATCTCACAGAGAAACACCATTCTTTTCATGGATCAGTTTGATTGCACTGTTTTTGGGGAATCTGAGAAGGGATATTTTTTATCATTTTGAATCCCATGGTGACGAAAGAAATATCCTCAGATAAAAATTAGAAAGAGGTTTTCTGAGAAAGTTCTTTATGATATCTGAATTCATCTCACAGAGTTACACCTTCCTTTTCATGGAGCAGTTTGCTAACACTATTTTCGTTTAATATGCAAAGGGATATTTGGGAGTGCATTGAGGCCTATGGTGAAAAAGGAACTATACTTCGACAAAAACTAGAAAGAAACTTTCTCAGAAACTGCTTTGTGATGTGTGAATTCATCTTAAAGAGTTACACCTTTCTTTTCATTGAGCAGTTTGATAACACTGTTTTCACGGAATCTGCAATAGGATATTTGGGAGCACAATGAAGCCTATGGTTACGCAGTTATTATTCTCTGATAAAAACTAAAAGAACCTTTCTTTGAAACTGCTTTGTGAGATGTGAATTCATCTCACAGAGTTACATTGTTCTTTTCATTGAGAAGTTTGCTAACACTTTTTTCATGGAAACTACAATGGGATATTCAGGAGCACACTGAGGAATATGGTGAAAAAGGAAATTTAATCAGATAAAAACTAGAAAGAAGCTTTTTGAGAAACTGCTTTGTGATGTGTGAGTTCATCTTACAGAGTTATACCATTCTTTTCATTGAGCAGTTTGATAACACTTTTTTCATGGAAACTGCAATAGGATATTTTGGAACACATTGAAGCCTATGGTGACAAAGGAAATATCCTCTGACAAAACCAAAAGGAAGCTTTCTGTTAAACTGATTTGTGATGTGTGAATTCGTCTCACAGAGTTACACCCTTCTTTCCATTGAGAAGTTTGTTAACACTTTTTTCGTGGGATCTGCCGTGGGATATTCAGGAGCGCCTTGAAGAATATGGTGAAAAAGGAAATATCCTCAGATAAAAACTAGAAAGAAACTTTCTGAGAAACAGTTCTGTGATGTGTGAATTGATCTTACAGAGATACACTATTCTTTTCATGGTTCAGTTTGGTATCACTGTTTTTGGGGAATCAGAGAAGGGACATTATAAATGGCATTGAAGCCTATGTTGACAAAGGAAATATCTTCAGATAAAAACTAGAATGAAGCCCTCTGAAAAACTGCTTTGTGACATGTGATTTTATCTCACCGAGTTACACCATTCTTTTCATTGAGTAGTTTGATAACACTGTTTTCTTGGAGTCTGCAATGGGATATTTCAGAGCGCATTGAAGCTTATGGTGACAAAGAAAATATCCTCATGTAAAATCTGGAAAGAAACGCTCTGAGAAACAGATTTGTGATGTGTTGATTCATTTCACAGAGTTACAAATTTCTTTTCAGGGAACAGTTTGGTAGTACTGTTTATGGGGAATCACGGAATGGATATTTGGGATTGCATTCAAACATATGGTGACAAAGAAAACATCCTCAAGTAAAAACTAGAAATCAGCTCTGTGAGAAAGTTCTTTGTGAAGTGTCAGTTCCTCTTCACAGAATTACACCTGCCTTTTCATGGAGACATTTGCTAACACTGTTTTCATGGAATCTGCAAAGGGGTATCTGGGAGCACATTGAGGCCTATAGTGACAAAGGAATTATCCTCAGATAAAACCTAGAAAGAAGCTTTCTGAGAAACTGCTGTTTGATGTATGAGTTCATCTGACAGATTGCACTGTTCTTTTCTTTGAGCAAATTGATAACACTGTCTTCTTGAAATCTGCAATAGGATATTTGGGAGCACATTGATGACTTTGGTGACAAAGGAATTATCCTCAGATGAAAACCAAAAAGAAGCTTTCTGTGAAACTGCTTTGTAATGTGCGAATTCATCTCACAGATTTACACTGTTCTTTTCATTGAGCAGTTTGGTAACACTGTTTTCTTCGCATCTGCAATGGGATATTTTGGAGTACATTGAAACTGATGGTGACAAAGAAAATATCCTCAGACAAAAACTAGAAAGAAGCATTCTGAGAAACTGCCTTGTGATTTGCGAATACACCTCATACAGTTACACCATATTTTTCATGGAGCAGTTTCGTAGCACTGTTTTTGCAGAATCTGAGAAGGTACATTTTGGATCACTTTGAAACCTATGGTGACAAAGGAAATATCCTCAGTTAAAAACTAGAAAGAAGTTTCTGAGAAACTGCTTTGTGATAAGTGAATTCATCTCTCAGAGTTGCACCTTTTTTTCATTGAACTGTTTGATAACATTGTTTTGGGGGAATCTGCAATGGGCTATTTGGGAGCACCCTGAGGCTTATTGGGAGAAAAGAAATATTCTCAGACAATAATTAGAGAGATGCTTCCTGAGAAACAGCTTTGTGATTTGTGAATTCGTCTCACAGATTTACACCTTTCTTTTCATGGAGAAGTGTGGCAGCACTGTTTTCAGGGAATCTGAGGAAAGGTACTTTGGATGGCATTGAAGCCTATGGTGAAAAGGGAAATATACTCAGATAAAAAATATAAAGAAGGTTTCTGAGAAACTTCTTTGTGATGTGTGAATTCATCTCACAGAGCTACATTGTTCTTTCCATTGAGGAGTTTGCTAACACTGTTTTTTGGAATCTGCAAGGCGATATTTTGCAGTGCATTGAAGCTTATGCTGATAAAGGAAATATCCTCAGACAATAACTGAAAAGAAACTTTCTCAGAAATTGCTTTGTGATTTGTGAATTCATCACACAGAGTTACACGATTCTATTCATGGAGCAGTTTGGTAGCAGTGTTTTTGGGTAATCTGAGAAGAGATAATTGGGATCACATTGAAGCCTACAGGTAAAAAGGAAATATCCTCATACAAACTAGAAAGCGGTTTTCTGAGAAAATTCTTTACGATACATGAATTAATCTCATCAATTTACAGCTGTCTTTTAATGGAGCAGTTTGCTAAACTGTTTTTGTGTAATTAGCAAAGGGATATTCCTAAGCACATTGAGGCCCATGGTGAAAAATGGAATATCCACACAGAAAAAGTAGAAAGAAGCTTTCTGAGAAACTGCTTTGGGATGTGTGAATTCATCTCACCATGTTACACTGTTCTTTTAATTGAGCAGTTTGCTAACACTGTTTTCATGGGATCTGCAATGAGATATTTTGGAGCACATGGAAGCATATGGTTACATAGGAAGTATCCTCACATAAAAAGTAGAAAGAAACTTTCTGAGAAACTTCATGGATCAGTTTTGTAGCCCTGTTTTTTCAGAATCTGAGAAGGGATATTTTGGAATGCATTATAGCCTATGTTAACAAAGGAAATATCCTCTGATAAAAACTAGAAAGAAACTTTCTGAGAAACTTCTTGGTGATGTGTGAATTCATCTCACAGAGTTAAACCTTTCTTTTCATGGAGCAGTTTGCTAACACTGTTTTCGTGGAATCTGCAAAATAATATTTAGGAGTGCATCGAATAACATGGTGAAAAATGAAAAATCCACAGATAAAAACTAGAGAGAAGCTTTCTGAGAAACTACTTTGTGGTTTATGAATTCATGTCACAGTTCTCTTCATGGAGCAGTTTGGTAGCACTCTTTATGTGGAATCTGAGAAAGGATGTTTTGGATTGCATTGAAGCCTTTGGTGACAAAGGAAATATTCTCAGATGAAAAGTAGGAAGAAGCTATCTGAGAAACTGCTTTGGGATGTGTGAATTCATCTCACAGAGCTACATTATTCTTTTCATTGATGAGTTTGCTAATGCTGTTTTCTTGGAATCTGCAAGGCAATATTTTGGAGGGCATTGAAGTTTATGGTTACAAAGGAAATATGCTCAGATAAAAACTACAAAGAAGCTGCTTTGTGATATGTGAATTCATCTCACAGAGCTACACCATGCTTTTCATTGCGCAGTTTGATAACACTGTTTTCGTGGAATGTGCAATATGATATTATGTATTGCTTTGAAGGCTAGGGTGACAAAAGAAATATCCTCACAGAAAAAGCAAAAAGAAACTTTCTGAGAAACTGCTTTGTGATGTGTGAATTCATCTCACAGAGTTACACTGTCCTTTTCATTGAGGAGTTTGCTAATACTGTTTTCTTGTAATCTGCAATGCCATATTTTGGAGCACATTGGAGATTATGGTGACAAAGGAAATATCCTCAGATAAAAACTAGAAAGAAACTTTCTGAGTAACTGTTTTGTGATGTGTGAATTCATCTCACAGAGTACACCGTGCTTTTCTTTGAGCAGTTTGATAACACTGTTTTCTTAGAATGTGCAATAGGATATTATGGATTGCACTGAAGCCTATGGTGACAAAGGGAATATCCTCATATAAAAACTAGAAAGAAACTTTCTGAGAAAGATCCTTTTGATGTGTGAAGTCATCTCAAAGAGTTACACCTTTCTTTTCATGCAGAAGTTTGCTAACACTGTTTTCATGGAATCTCTAAAGGGATATTTGGGAGCACATTGAGGCCTATGGTGAAAAGGAATTATCCTCGGATAAAAACTAGAAAGAGGCTTTCTGAGAAACTCTTTGTGATGTGTGAATTCGTCTCACAGAGTTGCACCTTACTTTTCATGGATCAATTTGCTAAGACTGTTTTCGAGGAATATGCAAAAGGGATATTTGGGAGCACATTGAGGCCTATAGTGAAAAAGGAAATATCCTCAGATAAAAAGTAGAAAGAAGCTTTCTGAGAAACTGCTTTGTGATTGGTGAATTCATCTCACAGAGTTAAGCTATGTTTTTCTCTGAGCCTTTTGATAACACCGTTTTTGTGGAGTCTGCAATAGTATATTTGGGAGTGCAACAAAGAAGATGGTGACAAAGGAAATATCCTCATAGAAAAACCAAAAAGTAGCTTTCTACGAAACTGCTTTGGGATGCAATAATTTATCTCACATAGTTACATGATTCTTTTAAGGGATCATACGATTCTTTATGGGGAAACTAAGAAGGGATATTTTGGATCACATTGAAGCCTATGGTCACCAAGGAAATATCCTCAGATAAAAACGAGAAAGGAGCTTTCTGAGAAAACACTTTGTGATATGTGAAATCATCTCACAGAGTTACACCTTTCCTTTCATGGAGCATTTTGGTAGCCCTGTTTTTCGGGAATCTCAGAAGCAATGCTTTGGATCACATTGATGCCTATGGGGTCAAAGGAAATATCCTCAGATTAAAACTAGAAAGAAGCTTTCAGAGAAAGTTCTTTGTGATGAGTGAATTTATCTCACAGATTTACAACTTTCTTTTCATAGAGCAGTTTGCTATCCCTGTTTTTGTGGAATCTGCAAAGCGATTTTTGGGAGCACACTGAGGCCTAAGGTGAAAAAGGTAATATCCTCAGATTAGAAGTAGAAAGAAACTTTCTGAGAAACTACTTTGTGATATGTGTATTCATTTCACAGAGTTACACTGTTGTTTTCATTGAGTAGTTTGCTAACACTGTTTTCTAGGAATCTGCAATGGGATATTTTGGAGCACATTGAAGCTTATGGTGACAAAGGAAATACATTCATATAAAAACTAGAAAGAAGCTTTCTGAGAAACTGCTTTTTGATGTGTTAATTCATCTCCCAGAGTTACACAATTCTTTTCATGGACAATTTTTTAGCACTGTTTTTGGGGAATCTGAGTAGTGATATTTTGGAAAGCACTGAAGTCTAGGGTGACAAGAAATTATCCTCAGATAAAAACTGTAAGGAAACTTTCTAAGAAAGGCTTTGGTGATGTCTGAATTCATCTTACAGTTACACCTTTGCTTTCATGGAGTAGTTTCCTAACACTGGTTTCGTGGAATCTGCAAAGGGATATTTGGGACCGCATTGAGGCCTAGAGTGATAAAAGAATTATTCTCAGATAAAAACTAGAAAGAAACTTTGTGAGAGACTCCCTTGTGATGTGTGAATTCATCTCACAGAGATACAGTTTTAATTTCATGGAGCAGTTTGGTAGCAGTGTTTTTGCAGAATCTGAGAAGGGATATTTTGGATCACATTGACGTCTATGGTGACAAAGGAAATATCCTCCTATAAAAACGTAGAAAGAAGCTTTCTGAGAAAGTTCCTTGTGTTGTGTGAAATCATGGGACTGATTTAACCCTTTCTTTTCACAGAACAGTTTGCTAACTCTGTTTTCCTGTAATCTGGAAAGGGATATTCGGAATGCATTGAAGCATATGGTGAAGAAGGAAGTATCTTCAGATAAAAATGAGAAAAAACCTTTTTGAGAAGGAGCTTTGTGATATTTAATTTTATTTCACAAAGTTACAACATTCTTTTTGTTGAGCAGTTTGATAACATTGTTTTCGTGGAAACTGCAATAGGATATTTGGGAGTGCATTGAAGCCTATGGTGACAAAGGAAATATCCTCAGATAAAAACCAAAAAGAAGCTTTCTCAGAAACTGCTTTGTGATGTGTGAATTCACCCCTCTGGGTTACACTGTTCTTTTCATTGAGCAGTCTGCTAACACTGTTTTCTTGGAATCTGCTATGGGATATTTCAGAGTGCATTAACGCTTATTGTGACAAAAGAAGTATCCTCAGACAAATCTTTATGGGAAACTGCTTTGTGATTTGTGAATTCATCTCACAGAGTTACATGATTCTTTCCATGGTGCAGTTTACTAGCACTGTTTTTGGTCAGTCTGAGAAGGTATATTTTGATCTCATTGAAGCCTATGGTGACAAAGAAAATCTCCTCAGATTATAAGTAGAAAGAAGTTTTCTGAGAAAGTTCTTTGTTATGTGTTAATTCACCACACAGTGTTACACCTTTCTTTTCATGGAGCAGTTTGCTAACACTGTTTTCCTGGAATCTGAAGAGGGATATTTGGGTATGCATTGATGCCTACGGTGAAGAAGGAAGTATCCTCAGACAAAAACTAGAAGGAACCTTTCCGAGAAACTGCTTTGTGATATGTGACTTCATCTCACAGAGTTACATCGCACTTTTCATTGAGCAGTTTGATAATACTGTTTTCATGGAATCTGCAATAGGGTATTTGGGAGTGCATTGAAGCCTATGGTGATAATGGAAATATCCTCAGATGAAAATCAAAAGAAGCTTTCTGAGAAACTCCTTTGTGACGTGTGATTTCATCTCACAGAATTACACCTTACTTTTCATGGAGCAGTTTGCTAATACTGTTTTTGTGGAATCTGCCAAGGGATATTTGGGAGTGCTCTGAGGCTTATACTGATAAAAGAAATATCCTCAGAGAGGAACCTGAAAGAAGCTTTCTGAGAAACCATTTTGTGGTGTGTTAATTCTTCTCACAGAATTACATGATTCTTTTCATGGATCAGTATGTTAGCACTATTTTTGATGAATCCAAGAAGGGATATTTTGGATCACATTGAAGCCTATGGTGACAAGGAAATATCCTCAGAGAGGAAATAGAAAGAAGCTCTCAGAGAAAGGTTCTTGTGATGTCTTAATTCATTTCAGAGTTACACTGTTCTTTCAGTGAGCAGTTTGCTAACACATTTTTCTTGGAATCTGCAATGGGATATTTGGGAACGCATTGAAGCCTATATTGACAAAGGAAAATCCTCATATAAAAACTGGAAAGAAACTTTCTGGGAAACTGCTTTGTGATGTGATAATTCATCTGACAGAGTTATAAAATACTTTTCATGGAGCAGTTTGGAAGCACTCTTTTTGGGGAATCTGAGAACAGATATTTTGGATTGCATTGAAGCCTCTGGTGACAAAGGAAATATCCTCAGTTAAAAACTAGAAATAAGCTTTCTGAGAAAGGTCTTTGTGATGTCTGAGTTCATCTCAGAGAGTTACACCATTCTTGTCATGGAGCGGTTTGCCATAACTGTTTTCATGGAATATGCAATAGGACATTTGGGAGTGCACTGAGGCCTACAGTGTCAAAGCAAATATCCCCAGATAAAAACTAGAAAGAAGTTTTCTGAGGAACTGCTTTGTGATGTGCAAATCATCTCACAGAATTACACCATTTCTTTCAATGAGCAGTTTGATAACACTGTTTTCTTGGAATCTGCTATAGGATATTTGGGAGGGCATTGAAGCAGACAGTGACACAGGATATATTCTCAGATAAAAACCAAAAAGAAACTTTCTGAGAAATTGCTTTGTGATGTGTGAATTCATATCACAATGTTACACCTATCTTTTCTTTTTTTTTTTTTTTTTTTTGAGACGGAGTCTCGCTCTGCCGCCCAGGCTGGAGTGCAGTGGCTGGCTCTCGGCTCACTGCAAGCTCCGCCTCCCGAGTTTGCGCCATTCTCCTGCCTCAGCCTCCCGAGTAGCTGGGACTACAGGCGCCCGCCACCTCGCCCGGCTAGTTTTTTTGTATTTTTTTAGTAGAGACGCGGTTTCACCGGGTTAGCCAGGATGGTCTCGATCTCCTGACCTCGTGACCCGCCCGTCTCGCCTCCCAAAGTGCTGGGATTACAGGCTTGAGCCACCGCACCCGGCCTACACCTATCTTTTCATGGAACCATTTGGTTGCACTCTTTCTGGGGAAACTGAGAAGGGATATTTTGAATTGCTTTGAAACCTATCATAACAAAGGAAATATAATCAGATGTAAACTAGAAAGAGACTTCCTGAGAAACTGCTTTGTAATGTGTGAATTCATCTCACAGAGTTACACTGTTCTTTTCATTGAGCAGTTTGAGAACACTGTTTTCTTGGAATCTGCAAATGGATACCTGAGAATGTTTTGAGACATATGGTGACAAAGGAAATATCCTCGTATAAAAAGTGGAAAAAAGCTCTCTGAGAAACCACTTTCTGATGTGTTAATTAATCTCACAGAGTTTCACGATTTTCTTCATGAAACAGTATCTTAGCAGTGTTTTTGGTGAATCTGAGAAGGGATATTTTGGATCGCATTGAAGCCTATGTTGAGAAATTAAATATCTTCAGATAAAAACTAGAAAGAAGCTTTCTGGTAAGCTCTTTGTGATGTGTAAATTAATCTCAAAGAGTAACACCTTTCTTTTCCTGGAGCAGTTTGCTAACACTGTTTTCATGGAATCTGCAATGGCATATTCCGGAACTCTTTGATACCTACGGTGAAAAATGAACTTTCCTCAGATAAAAAGTAGGAAGAAGCCTTCTGAAAAACAACTTTGTGATGTGTGAATTCATCTTACAGAGTTTCACCATTCTTTTCATTGAGGATTTTGATATCACAGTTTTCGTGCAATCTGCAATAGGATATTTGGGAGTGCATTGAAGCCCATGGTGACAAAGGAAATATCCACAGATAAAAGTCCAAAAAGAAGCTTTCTGTGAAACTGTTTTGTGATGTGCGAACTCATTTCACAGAGTTACACCATTCTTTTCATTGAGAAGTTTGCTAACACTTTTTTCAATTAATCTGCTATGGGATATTGGGGAGTGCATTGATTAATATGGTGAAAAAGGAAATATACTCAGATAAAAGCTAGAAAGAAGTTCTGAGAAGCACCTTTGTGATGTGTGAATTCATCTCGCAGAGTTACCCCAATCTTTTCATGTAACAGTTTTGTAGCACTGTTTTTGGGGAATCTGAGAAGGGATATTTTGGGTCACATTGAAGCTTATTGAGACAAAGGAAATATCCTCAATTTAAAAATAGAAATAGGATTTATGAGAAACTGCTTTGTCATGTGTGAATTCATCTCAGAGAGTTACACAGTGGTTTTCATTTAGCAGTTTGATAACACTGTTTTCATGGAGTCTGCAATAGGATATTTGGGAGAGCATTGACTCCTATGGTGAAAAAGGAGATATCCTCGGACAAAAACCAGAAAGAAGTTTTCTGAGAAACCGCTTTGTGATGTGTGAATTCATCTCACAGATTTACACCTTTCTTTATATGGAGCAGTGTGCTAACACTATTTTCATGGAATCTGCAAAGGGTTATTCATGATCACATTGAGGCACATGGTGAAAAAGGAAATATCCTCAGATAAAAACTAGAAAGAAGCGTTCTGAGAAAGTTCTTTGCAATGTGTGAATTCATTTCACAGAGTTGCACCTTTCTCTTCATGTAACAGTTTCCCAACACTGTTTTTGTGGAATACGCAATGGAATATTTTGGACCACTTTGACTATTATGGTGACAAAGGAAATATCCTCAGACAAAAAGTAGAAAGAAACTTTCTGAGAAAATGCTTTGTGATGTCTTAATTCATCTCACAGAGTTACACGGTTCTTTTCATGGATCAGTTTTGTAACACTGTTTTTGAGGAATCTGAGAAGGAATATTTTGGATTGCATAGACGCCTATGGTGACAAAGGAAATATCCTCAGATACAAACTAGAAGGAGTCTTTCTGAGAAAGTTCTTTGTGATGTGTGAATTCATCACATGGAGTTACACCTTTCTTTTCATGCAGCCCCTTGCTAACATTGTTTTCATGGAATCTGCAAAGGGATATTTGGGAGTGTACTGAGGCCTATAGTGAAAAGGCAAATATCCTCAGATAAAAACTAGAAAGAAGCTTTCTGAGAAACTTCTTTGTTATGTGTGAATCCATCTCACATAATTACACTGTTCTTTTCATTGAGCAGTTTGCTAACACTGTTTTCTTGCAATCTACAATGGGATATTTCAGAGTGCATTGTAGCTTATGGTGACAAAGGAAATATCCTAATAAAAAAACTAGAAAGAAGCATTCTGAGAAGCTGCTTTGCAATATGCTAATTCATCTCACGGATTTCACAATTCTTTTCATGGAGTAATTTGGTAGCACTGCTTTTGGGGAATCTGAAGAGGCATATATTCTATCGCATTGTAGTCAATGGTGACTAAGCAAATATCCTATGATAACAACTGTAAAAAAGCTTTCTGAGCAACCTGTTTCTGATATGTGAGTTCACTTCATAGAGATACAATTTTCTTTTCATGGATTAGTTTGACAGCATTGTTTTGGGGGAATTTGAGAAGGGATATTGTGAATTTCATTGAAGCATATGGTGACAAAGGAAATATCCTCAGATAATAACTAGAAAGAATCTGTCTGAGAAATTTATTTGTTATTTGTGAATTCATCTCACAGAGTTACACCTTTCTTTTCATGGAGCAATTTTGTAACACTGTTTTCATGGAATCTGCAAAGGCATATTTGGGAGCACATTGTGGTATATAGTGAAAAGGGAAATATCCTCATTTAAAAACGAGAAAGAATTTTTCTGGGAAACTGCTTTGTGATGTGTGAATTCATCTCACAGTGTTACACTGTTGTTTTCATTGAGCAGCTTGGTAACAGTTTTTGTGGAACCTGCCATATTCTATTTTGGAACACATTGAAGTCTTAGGTGACAAAGGAAATATCATCAGATAATAACTAGAAAGAAGCTCTGAGAAACTGCTTTCTGATGTGTGAATACCTCTCACACAGTTCCATTGTTATTTTCATCAAGCAGTTTGCTAACAATGTTTTCTTGGAATCTGCAATGGGATATTTCAGAGAGCCTTGAAGCTTATGGTGGCAAAGGAAATGTTCTCATATAAAAACTAGAAAGAAACATTCTGAGAAACGGCTTTGTGATGTGCTAATTCATCTCAGAGAGTTATATGATTCTTTTCATGGAGCCGTTTGGTGGCACTGTTTTTGGGTAACCTGAGAAGGGATATTTTGGATCACGTAGAAGCCTATGGTTCCTCAGGAAATATCCTCAGATAAAAACAAGAAAGATGCTTTCTGTGAAAGTTCTTTGTGATGTGTGATTTCATCTCACTGAGTTACAACTTTCTTTCCATGGAGCAGTTTGCTAACACTGTTTCCTTGAAATTTGCAAAGGGATATTTGGGAGCACATTGAGGCCTGTGGTTGAAAAGGAAATATCCTCAGAAAAAAACTAGAAAGATTTCTAAGAAACTGCTTTGTGACGTGTGAATTCATCTTTTAAAGTTACACTGTCCTTTTCATTGAGCAGTTTGCTACCACTGTTTTCTTGGAATCTGCATTGGGATATTTCAGAGCGCATTGAAGCTTATTTTGATGAAGGAAATATCTTCAGACAAAAACTAGAAAGAAAGTTTGTGAGAAACACTTTTGTGATGTGTGAATTCATCTCACAGAGGTACATCTCTGTTTCCATGGAGCGGTTTGGTAGCAGTGTTTTTGGGGAATCTGAGAAGGGATATTTTGAATCACTGTGAAGTGTATGGTGACAAAGGAAATACCTTCTGATAAAAACTAGAAAGAAGCTCTCTAATAAACTTGCTTGTGCTGTGTGAATTCATCTCACTAAGGTACGCCATTCTTTTCATGTAGCAGTTTGCTAACACTCTTTTCGTGGAGTCTGCAAAGGGATATTTGGGATTGCATTGAGGACTATAGTGAAAAAGGAAATATCCTCACATAAAAACTACAAAGAAATTGTCTGAGAGACTGCTTTGTGATGTGTGACTTAATTTCACAGAGTTACACCGTTCTTTTCATTGAGCAGTATGCTAACATGTTTTCATGGAATCTGCAATAGGATATTTTGGAACGCATTGAAGCCTATGGTGATAAATGAAATATCTTCAAATAATAAGTAGAAAATAGCTTTCTGAGAAACTGCTTAGTGATAATTGAATTCGTCTCAAAGGTTATACTGTTCTTTTCATTGAGCAGATTGCTACCATTGCTTTCTTGGAATCTGAAATGGGATATTTAAGAGTGCAATGAATCTTATTTTGACAAAGGATATATCATCAGACAAAAACTAGAAAGAAAGTCTCTGATAAACAACTTTGCGATGTGTGAGTTCATCTCACAGAGCTATACCACTGATTTCATGGAGCAGTTTGGTAGCACTGTTTTTGGGGAATCTGACAAGGGTTATTTTGAATCACCTTGAAGCCTATGGTGACAATTGAATTATCTTCAGATAATAACTAGAAACAAGCTTTCTAAGAAACTTGTTTGTGATTTGTGAATTCATCTCACAGAGGTACATCTTTCTTTTCAAGTAGCAGTTTGCTAAAACTGTTTTTGTGGAATCTGCAAGGGGATATTTGGGAGCACATTGACGACTATAGTGAAAAAGGATATATCCTCGGACAAAAACTAGAAAGAAGTTGTCTGAGAAACTGCTTTGTGATGTGCAATTTCATCTCACAGAGTTACATCATACTTTTCATTGGACAGTCTGATAACACTGATTTCATGGAATCTGTAATAGGTTACTCGGGATTGCTTTGAGGCCTATGATGACAAAGGAAATATTCTTAGATAAGAAATAGAAATAAGCTTTCTGAGAAATTGCTTTGTGATGTGTGAATTCATCTCAGAGAAATACACCATTCTTTTCATTGAGCAGTGTGTTCACACTGTTTTCTTGGAATCTACAATAGTATATTTTGGAGTGCCTTGAAGTCTTTGGTGAAAAATGAAGTATCTTCAAATAATAACTAGAAAATAGCTATCTGAGAAACTACTACGTGATGTGTGAATTCATCTCACAGAGTTACACTGTTCTATTCATTGAGCAGTAGGTTAACACTGTTTTCATGGAATCTGCCAAGGGATATTTTGAATCATAGTGAAGCTTATGGTGACAAAGGAAATATCTTCAGATAAAAACTAGAAAGAAGCTTTCTAAGAAACTTCTTTGTGAAGTGTGAATTCATCTCACAGAGGTACACCTTTCTCTTCATGTAGCAGTTTGCTAAAAATATTTACATGGAATCTGCAAAGGAATATTTGGGAGCACATGGAGGACTACAGAGATAAAGGAAATATCCTCAGATAAAAACTAGAAAGAAATTGTCTGAGAAACTGCTTTGTGATGTTTGAATTCATCTCACAGTGTTACACCGTACTTTTCATTGGGCAGTCTGATAACACGGGTTTCATGGAATCTTTAATAGGATACTTCAGAGCACAATGAAGCCTATTTTGAAAAAGGAAATATCCTCAGATAAAAACCAAAAAGAAGTTTCTCAGAAACTTCTTTGAGATGTGTGAATTCATCTCACTCAGTTGGACCGTTCTTTTCATTGAGCAGTATGCTAACACTGTTTTCATGGAATCTGCAATAGGATATTTTGGAGTGCATTGAAACCTATGGTGAAAAAGGAAATATCCTCAAATAATAACTAGAATATAGCTTTCTGAGAAACTACTTAGTGATGTGTGAATTCATCCCACACTGTTGTTTTCATTGAGCAGTGGGTTAGCACTGTCATCTTGGAATCTGCAAAGGAATATCTCAGAGTACATTGAAGCTTATGGTGACATAGGAATTCCTCATATAATTACTAGAAAAAAGCTTTCTGAGATACTGCTTTGTGATGTGTTAATTCATCTAACAGAATTACATGAATTTTTTTATGGAGGTGTTTTGTAGCATTGTTTTTGGGGAATCTGAGAAGGGATATCTTGGATCACTTTGAAGCTTATGGTGACAAAGGAAATATCCTCCGATAAAAATAAAAAAGAAGCTTTCTGATAAACTGCTTAGTGATGTGTGAATTCATCTCACAGAGTTACACTGTTCTTTCATTGAGAAGTTAGTGAAAACCATTTTCATGGAATCTGCAATAGGATATTTGAGAACGCCTTGAAACCTGTGGAGACAAAGGACATATCCTCATAGATAAAACAAAAAGAATATTTCTGAGAAACTGCTTTGTGATGTGTGAATTCATCTCACAGATTTACACGTTTGTTTTCACGGAACAACTTGCTAACCCTATTTTCGTGGAATCTGCAAAGGTATATTCACCAGTGCTCTGAGGCCAGTGGTGAACAAGAAAATATCCTCAGAAAAAAACTTGAAAGAAGCTTTCTGAGAAACCACTTTGTGATGTGTTAATTCATCTCACAGACTTACACTTTTCTATTCATGGATCAGTTTGGTAGCATTGTTTATGGGGAATCTGAGAAGGGATATTTTGGATTCCGTTGAAGCCTATGGTGACAAAGGAAATATCCTGAGATATAAATTAAAAAGAAGCTTTTTGAGAATTTTCCTTGTGATGTGTGAATTCTTCTGAAAGAGTTACATGATTCCTTTCTTGGAGCAGTTTGCTACCACTGTTTCCGTGGAATCTGTGTTAGGATATTTGGGAGTGGTTTGAAATATATAGTGACAAACGAAATACCCTCACAAAAAAAGCAAAAGGAAACTTTCTGAGAAACTGCTTTGTGACACATGAATTCATCTCAGAGAGTTACACGATTCCTTTCATGTATCAGTTTCGTAGCACTGTTTTTGGGGAATCTGAGAAGGGATAGTTCAGATCACTTTGAAGAGTATGGATACAAATGAAATATCCTCATATAGAAACTAGAAAAAAGCTTTCTGAGAAAGTTTTTTGTGATGTGTGAATTCATCTCACAGAGTTACACCTTTCTTTTCATGGAGCAGTTTGCTAACACTGTTTTCATGGAATCTGCGAAGGGATATTTTGGAGCACATTGAGGTCTATGGTGAAAAAGGAAATATTCTCAGATATAAAATAGAAGGAGGCTTTCTGAGAAACTGCTTCATGATGTGTGAATTCATCTTATGGTGTTACACTGTTCTTTTCATTGAGTAGTTTGCTAACACTGTTTTCTTGGAATCTGCTGTGGGATATTTTGGAGTGCAATGAAACTTATGGTGACAAAGGAATTATCCTCAGATAATAACTAGAAAGAAGCTTTCTGAGAAACTGCGCTGTGATGTGTTAATTCATTTCACAGAGTTACACGATTCTTTTCATTGTTCAGTTTGGTAATCCTGTTTTGGTGGAATCTGAGAAAGGATATTTTGGATCAATTTGAAGCCTTTGGTGTCAAAGGAAATAACCTCAGATAAAAACTAGAAAGATGTTTTCTGAGAAATTTCTTTGAGGTGTTTGACTTCATCTCATACATTTACACCTTTCTTTTCATGGAGCAATTTGCTAACACCATTTTCGTGGAACCTGCAAAGGGATATTTGGGAGTGCATTGAGGCCTACAGTAAACAAGGAAATATCCTCAGATAAAAACTAGAAAGAAGCTTTCTGAGAAGCTGCTTTGTGATGTGTGTATTCATCTTACAGAGACACTATTCTTTACATTGAGAAGATTGGTAACACTGTTTTCATGGAATCTGCAATAGGATATTTGGGAGTATATTGAATCCAATAGTGACAAAGAAATTATCCTCAGATAAAAACCAAAAAGAAGTTTTCTGTGAAACTGCTTTGGGAGGTGTTAATTCATCTTATAGAGTTACACCTTTCTTTTCTTTCAGAAGTTTGCCAACACTTTTTTCATGAAAATGGCAATGGGATATTCCATAGTGCATTGATGATTATGGTCAAAAAGGATATAAACTCTGAGAAAAAACTAGAAAGAAGCTTTCTGAGAAACAGCTTTGAGGTGTGTGAATTCATCTCTCAGAGTTACACCTCAGTTTTTATGGAGTTGTTTGGTAGCACTATTTTGGGGGCTCTGAGATGGCATATTTTGAATTGCATTGAAGTCTACGGTGAAAAGGAAATAACTCCAGATTAATTTTAGAAAGAAGCCTCTGTGAAACTCCTTAGTGATGTGTGACTTCATGTCACAGAGTTAAACTGTTCTTTTCATTGAGCAGTTTGCTAACACTGTTTTCATGGAATCTGCTATGGGATATTTCAAACCGCATTGAAGCATATGGAGACAATAGAAATATCCTCATATAAAAACTAGAAAGAAGCTTTCTGATATACCACTTTGTGAGGTGTTAATTCATCTCACAGCATTGCACGATGCTTTTCATGGATCAGTTTGTTAGCACTGTTTTTGTGGAATCTGAGAGAGGATATTTTGGATCACTTTGAAGCCAATGGTGGCAAAGAAAATATCCTAAGATAAAAACTAGAAAGAAGCTTTCTGAGAAAGTTCGTTGTTTTGTGTGAATTTACTTCACAGAGTTAAACCTTTCTTATCATGTATCACTTTGGTAACACTGTTTTCCTGTAATCTGCAACAGGATATTAGGGAATGCACTGCAGACTATGGTGACAAAGGAAATATCCTCATGAAAAAAACAAAAAGAAGATTTCTGAGAAACTGATTCTTGATGTGTAAGTTCATCTCTCAGAGTTACACTGTTCTTTTCTTTCATCAGTTTGCTAACACTGCTCTCTTGTAATCTGCAATGGGATATTTCAGAGAACATTGAAGGTTATTGTGACAAAGGAAATATCCTGAGACGTAAAACAGAATGAAGTTTTCTGAAAAACTGCTTTCTGATTTGAGAATTCATCTCATAGACTTATACGATTCTTTTCATGGATCAGTTTGGTAGCAGTGTTTCTGGGGAATCTGAGAAGGGATATTTTGGATTGCATTGAAGCCCAAGGAGACAAAGGAAATATCCTCAGATAAAAACTAGAAGGAAACTTTCTGGGTTTATTTGTGATGTGTGAATTGATTTCACAGAGTTACACCTTTCTTGCCTTGGAGCAGTTGCTCACACTGTTTTTGTGGAATCCTAAAGGGATATTTGGGAACACATTGAGGCCTACAGTGAAAAAGGCAATATCTTCAGATAAAATCTAGAAAGAAGCTTTCTGAGGAATGGCTTTCTGATGTGTTAATTAATTTCAATGAGTTACACAGTACATCTGTTTGAGCAGTTTGGGAACACAGTTTTCATGGAATCTGCAAATGGATATTTTGGAGTTCATTGAACATGTTGGTGACAAACGAAATAGCCACATATAAAAACTAGAAGCTTTCTGAATAAATGCTTTCTGGTGTGTTAATTCATCACACAGTGTTACACAATTCTTTTCTTGGAGCAGTTTTTTTGGCATTGTTTTTGGGGAATCTGAGAAGGGACATTTTGGATCACATTGAAGCCTATGGTGACAAAGTAAGTATCCTCAGATAAAAACTAGAAAGAAACTTTCTGAGAAAGTTCTTTGTGATATGTGAATTCATCTCCCAGAGTTACACTGTGCTTTTCCTTGAGCGGTTTGTTAACACTGTTTTCTTGGAATCTGCACTGAGATGTTTTGGAGTGCACTGAGGCTCATGGTGACAAAGGAAATATCGTCATACAAAAACGAGAAACGAGCTCTCTGAGAAACAGCTTTGTGATGTGTGAATTCATCTCCCAGAGTTACACTGTTGTTTTCATTGAACAGTTTGCTAGCACTGTTTTGTTGGAATCTGCAATGGGATATTTTGGGACTCACTGAAGCTTATGGTGATAAAGGATATACACTCTGACAAAAACTTGAAAGAAGCTTTCTAAGAAACTGCTTTATGATACGTGAATTCATCTAACAGAGTAACACCATTATTTTCAGGAGTAGATTCGTAGCAATTGTTTTTGGGGAATCTGAGAAGGGATATAGTGTGTTGCATTGAAGCCTATATTGACAAAGGAAATATCCTCAGATAAAAACTAGAAAGAAGCTTTCTGAGAAAGTTCTTTGTGATGTGTGAATTCATCTCACAGAGCTACATATTTCTTTTCCTGGAGAAGTTTGCTAAAACTGTTTTCATGGAATCTGCAATGTGATATTAGGAAAGCATTGAGGACTACAGTGAAAAACGAAATATCCACAGATAAAAACGATAGAGCAGCTTTCTAAGAAACTGCTTTGTGATGTGTGAATTCATCTCACAGAGTTACACCACTCTTTTTATTGAACAGTTTGATAACACTGTTTTTTGGGAATCTGAGAAGGGATATTTTGGATGGCATTGGAGTGTATAATTAAAAAAAGAAATATCCTTAGATAAAAACTAGAAAGAAGCTTTCTGAGAAACTGCTTTGTGATTTGTGGATTCATCTCACAGATTTACACCATTCTTTTCATTGAGCAACCTGCTACCACTGTTTTCGTGGAATCTGCAAAGCCATATTTGGGAGAGCATTGAGATCTATGGAGAAAAAAGAAGTATCCTCCAATAATAGCTAGAAAGGAGCTTCCTGAGAAACTGCTTTGTGATGTGTGAATTCATCTCACAGAGTTACACCATTCTTTTCATTGAGCAGTCTGCTAACACTGTTTTCCTGGAATATGCAATGGGATATTTTTGAGCACATTGAAGCCAATAGTGACAGACGAAATATCCTCAGATAAAAACCAAAAACAAGCTTTCTGAGAAACTCCTTCATGATACGTGAATTCACCTCACACAGACATGATTCTTTACATGAAGCAATATGGTGGCACTCTTTTTGGGGAATCTGAGAAGGGATATTTTGGATCACATTGAAGCCTATAGTGACCAAGAAAATGTCCTCATTTAAAAACTAGAATGAAGTTTTCTGAGAAACCACTTTGTGAGGTGTTAATTTGTCTCACAGTGTTAACAATCCTTTTCATGGATCAGTTGGTAGCACTGTTTTGGCGTATTCTGAGAAAGGATATTTTGTATCACATTGAAGCCTATGGTGACAATTAATTATTCTCAGATAAATACTGGAAAGAAGCTTTCTGAGAAACTGCTTTGTGATGTGTGAATTCATCTCACAGAGTTACACCATTACATCATTCTTTTTATTGAGCAGTTTTATAATGCTGTTTTTGGGAATCTGAGAAGGGATATTTTGGATGGTTTTGGAGCCTATAGTGAAAAAAGAAATATCCTCAGATAAAAACTAGAAAGAATCTTTCTGAGAAACTGCTTTGTGATGTGTGAATTCATCTCACACAGTTACACCATTCTTATCATTGAGTAGTTTGCTACCACCGTTTTCGTGGAATCTGCAAAGCCATATTTGGGAATGCATTGAGGCCTATGGTGAAAAAGGAAGTATCCTCCAATAATAACTAGTCAGAAGCTTTCTCAGAAAGTGCTTTGTGATGTGTGAATTCACCTCACAGAGTTACACTGTTACTTTCATTGAGCAATTTGATAACATTGTTTTCCTGGAATATGCAATGGGATATTTGTGAGTGCATTGAAGCATATGGTGTCAAAGGAAATATCCTTAGACAAAACTGGAAAGAAGCTTTCTGAATACATGGTTTGTGATGTGTGAATTCATCCACCAGGGTTACACTTTTCTTTTCATTGAGCAGTTTAATAATACTGTTTTTGCGGAATCTGTGAAAGGATATTTTGGAGCCCATTGAGGCCTATAGTAAAAAATGATATATCCTCAGATAAAAACTAGACAGACGATATCTGAGAAACTGCTTTGTTATGAGTGAATTCATCTCACAGAGTTAAACCTCTTTTCATTGTGCTGTTTGATAACACTGGTTTCGTGGGATCTTCAGTGGGATATCTGGGAGCATATTGAATCCTATGGTGACACAGGACAGATACTCAGATAAACAAAAAATGAAGCTTTCTGAGAATCTCCTTTGTGATGTGTGCATTCATCTAACAGTGTTACGTGAATCTTTTCATGGAGCAGTATGCTAAATCTGTTTTTGTGGAATCTGGAATAGGATATTCGGGAACACATTGAAGCCTATGGTGAAAAAGGAAATACCCTCAGATAAAAACTAGAAAGAAGCTTTCTGTGGAAACTCTTTATGATGTGTGAATTCTTCTCACAGGGTTAAACCATTCTTTTCAAGGAACAATTTGGTAACACTGCCTTCCTGGAATCTGCAAAGGGATAATTGGGAGCACATTGAGTCCTCTGGTTAAAAAGGAAACATCCTCAGATTAAAACTAGAAAGGAGTTCACTCTTTTCATTGAGCAGTTTGATAACACTGTTTTCTTCGAATCTGCATTGGCATATTTTGGAGTTCCAAGAGGCTTATGGTGACAAAGGAAATATCCTCATGTAAAAACTAGAAAGAAGATTTCTGAGAAACCACTTTGTGATATGTTAATTCATCTCACAGAAATAAACGATTCTTTTGATGGATCAGTTTGGTATCACTGTTTTTAGGGAAACTGACAAGTGATATTTTGGATTGCATTGAAGCCTACGTTGACCAAGTAAATCTCAGATAAAAAGTAGAAAGAAGCTTTCTGAGAAAATCCTTTGTGATGTGTGAACTCATCTAACAGAGTTACACAATTGTTTTATTGGAATAGGTTGCTAACACTGTTTTCGTGGAAACTGCAATAGGATATTTGAGAACACATTGAAGCCCATGGTGATAAAGGAAACATCCTCAGACAAAAATGAAAAAGACGCTTTCTGAGAAACTGTTTTCTGATGCGTGAATTCATCTCACAGATTTACACCTTTCCTTTCATGGACCAATTTGCTGACACTATTTTCGTGGAATCTGCAAAAGGATATTTACAAGTGCATTGAGGCCTGTGGAGAGAAACTATATATCCTTAGAAAAAAACTTGAAAGAATCTTTCTGAGAAACTGCTTTGTGAGTTGTGAATTCATCTCACATAGTTACACTTTTCCTTTCATTGAGCACTTTGCTAATATTTTCTTCGTGGAATTTGCAATGTGATATTCTGGAGCGCATTCAGGAATGTGGTGAAAATGGAAATACCCTCAGATTAAAAAAAAAAAAAAGAAGCTTTCTGAGAAACAGCTTTGTGATGTGTGAATTCATCTCACAGAGTTTCACCTTTCTTTTCATGGAGCAGTTTTGAGGTCTGTTTTTCGGGAATCTGAGAAGGGATAAATTTGATTGCATTGAAGCCTATGGTGACAAAGGAAATATCCTTTGATAAAAACCAAAAAGAAGAGTTTTGAGAAACCGCTTTGTGATTCTTGATTTCATCTCACAGATTTACACTTTTTTATTCATGGATCCGTTTGCTAACACTGTTTTCGTGGAATCTACAATGGGATATTTGGGAGCACTTTGAGGAATATAGTGAAAAAGGAAATATCCTCAGATAAAACTAGAAAGAAGATTTCTGAGAAACAGCACTTTGATGTGTGAATTCGTCTCACAGAGTTACATCATTCTTCTCATGGAGCAGTTTGGTAGGCCTGTTTTGGGGTATCTGAGAAGGGATATTTTGGATCACATTGAAGCCTAGGTTGTAAAAGAAAATATCCTCAGATAAAAACTAGAAAGAAGCTTTCTGATAAACTGTTTTGTGATATGTGAATTCATCTCACAGAGTTACAAGATTATTTTCTTGGAGCAGTGTGCTAACACTCTTTATGTGGAATCTGCAATAGCATAGTTGGGAGCTCATTGAAGCCTATGGTGACAAAGGAAATATCTTCAGACAAAAACCAAGAAGAATCTTTCTGAGATACCGGTTTGTGGTGTGTGAATTAATCTCACTGATTTATACCTTTCTTTTCATGGAGCAGTATGCTAACACTATTTTCATGGAATACACAAAGGGATATTTGCAAGTGCATTGAGGCCTATGATGCAAAAAGAAATTTCCTCAGATTAAAATTAGAAAGAAGCCTTCTGTGAAACTCCTTAGTGATGTGTGAATTCATCTCACAGAGTTCCACTGTTCTTTTCATTGAGCAGTTTGCTAACTCTGTTTTCTTGGAATCTGCAATGGAATATTGCAGAGCGTTTTGAAGTTTAATTTGACAAAGGAAATATCCTCATATAAAAACTAGAAAGAAGCTCTCTGTGAAAGTGCTTTGTGATGTGCTAATTCATCTCACAGAGTTCCACGATTCTTTTCATGGATCACTTTGATAGCACTGTTTATGGTGAATTTGAGAAGGAATATTTTGGATTGCATTGAAGCCTATGGTGACAGAGGAAATATCCTCAGATAAAAACTAGAAAGAAGCTTTCTGAAAAACTTCCTTGTGATTCATGTATTAATCTCAGAGAGTAACACCTTTCTTTTCATGGAGCAGTTTGTTAACACTTTTCATGGAATCTACAAAGGGATATTTGGAAGCGAATTGAGGAGTCTGGTGAAAAAGGAAATATTCTCAGATAAAAACTAGACAGAAGCTTTCTTCAAAATGGCTTTGTGATGCATGAATTCAACTAACAGAGTTACACCATTCCTTTCATGGAACAGCTTGGGAGCACTGTTTTTGTTGAATCTGAGTAGGTGTACTTTGGATTACATTGAAGCATATGGTGTCAACAGAAATATCCTCAGATAAAAACTAGAGAAAAGCTTTGTGAGAAACTGCTGTGTGATGTGTGAATTCACCTCACAGAGTTACACCATTCTTTTCATGGAGCAGTTTGGTAGCACTGTTTTTGGGGAATCTGAGAAGGGATATTTGGATCACATTGAAACCTATGATAACAGAGGAATTATTCTCAGTCAAAAACTAAAAAGAAGCATTCTGAGAAACTGCTTTGTGATGTGTAAATTCATCTCACAGATTTACACCGTTCTTTACATGGAGCAGTTTGGTAACACTGTTTTCGGGGAATTTGCAAAGGGATATTTGCGAGCATATTGAGGCCTAAGGATTAACAGAAAATATCCTAAGATAAAAACTAGAAAGAATCTTTCTGAGAAACTACTTAGTGATGTGTGAATTTATCTCACAGAGTTACACTGTTCTTTTCATATAGCAGTTTGCTAACACTGTTTTCTTGGAATCCACAATGTGACATTTCAGAGTGCATTGAATCTGATGGTGACAAAGGACATATCCTTAGAGAAAACCTAGAAAGAAGGTTTCTGAGAAACTGCTTTCTAATTTGTGAAATCATCTCACAGAGATACAGCTTTTTGTTCATGAATCAGCTTGGTAGCACTGTTTTTGGGGAATCTGAAAGGGATATTTTCTATCAAATTGAGGCCTATGGTGACAAAGGAAATATTCTCAGAATAAAACTAGAAAGAAGCTTTCTGAGAAACTGCTTTGCAATGTGTGAATTCATCTTACAGTGTTACACCATTCTTTTCATTGAGCAGTTTGATAACACTGTTTTAGTGGAATCTGAGGTAGGATATTTAGGAGAGCATTGAGTCCTGCAGCGACAAAGGAAATATCCTCACATAAAAACTAGAGAGAAGCTTTCTGAGAAACTGCTCTGTGGTGTGTGAATTCATCTTACAGAGGTATACCGTTCTTTTCATTGAGAAGTTTGATAAGACTGTTTTTGTGGAATCTGCAATATTATATTTGGGAGTGCTTGAAGCCTATGTTGACGAAGGAAATATTCTCAGATTAAAACCAAAAAAGAAGCTTTCAGTGAAACTGCTTTCTGATGTGTGAATTCATCTCACAGAGTTACACCGTTCTTTTCATTGAGAAGTCTGCTAACACTTTTGTCTTGGAATCTGCAATAGGCTATTTGGGAGGTCTATGAAGCCTCTGTTGACAAAGGATATATCCTCATAGAAAAACCAAAAAGAAGCTTTCTGAGAAACTGCTTTGTGATGTGTGAATTCATTTCACAGAGTGACACTGTTCTTTTCATTAAGCAGATTGTTAATACTGTTTTCTTGGAATCTACAATGAGATATTTCAGAGCGCATTGAAACTTACTGTGAATAAGGAAGAATCCTCAGACAAACACTAGAAAGATACTTTCTGAGAAACTGCTTTGTGATTTGTGAATTCATCTCTCAGAGTTACATGATTCTTTTCTTGGATCTGTTTGATTGCCATGTTTTTGGGGAATCTGAGAAGGGATATTTTGGAACGCATTGAAACCTGTGGCAACTAAGGAAATACAATCAGATAAAAACTAGAAAGAGGCTTTCTGAGAAAGTTTTTTGTGATGTGTTAATTCATTTCACAGAGTTACAACTATCTTTTCATGGAGTAGCTTCCTAACACTGTTTTCATGGAATCTGCAAAGGGATATTTTGGAGCACATTGAGGCCTATCATGAAAAATTATTTAACCTCAAATAAAAAGTCAAAAGAAGCTTTCTGAGAAACTGCTTTGTGATGGGTGAATTAATGTCACAGAGGTACATCGTGCTTTTCTTTGAGCCGTTTGATAACACTGTCTTCGTAGAGTCTGCAATAGGACAATTTTGAGTGCATTGAAGCCTACGGTGACAAAACAAATACCCTCAGAAAAAAATTAGAAAGAAGCTTTCTGAGAAACTGCTTTTTGATGTGTGAATTCATCTCACAGCGTTACACTGTTCTGTTTATTGATCAGTTTGCTACTGTTGTTTTCTTGGAATCTGTAATATGATATTTTGGAGTGTATTGAAGTTTATGGTGACAAAGGAAATATCCTGAGACAAAAACTAGAAAGAAGCTTTCTGATGAACTGCTTTTTGATTTCTGAAATCATCTCACAGAGTTACGCCTTTCCTTTCATGGAGCAGCTTTGTAGCCCTGTTTTTGTGGAATCTGAGAAGGGATATTTTGGATCACTTTGAAGCCTATGGTGTCACAGGAAATATCCTCAGATTAAAACTAAGTAGAAATTTTCAGAGAAACTTCTTGGTGATGTGTGAATTCATCTCACAGAGTTACAACGTTCTTTTCATGGAGTAGTTTGCTAACACTGTTTCATGGAATCTGCAAAGGGATATTTTGGAGTGTACCAAGGCCTATGGTGAAAAAGGAAATATCCTCAGATTAAAACTAGAAAGAAACTTTCTGAGAAACTTCTTTGTGATGTGTGTATTCATCTTACAGAGTTACACTGTTGTTTTCATTGAGCAGTTTGTTAACACTGTTTTCTAGGAATCTGCATTTTTAATATTTTGCAGTGCATTGAGGCTTATGGTGACAAAGGAAATACATTCATATATAAACTAGAAAGAAGCTTTGTGATGTGTTAATTCATTTTCCAGAGTTACACAAATCTGTACATGGATCAATTTTTTATCACTGTTTTGGGAAATATGAGTAGGGATATTTTGGATAGCATTGAAGCCTAGGGTGACAAGAAATTATTCTCAGATAAAAACTAGAAAGAAACTTTCTCAGAAAGGCTTTGGTGATGTGTGAATTCATCTCACAGAGTTACACCTTTGTTTCCATGGAGCAGTTTGCTAACACTGTTTTCGTGGAATCTGCAAAGGGATATTTGGGAGCACTTTGAGGCCAATGGTGAAAAAGGAAATATTCTCAGATAAAAACTAGAAAGAAGCTAGTGAGAAACTACTTTGTGATGTGTGAATTCATCTCACAGAGTTACAATGTTCATTTCATGGAGCAGTTTGGTAGCAGTGCTTTTGGGGAATCTGAGAAGGGATATTTTGGAACACATTGACATCTATCGTGACAAAGGAAATATTCTCTGATAAACAAGTAGAAAGAAGCTTTCTGAGAAAATTCCTTTTCTTGTGTGAATTCATGTGAACGATTTAACCCTTTCTTTTCATGGTGCAGTTTGCTAACACTGTTTTCCTGGAATCTGCAAAGGAATATTTGGGAAAGCATTGAAGCATAGGGTGAAGGATACTGAAGGAAATATCCTCAGATAAAAACTAGAAAGAACCTTTCTGAGAAGCAGCTTTGTGTTGTGTAATTTCATCTCATAGAGTTACACCGTCCTTTTCATTGAGCTGTTTGATAATACTGTTTTCATGGAAACTGCAAGAGGATATTTGAGAGTACATTGAAGCCTATGGAAACAAAGGAAACATCCTCAGATTAAAAAAAAAATAAGCCTTCTGAGAAACTGCTTTGTAACGTGTGAATTCACCCCTCTGTGTTACACTGTTCTTTTCATTGAGCAGTTTGCTAACACTGTTTTCTTGGAAGCTCCTGTGGGTACTTTATAGTGCATTAAAGCTTAAGGTGACAAAGGAAATATCCTCAGACAAAAACTAGAAAGAAACATTCGGAGAAACTGCTTTGGAATTTGTGAATTCATCTTACAGAGTTACACAATTCTTCTCATGGTACAGTTTGTTAGCATTGTTTTTAGTCAATCTGAGAAGGTATACGTGGATCCCATTGAAACTTACGGTTATAAAGGTAATATTCTCAGATTATAAGTAGAAAGAAACTTTCTGAGAAAGTTCTTTGTTATGTGTGAATTCACCTCACAGTGTTACACCTTTCTTTTCATGGAGCAGTTTGTTAACTCTGTTTTCCTAGAATCTGCAAAGGGATATTTTGGAGTGCATTGAGGACTATGGTGAAGTAGGAAGTACCCTCAGATAAACTAGAAAGAATCTTTCTCAGAAACTGCTTTGTGATGTGTAATTTCATCTTCAGAGTTACACCACACTTTTCCTTGAGCAGTTTGATAACACTGTTTTCGTGGAATCTGCAATAGGGTATTTGGGAGTGCATTGAAGCCTACGGTGACAAAGGAAATATCCTCAGATAAAAACCAAACAGAAGTGTTCTGAGACACTGCATTGTGTTGTGTCAATTCATCTCACAGAGTTACACCTTACTTTTCATGGAGCAGTTTGCCAAAACTGTTTTTGTGGAATATGCCAAGGGATATTTGGGAGTGCGCTGAGGCAAATGGTGATAAAGGAAATATCCTCAGAAAAAAACTAGAATGAAGCTTTCTGAGAAACCACTTTGTGAAGTGTAAATTCATCACACAGAGTTACACGATTCTTTCATGGATCACTATGGTAGTACTGTTTTTGGTTAATCTGAGAAGGGATATTGTGGATCACATTGAAGCTTATGGTGACAAAGGAAATAACCTCAGGGAGGAACTAGAAAGAAGCTTTCTGGGAAAGGTCCTTCTGGTGTGTAAATTCATTTCAGAGTTACACTGTCCTTTTCAATGAGCAGTTTGCTAACACAATTTTCTTGGAATCTGCAATGGGATTTTTGGGAGTGCATTGAAGCTTATGGTGACACATGAAAATCCTGATATAAAAACTAGAAAGAATATTTATGAGAAGCTGCTTTGTGATGTGATCATTCATCTCACAGAGTCACACAATACTTTTCATGGAGCAGTTTGGTAGCACTGTTTTTGGGGAATCTGAGAACAGATATTTTGGATCGCATTGAAGCCTCTGGTGACAAAGGAAATATCCACTGTTAAAAACTAAAAATAAATTTTCTGAAATAAGTCTTTGTGATGTCTGAGTTCATCTCACAGAAGTACACCATTCTTTTCATGAAGCAGTTTGCCAAAACTTTTTTCGTGGAATATGTAACAGGGCACCTGAGAGCACATTGAGGCCTATAGTGACAAAGGAAATATCCTCAGATAAAAACTAGAAAGAAGCTTTCTGAGAAACTGCTTTGTGATGTGTGAGTTCATCTCACAGTTACACCTTTCTTTTCACTGAGCAGTTTGGTAGCACTTTTTTTGGAGAATCTGCAAAGGGATATTCGGGAGCTCATAGTGGCTGATGGTGAAAAAGGAAATATCTTCAAATAAAAGCTGGAGAGAAGCTTTTCGAGGAACTGTTTTGTGGTATGTGCATTCACCTCATAGAAATAAACCATAATTTTGGGCCGGGCGCGGTGGCTCAAGCCTGTAATCCCAGCACTTTGGGAGGCCGAGACGGGCGGATCACGAGGTCAGGAGATCGAGACCATCCTGGCTAACACGGTGAAACCCCGTCTCTACTAAAAATACAAAAAATTAGCCGGGCGTGGTGGCGGTGCCTGTAGTCCCAGCTACTCGGGAGGCTGAGGCAGGAGAATGGCGGGAACCCGGGAGGCGGAGCTTGCAGTGAGCCGAGATCGCGCCACTGCACTCCAGCCTGGGTGACAGAGCGAGACTCCGCCTCAAAAAAAAAAAAAAAAGAAATAAACCATAATTTTGATTGGCCAGTTTGGCATCACTGTTTTTGTGGTGTCTGAGAAGAGATATTTGGGAATGCTTTGAGGCTGATGGTGGAAGAATAAATATGCTGCAGAGATGAAAGGTAGAAAGGAGCCTTCTGATAAATTTCTTTGTGATGGGTGAATTCATCTCCCAGAGGTAAACCATTATTTTCATTGAGCAGTTTGTTAACCCTGTTTTTATGGAATCTACATAGGGATATACGAAGCACAGAGAAGCGTATGATGAAAAAGGAAATAACCTCAGATAAAAACTAGGAAGAAGCTTTCTGGGAGACTGTTTAGTGATGGGTGAATGCATCTCACAGTATTAAATCATTCTTTTCATTGAGCAGTTTGGTAACACTGCTTTTGTGGAATCTGTAATGGGATATTTGGGAGCACGTAGAGTCCTGAGTTGAAAGAAGAAAATTCTCCAGGTAAAAACTGTCAAGAATCTTTCAGAGAAAGTCCCTTGTGATTTGTGCATTCATCTCATACAGCTAAAAGTTTCTGTTGAGTGAGCACTTTGGCATCACTGTTTATGTGGTGTCTGAAAAGGGTTACTTGGGAGTACATTGAAACCTATAATTTAAAAGGAAATATCCGTATATAAAAACTAGAAAGAAGCTTTCTGGGAAACTCTTTTGTGATGTGTGAATTCAACTCACTGAGTTACACTGTTCTTTTCATTAAGCAGTTTGCTAACACTGTTTTCTTGGAATCTGCAATTGGATATTTCAGAGAGCATTGATGCTTATGGTGATAAAATAAATAATATCATATAAAAACTAGAAAGAAGCTTTCTGAGACCACTTTGTGATGTGTTAATTCATCCCACAGAGTTACACGATTCTTTTAATGGTGCAGTTTACCAGCAGTGTTTCTGGGGAATCTGAGAAGGGATTTTTTGCATCGCATTGAATCCTATGGTGACATAGGAAATATTCTCACATAAAAACTGGAAAGAATCTCTCTGAGAAACCACTTTGTGATGTGTTAGTTCACCTCACAGAGTTATACCCCTTTCTTTTCTTGGAGCACTTTGCCATCACTGTTTTCGTGGAATCTGCAAAGGGATATTTTGGAGCACATGGAGTCTTAGAGTGAAAAAGGCAATATTCTCAGATAAAAACTAGAAAGAAGAATTCTGAGAAACTGCTTTGTGATGTGTGAATTCACCTCACAGAGTTACACCATTCTTTTCATGGAGCAGTCTGGTAGCACTGTTTTTGAGGAATCTGGAAAGGGATATTTTGGATTGCATTGAAGCCGTTGGTGGCAAAGGAATTATCTTCAGATAAAAACTAGAAAGAAGCTATCTGAGAAACTTCTTTGTGGTGCATGAATTCACCTCACAATTGTACACCTTTCTTTTCAAGGAGCAATTTGCTAACACTGTTTTCACGGAATATGCAATGGGATATTTGGGACCACATTGAGACCTATGATGAAAAAGGAAATATCCATAGATAAAAACTAAAAAGAAGGTTTCTGAGAAACTGCTTTGTGATGGGTGAATTCATCTCACAGAGCTACATCGTTGCTTTCTTTGAGCCATTTGATAATACTATCTTCGTGGAGTCTGCAATAGGATATTTCACAGTGCACTGAAGCGTATGG
This sequence comes from Theropithecus gelada, assembly GCF_003255815.1. Lineage (NCBI taxonomy): Eukaryota > Metazoa > Chordata > Mammalia > Primates > Cercopithecidae > Theropithecus > Theropithecus gelada. The sequence goes on from NC_037688.1 coordinate 2,111,374, forward strand.
TTACAAAGGAAATATCCTCAGAGAAAAATTAGAAAGAAGCTTTCTGAGAATCTGCTTTTTTATGTGTTAATTCATCTCACAGCATTACACTGTTCTGTTCATTGATCAGTTTGCTATCACTGTTTTCTTGGAAACTGTAACAGGATATTTCGGAGGGCATTGAAGTTAATAGTGACAAATGAAATATCCAGAGACAAAAACTGAAAGAAGCTTTCTGAGAAACTTGTTTCTGATGTGTGAATTCACCTCACAGTGATACAACTTTCTTTCCCTGGAGCAATTCCCCAGCACTGTTTTTGGGGAATTTGAGAAGGGTATTTTGATTTGCATTGAAGCATAGGGTGATAAAGTAAATATCCTCAGATAAAAACTAGAAAAAAGCTTTCTGAGAAACAGCTTTGTGATGTGTGAATACATCTCACAGAGTTACACCATTCTTTTCATCAAACAGTTTGCTAACGTGTTTAATTGGAATCTGCAATGAGATATTTCAGAGTGCCTTGAAACTTATGGTGACAAAAGAAGTATCTTCACATAAAAACTAGTAAGAAGCTTTCTGAGAAACTACTATGTGATCTGCTAATTCATCTCACAGTGTTACACCACCATTTTCATGGATCAGTTTGGTAGCACTGTTTTTGGGTAACCTGAGAAGGGATATTTTGGATCTCATTGGAGTATATGTTGACTAAGGAAATATCCTTAGAAAAAACCAGAAAGAAGTTTTCTGAGAAAGTTCATGTGAGAATTCAAATCACAGTGTTACAAATTTCTTTTCATGGAGCAGTTTGTTAGCACTGTTTTCGTGGAATCTGCAAAGGGATATTTGGGAGCTCATTGAGGACTATGTTGAAAAAGGGCATATTATCAGTTAAAAGCTAAAAACAATCCTTCTGAGAAACTGCTTTGTGATGTGTGAATTCATCTCACAGAGTTACATGGTTGTTTTCATTGAGCAGCATGATCACACTGTTTTTTTGGAATCTGCAGTGGGATATTTCAGAGTGCAATGAAACCTACGGTGACAAAGGAACTATAATCAGAAGAAAACCAAGAAGAAGCCTTCTGAAAAACTTTGTGTTGTCTCAATTCATCTTACAGAGTTACACTGTTCTTTTCATTGACCAGTTTGCTAACATTGTTTTCTTTGAATCTGCAATGGGATATTTCAGAGCACATCGAAGCTTATGGTGACAAAGGAAATATCCTCAGACAACAACTAGAAAGAAGCTTTCTGAAAAAGTGCTTTGTGATTTGTGAATTCATCTCAGAGTTATATGATTCTTTTCATGGAGCAGTTTGGTAGCAGGGCTTCCTGGGAATCTGAGACGGGATATTTTGGATCGCAATGACATCTATGGTAACAAAGGAAATAACCTCAGATAAAAACTAGAGAAGAAGCATTCTGAGAAAGTTCTTTGTGATGTGTGAATTCACCTCACAGACTTACACTTTTCCTTTCATGGAGCAGTTTGTTAACACTGTTTTCGTAGCATCTGCAAGGTGATACTTGGGAGCGCATTGAGGTCTATGGTGAAAAAGGAAATATCCTCAGATAAAAACTAGAAAGAAGCTTTCTGAGAAACTGCTTTGTGATGTGTGAATTCATCTCAGAGGGTTACACTGTTTTTTTCATTGAGACAGATGCTAACACTGTTTTCTTGTAATCTCCAATGGGATATTTCAGAGCTCCTAGAAGCTTAGGGTGACAAAGGAAATATCCTTATACAAAAACTAGAAAGATGTTTTCTGAGAAACTGTTTTGTGATTTGTGATTTCTTGTCACAGAGTTACATGAATCTTTTCATGTAGCAGTTTGGTAGAACACTCTTTGGGAAATATTAGAAGGAATATTTTGGATCGGATTGAAGCCAATGGTGCCAACGGAAATATCCTCCGATAAAAACTAGAAAGAAGCTTTCTAAGAAAGTTCTTTGTCACGTGTGAATTCATCTCACAAAGTTACACCGTTCTTTTCATGAAGCAGTTTGCTAACAGTGTTTTCTTGGAATCTGTAATGGAATGTTCCAGGGCACATTGAGGTCTATAGTGAAAAAGGAATTGTAGTGCTGTTTTTGGGGAATCTGCAAAGGGATTTTTGGGAGCTCACAGAGGTCTATGGTGAAAAAGGAAATATCTTCAGATAAAAACTGGAGAGAAGGTTTTTGAGAAACTGTTTTGTGATATGTGTATTCACCTCATAAAGATAAACCGTTTTGTTTATTGAGCAGTATGGCCTCACTGTTTCTGTGGTGTCTGAGAAGGGATATTTGGGAGCTCATTGAGACTGATGGTGGAAAAGTAAATATGCTCAGATAAAAACTGGAAAGGAGCTTTCTGAGAAATTTCATTGTGATGGGTGAATTCATCCCCAGAGGTAAACCATTCTTTTCATTGAGCAGTTGGTAACACTTTTTTTTAATCTACAAAGTGATATTTGGAGTGCAGAGATGCCTTTGGTGAAAAAGGAAATACTCTCAGACAAAAACTAGAAGGAAGCTTTCTGAGAGACTGTTTTGTGTTGGGTGAATTTTTCTCACAGAGTTAAATCTCTCTTTTCTTTGAGCAGTTTGTTAACACTGTTTCTTTGGAATATGGAAAGGGAGAATCAAGAGTGGATAGATGCCAAAGTTGAAAAAGGAAATATCTTCAGGTTGAAACTGGAGAGATTGTTTCTGATAACTCCTTTGTGATGTGTGCATTCATCTCATAGAGGTGAAGCTTTCTGTTGGGAGAGCAGCTTGGCATCAGTGTTTTTGTGGTGTCTGAGAAGGGATATTTGGGAGCACATGGAAGCCGAATATTTCTGAGAAATTTCTTCGTGATGGATGAATTCAACACACAGAGTTCCACCTTTGTTTTCTTTGAGCAGTTTGGCTGCACTGATTTCATGGAATCTGCAAAGGGATATTCGGGAGCTCCTAGAGGCCTATGGTGAACAAGGAAATAACATCAGATAAAAACTGGAGAGAAGCTTTTCAAGAAACGGTTTTGTGATGTTTGTATTCATGTCATAGAGTTCAACCTTTTTGTTTACTGAGCAATTCGGCATCACTGTTTTTGTGATATCTGAGAAGAGTTTTGGGGGGCACATTGAACTCAACAGTGTAAAAGGGAATATCCTCAGATTTAAACTAGAAAGAAGCTTTCTGAGAAATGTCTTTGTGATGGTTGAATTCATCTCACAGAGTTACACCTTTCTTTTCATTTTCCAGTTTGGTAGCAGAATTTTTGTGGAAACTGCAAGGGGATATTTGGGAGTACACAGAGGCCTAAGGTGAAAAAAGAAAATTCTTCAGATAAAAACTGGAGTGAAGCTTTCAGAGAAACTCCTTTGCAATATCTGCATTCATCTCATAGGGCTAAACGTTTCTGTTGAGGGAGCACTTTGGCATCAGTGTTTTTGTGGTGTCTGAGAAGGGATATTTGGCAGTGCCTTGAAACCTATGGTGGAAAAGGAAATATCCTCAGATAAAAACTAGGAAGAAGCTTTCTAAGAAACTACTTTTGGATGGGTGAATTAATCTCACAGAGATACACAAGTGTTTTCATTTAGCAGTTTGATAATACTGTTTTCGTGGAATCTGCAATAGGATATTTGGGAACGCATTGAAGCCTATGGTGACAAAGGCAATATCCTCAGAAAAAACAAAAAGGAAGCTTTCTGAGAAAGTTCTTTGTGACGTGTGAATTCATGTCACACATTTACACCTTTCTACTCATGGAGCAGATTGATAACACTGTTTTCGTGGAATCTGCAAAGGGATATTCACGAGTGCATTGAGGCTTATGGTGAAAAAGGAAATATCCTCAGACAAAGACTAGAAAGATTTCTGAGAAACTGTTTTGTGATTTGTGAATTCCTCTAACAGAATTACATGATTCTTTTCATGGAGCAGTTTGGTAGCACTGTTTTGGTGAAATCTGAGAAGGCATATTTTGGATCACATTGAAACCTACGGTGACAAAGATAATATCCTCAGATTAAAACTAGAAAGAAGCTTTCTGAGATGCTGCTTTGTGATGTGTGAATTCATCTCACAGAGTTACACCTTTCCTTTCATGGGGCAGTTTGCTGACACTGTTTTCGTGGAATCTGCAAAGGGATGTTTATGAGCGATTTGAGAAATTTGGCGAAAAGGGAAATATCCTCAGATTAAAACTAGAAAGAAGCTTTCTGAGAAACTGCTTTGTGATGTGTGAATTCATCTCAGAGAGTTTCACTGTTCTTTGCATTGTGCATTTTGCTAGCAATGTTTTCATGAAATATTCAGTAGTATATTTTGGAGCACATTGAAGCCAATGGTGACAAAGGAAATATCCTAAGATAAAAACCGAAAAGAAGTTTTTTCAGAAACTTCTTTGTGATGTGAGAATTCATCTCATAGAGTTGCACTGTTCTTTTCATTGAGCAGTTTGCTAACCTTGTGTTTTTGGAATCTGCAATGGGATAATTTGGAACACTATTAAGTTTAGAGTGACAAATAAAATTTCCTCAGACAAAAACTAGAAAGAAGTGTTCTGAAAAACTGTTTTGTGATTTATGAATTCATCTCACAGAGTTACATGATTCTTTACATAGAGTAGTTTGGTAGCACTGTTTTTGTGGAATCTTCAAAGGGATATTCGGGAACTCCTAGAGGCCTACGGTGAGAAAGGAAATAACTTCATATAAAAACTGGACAGAAGGTTTTTGAGAAATGGTTTTTGATGTGTTTATTCATCTCATAGAGTTTAACCTTTTTTTCTGATTGAGCAGTTTGGCATCACTGTTTTTGTGGTATCTGAGAGGATATTTTTGGGAGCACATTGAAGTCTATGGTGAAAAAGAAAATATCCTCAGATTTAAACTAGAAAGAAGTTTTCTGAGAAACTGCTTTGTGATGGGTGAATTCATCTCACAGAGTTACACAATTCTTTTCATTGAGCAGTTTGGTAGCACTGTTTTTGTGGAATCTGCAGAGGGATACTTGGGAGCACATAGAGGCCTAATGTGAGAAAAGAAAATTCTTCAGGTAAAAACTGGAGAGAAGCTTTCTGAGAAGCTACTTTATCATGTGTGTATTCATCTCATGGAGCTAAACCTTTCTGTTGAGGGAGCACTTTGGCTTCACTGTTTTTACGGTGTCTGTGAAGGGATATTTGGGAGCCCATTGAAGTCTATGGTGGAAAAGAAAATATCCTCAGATAAAAACTAGAAAGAAGCTTCCTGAGAAACTCCTTTGTGATGGATCAATTTATCTCACAGAGTTACATTTTCCTTTTGGTGGTGCAGTTTGTTAGCACTGTTTTTGTGAAATCTGCAGAGGCATATTTTGGAGTGCATAGAGGCCTAAGGTGAAAAAAGAAAATTCTTCAGGTAACAACTGGAGTGAAGCTTTCAGAGAATCTCCTTTGTGATGTTTGCATTCATCTAATAGAGCAAATGTTTCTGTTGAGGGAGCACTTTGGCATCACTGTTTTTGTGGTGTCTGAGAAAGGATTTTTGGGAGCACTTTGAAGCCAATGGTGGAAAAGGAAACATCCTCATTGAAAAGCTAGAAAGAAGCATTCTTTGAAACCACTTTGTGATGTGTTAATTCATGTCAAAGAGTTATACGATTCTTTTCATGGAGCAGTTTAGTAACATTGTTTTCATGGAATCTGCAAAGGGATATTTGGGAATGCATTGATGCCTATAGTGAAAATGAAAATATCCTCAGATAAAAACTCGAAAGAAGTTTTCTCAGAAACTGCTTTGTGATCTGTGAATTCATCTCACAGAGTTACAAGGCTCTTTTCATTGAGCATTTTCTAACAAGGTTTTCGTGGAACCTGCAATAGAATATTTTCAAGCACATTGAAGCCTACAGTGAGAAAGGAAATATCCTCAGATAAAAAAGAAGGTTTCTGAGAAACTGCTTTGTGATGTGTGAATTCATCTCACAGAGTCACACTGTACTTTTCATTGAGCAGTTTGCTAACAGTGTTTTCTTGGAATCTGCGGCAGGATACTTCGGAACGCATTGAAGCTTATGGTGACAAAGGAAATATCCTCTTATAAAAGCTAGAAAGAAGCTTTCTAAGAAACTACTTTCTGATCTGTTAATTCATCCCACAGACTTACACCTTTATTTTCATGGAGTAGTTTGCAAACACAGATTCCTTGGAATCTGCAAAGGGATATTTGGAAGGGCATTGAGGCCTATGGTAAAAAAGGAAATATCATCATATAAAAACTACAAAGAAGCTTTCTGAGAAACTGGTTTGTGATGTGTGCATTCATCTCACAGAGTTACACTTTCCCTTTCTTTGAGCAGTTTGCTAACACTGTTTTCTTGGAATCTGCAATGGAATATATCAGAGCACATTGAAGTGTATGGTGACAAAGGAAATATCCTCATAAAAAACTAAAAAGAAGCTTTCTTAGAAGCAACCTTGTGATGTGTTAGTTCATCTCAAAGAGGTACACGATTCTTTTCATGGATCAGTTTGGTGGCTCTGTGTTTGCGGAATCTGAGAAGGAATATTTTGGATCGCATTGAAGCCAATGGTGACAAGGGAATTATCCTCAGTTTAAAATTAGAAAGAAGCTTTCTGAGAAAGTTCTTTGTGATGTGTGAATTCATCTCACAGATCTACACCTTTCTTTTCATGGAGCAGTATGCTCACACTGTTTTCGTGGAATCTAAAAAGAGATATTTGGCAGTGTTTTGAGACCTATGGTGAAAATAGAAATGTCCTCAGATTAAAACTAAAAGAATATTTCTGAGAAACTGCTTTGTGATGCATGAATTCATTCACAGAGTTACCCTGTTCTTTTCACTGATCAGTTTGCTATCACTGTTTTCTTGGAATCTTCAATGGTATATTTCAGAGCTCATAGATGCTTATGGTGACAACAGAAATGTCCTTAGAAAAAACTAGAAAGAAGCTTCCTGAGAAACTGATCGGTAATTTGTGAATTCAACTCACAGAGTTACATGATTCCTTTCATGGAGCAGTTTGGTAGCACTGTTTCTGGGGACTCTGAGAAGGGATACTTTGGATTGCATTGAAGCCTATGATGACAAAGTGAATATACTCAAGTAAAAAACTAGACAGAAGCTTTCTGAGAAAGTCCTTTGTGATGTGTGAATTCATCTCATAGAGTTACACCATTCTTTTCATTCAGCAGTTTGATAACACTGTTTTCCTAGAATTTTCAAAGCGATATTTGGGAGCGCATGGAGGCCTATGGTGAAAGAGGAAATAATCTCCGATAAAAACTAGAAAGAAGCTTTCTGAGAAATTACTTTGTGATATGTGAATTCATCTCAAAGGCTACATGGGTCTTTGCATTGAGCAGTTTGCTTGCACTGTTGAATTGGAATCTGTAATCTGATATTTCGGAGTGCATTGAAGCTTATGGTGACAAAGGACATATCCTCACATAAAAACTAGAAAGAAAGTTTCTGAGAAACTGCTTTCTGATGTGTGAATTCATCTTACAGAGCTACATTGTTCTTTTCATCGAGCAGTTTGCCTGTTATCTTGGAATCTGCATAGGGATATTTCAGAGTACATTGAAGCTTATGGTGACAAAGGAAATATCCTTATATAAAATCTAGAAAGAAGCTTTCTGAGAAACCATTTTGTGATTTATTAATATATCTTACAGAGTTACATGATTCCTTTCATGGATGAGTTTGGTAGCACTGTTTTTGGTGAATCTGAGGAAGGATATTTTGGATCACATTGAAGCCAATGATGATAAAGGAAGCATCCTTAGATTAAAAACTAGAAAGAAGCTTTCTGAGAAAGGTCCTTGTGATGTGTGAATTCATATCACAGAGTTGCACCTTTCTTTTCATGGAGCAGTTTGCTAACAATGTTTTCGTGAAATCTGTAAGGGGATATTTGGGAGTGTAATTAGGCCCATAGTGAAATAAGAAATATCCTCAGATAAAAACTAGAAATAAGCTTTCTGAGAAACTGCTTTGTGATGTGTGAATCCATCTCACAGAGTTACACTGTTCTTTTCATTGAGCAGTTTGCTGACACTGTTTTCTTGGAATTGTCAATGGGATATTTTGGAGCACATTCAAGTTTAGGGTGACAAAGAATATATCCTCAGAGAAATACTAGAAAGAAACGTTCTGAAAAACCGCTTTGTGATTCACCTCACAGAGTTACATGATACTTTATATGGGGCAGAATTGTAACACTGCTTTCATGGAATCTGCAAAGGGATAATGGGGAGCACATGGAGGCCAATAGTGAAAAAGGGGATATAGTCAGAAAAAAAGTAGAAGGAAGCTTTCTGAGAAAGTTCTTTGTGATGTGTGAATTCATCACACACAATTACAGCTTTCTTTTCATGGAGTAGTTTACTAGCACTGTTTTATTGGAATCTGAAAAGGGATATTTGGGAGTGCCTTGAAGCCTATGTTGAGAAAGGAAATATCCTCAAATAAAAACTAGAAGGAATTTGTCTGAGAACCTGCTTTGTGATGTGATAATTCACCTCACAGAGTTATAGGATTGCTTTCATGGAGGAGTTTGGAAGCACTGCTTTTGGGAATCTGAGAAGGGGTACTTTGGATCACATTGAAGCCTATGGTGACAAAGAAAATATCCTCAGAAAAAAGGTAGAAAGAAGGTTTCTGAGAATGAACTTTATTTTGAATGAATTCATCTCACAGAGTGACAGCTCAATTTTTATGGAGTAGTTTGCTAACACTGTTTTAGTGGAATCTGCAAAGGGATATTTGGGAGTGCATTGAGGACTATGGTGAGAAAGGAAATATACTCAGACAAAAATTAGAAGGAAGCTTTGAGAGAAACTCTTTTGTGGTGTGTGAATTCATCTCACAGATTACACTGTTCTTTTCATGGAGCAGTTTGCTAACAGTTTTCTTGGAATCTATAATGGGATATTTCTGAGCACATTGAAGCTTATGTTGACAAAGGAAATATTCTCAGATGAAAAATAGAAAGAAGCTTTCTGAGAAACTGCTTTTTGATTTGTGAATTTACCTCACAGAGTTACATGATCATTTTCATGGAGCAGTTTGGTAGTACTATTTTTGAAGAATCTGAGAAGGGATATTTTGGATAGCATTGAAGCCTATGGTGAAAAAGGTAATATGCTCAGATAAAAACTGGAAAGAAGCTTTCTGAGAAGGGACTTTGTGATGTGTGAATTCATTTCACAGCATTACACTTTTCTTTTTATGGAGCACTTTGTGAAATCTGTTTTCTTGGAATCTGCAATGGGATATTTGGGAGCTCATTGAGGCCTATATTGAAAAAGGATACATCCTCAGATGAAAACTAGCAAGAAGCTTTCTGAGAAACTACATTGTGATGTGTGAATTCATGTCAGAAAATTACATGATTCTTTTCATTGAGCAGTGAGATAGCACTGTTTTCGTTTAATCTGCAATAGGATATTTGGGAGTGCAATGAAGCCTATGGTAACAAAGGAAATATCCTCAGATAAAAACTAGAAAGAAATTATCTGATAAACTTCTTTGTGATGTGTGAAATCATCTCACAGAGTTAGATATTTCCATTCGTGAAGCAGGTTTCTAACACTGTTTTCGTGAAATCTGCAAAGGTATACTTGGGAGCACATTGAGGTCTACAGTGAAGAAGAAGTGTCCTGGGATAAAAACTAAAAACAAGCTTTCTGAGGAACTCCTTTTTGATGTGTGAATTCACCTCACAAATTTACACTGTTCTTTTCATTAAACCGTTTGCTAACACTATTTTCTCGAATCTGCAATTTGATATGTCGGAGTACATTGAAACTATAGTGACAAAGGAAATATTCTCATATAAAAACTGGAAAGAAGCCTTCTGAGAAACCACTTTGCGATGTGATAATTCATCTCACAGAGTTACATGATTCTTTTCATGCATCAGTTTAGTAACACTATTTTAGGTAATCTGAGAAGGGATATTTTGGATCTCATTGAAACCTATGGTGACAAAGGAAATATCCTCAGATGAAAACTATAAAGAAGTTTTCTGAGAAAGTTATTTGTATGTGTGAATTCATCGCATAGAATTAAACCATTCTTTTCACAGAGCAGTTTACTATCACTGTTTTCGTGGAAACTGCAAATGGATATTTGGGAGGCCATTGACGCCTATGGTGAATAACTAAATATTGTGATAGAAACGAGAAAGAAGTTTTCTCAGAGACTACTTTGTGATCTGTGAATTCATCTCACAGAGTTACACGATTCTTTTCAGGGGTCAGTTTAGTACCACTGTTTTTGGGGAATCTGAGAAGGGATACTTCGGATCGCTTTGAAGCCTATGGTGACAAAGGAAATATAGTGAGATAAAAACTATAAAGACACTTTCTGAGAAACTGCTTTCTGATGCATGAATTCATCTCACAGAGTTACACAGTTTTTTTCATTGAGCAGTTTGCTAACACTGTCTTCGTGGAATCTGCAGAGGTATATTTGGGATCTCATTGAAGCTTATGGTGACAAAAGAAATACCCTCATGTAAGAACTAGAAAGAAGTTTTCTGAGAAACCACTTTGTGATGTGTGATTTCATCTCACAGGGTTACATGTTGTTTACATTGAGCAGTTTGCTAACATTGAATTCTTGAAATCTGCAATGGGATATTTCGGAGTGCATTGAAGGTTATGGTGACAAAGAAATATCCACAGACAAAAAGTAGAAAGAACCTTTCTGAGAAACTGCATTGTGATTTCTGAATTCATCTCACAGAGTTACATGATTCTTTTCATGGAGCAGTTTCATAGCTCTGTTTTTGGGGAATCTGAGAAGGGATATTTTGAATTGCATTGAAGCCTATGGTGACAAAGGAAATATACTCAGATAAAGACTAGAAAGAAGTATTATGAGAAACTGCTTTATGGTGTGTGAATTAATTTCACAGAGTACACTATTCTTTTCATTGAGCAGTTTGCTAACACTGTTTTTGTGCGCACTGCAAAGGCATATTTGGGAGCCCATAGAGGTCTATTGTGAAAATGGAAATATCCTCAGATAAAAACTAGAAAGAATTGTTCTGAGAAACTGCTTTGTGATGTGTGAATTCATATCACAACATTACACCGTTGTTTTCATTGAGCAGTTTCCTAACACTCTTTTCGTGGAATCTGCACAGGGGTGTTTCAGGGGGCATTGAAGCTTAAGGTAACAAAGGAAATATACTCATATGAAAACTAAAAAGAAGCTTTCTGAGAAACCGCTTTATGATGTGGTAATTCATCTCACAGAGTGAAATGATTCTTTTCGTGGATCAGTTTGGTAGCTCTGTTTTGGGGAATTTGAGAAGGGATATTTCGGATCGCTTTGAAGCCTATGGTCACAAAGAAAATATCCTCAGATAAAAACTAGAAGGAAGCTTTACGAGAAAATTCTTTATGATATGTGAATTCATCTCACAGAGTTACACCTTATTTTTTATGGAACAGTTTCCTAACACTGTTATTGGCAAAGGGATATTTGGAGTGCATGGAGGCCTATAGTGAAAAATTAAATATATTCTGATAAAAAAAAGAAAGAAGCTTTCTGAAAACCGCTTTGTTATGTGATAATTCATCTTACAGTGTTACACAATTCTTTCCTGTATCAGTTTGGTAGCACTGTTTTTGGGGATTCTGAGAAAGGATATTTTGGTTTGAATTGAAGCCTATGTTGACAAAGGCAATACTCTCTGATAAAAACAAGAAAGAAACTTTCTGGGAAAGTTCTTTGTGATGTGTGAATTCTTCTCCAAGAGTTACACTTTTCATTTCATGGAGAAGTTTGCTAACACTGTTTCCCTGGAATCGGCAAAGTGATATATAGGAGCACATGGTAGCTTATGGGGACAAAGGAAATACACTCATATAAAAACCAGAAAGATGCTTTCTGGGAAGCTGCTTTGTGGGGTGTGAATTCATCTCACAGAGCAACACTGTTCTTTGCATTGAGCTGTTTGCTAACACTGTTTTTGTGGAATCTGCAATGGGATATTTCAGAGTGCATTGAACTTATGGTGACATAGGAAATATCCTCAGACAAAAACTAGAAAGAAGTTTTCTGAGAAACTGCTTTGTTATTTGTGAATTCATCTTACAGAGTTACACCTTTATTTTCTAGGAGCACTTTACTAACACTGATTTCGTGGAATCTGTAAAGGGTTATTTGGAAACGCCTTGAGGCCTATGGTGAAATAGGAAATATCCTCAGATTAAAAACTAAAAAGAAGCTTTCTGAGAAACTACTTTGTGACGTGTGAATTCATCTTACAGATTTACACCATTCTTTTCAATGAGCAGGTTGATTAAACTTTTTTCGTGGAATTTGTAATAGGATATTTGGGAGTGCATTGAAGATTATGGTGACAAAGGAAATATCGTCAGACAAAAACCAAAAAGAAACTTTCTGATAAACTGTTTGTGATGTGTGAATTTATCTCATAGATTTACACGTTTTTGTTCATGGAGCAGTTTGCTACCACTATTTTCGTGAAATCTACAAAGGGATATTCATGAGCATATAGAGGCCTATAGCTAAAAAGGAAATATCCCCTTACAAAAACTAGAAAGTGGCTTCGTGATAAACTGCTTTGTGATTTGTGAGTTCATTTCACAGAGTAAATTGGCTCTTTTCATAGAGCAGTTTGGTAGCACTGTTTTTGGGGAATCTGGGAAGGGATATTTTGGATTGCACTGAAACCTATGGGGAAAAAGAAAATACCCTCAGATAAAAACTAGAAAGAAGGTTTCTGAGAAAGTTCTTTGGGATGTGTGAATTCATCTCACAGAGTTAAACCTTTTCCTCCATGGAGCAGTTTGCTAACACTGATTTCTTGGGATCTGCAAAGGGATATTTGGGAGCGAGTTGAGGTCGATGGTGAAAAAGGAACTATCGTCAGACAAAAACGAGAAAGAAGCTTTCTGAGAAACTGCTTTTTGAAGTGTGAATTCATCTTACAGGGCCACACCACTCTCTTCATTGAGCAGTTTGATGACACTGATTTCGTGCAATCTGCAATATTATATTTGGGAGTGCATTGAAGTCTATGGTTACAAAGGAAATATCCTCAGATAAAAATGATAAAGTTGCTTTCTGTGAAACTGCTTTGTGATGTGTGAATTCATCTAACAGACTTACCCCATTCTTTTCATTGAGAAGTTTGTTAAAACTTTTGCATGGAATCTGCAATTGATACTTGGGAATGCTTTGAAGAACCTGGTGAAAAGGGAAATATCCTCAGATAAAAACTAGAGAGCAGCTTTCAAGGAAACAGCTTTGTAATGTGTGAATTCATCTCACAGAGTTACAGCATACTTTTCTTGGAGAACTTTGGTAGCCCGGTTGTTGGGGAATCTGATAAGGCATACTTTGGATTGCTTTGAAGTCTATAGTGTAAAAGTTTTTACCTTTCAGATAAAGACTAGAGAGAGACTTTCTGAGAAACTGCTTTTGGATGTGTGTATTTATCTCACAGAGTTCCATGATTCTTTTCTTGGAGCAGTTTGTTAACTCTGTTTTGGTGGAATCAGCAATAGGATACTTGGGATTGCATTGAAGCCTATGATGACAAAGGCAATATCCTCAGACAGAAACCAAAAAGAAACTTTCTGAGAAACTGATTTTTGATGTTGAATTCATCTCACAGATTTACACCTTTCTTTTTGTGCAACAGTTTGCTAACACTTTTTTTGTGGAATCGGCAAAGAGGTATTTGCAAGCACATAGAGGCCTATGGTGAACAAGGAAATACCCTCAGACAAACACTAGAAAGAATCTTTCTGAGAAACTGCTTTGTGATTTCTGAATTCATCTCACAGAGTTACATAATTCTTTTCATGGATCAGTTTAGTAGCAGTGTTTTGGGGGAAACTGAGATAGGATATTTTGGATTGCATTGAAGTCTATGGTGACAAAGGAAATATCCTTAGATAAAACGACTTTTTACATTGTTCTTTTCATAGAATAGTTTGATAACGCTGTTTTCATTTAATCTGCAATAAGATGTTTGGGAGCACATTGAAGCCTATGGTGACAAAGGATATATCCTCAGATAAAAGCCAAAAACAAGTCTTCTGAGAAATTGCTTTGTGATGTGTGAATTCAATTCACAGAGGTACATTGTTCTTTCCACTGAGCAGTTTGCTAACACTGTTTTCTTGGAATTTGCAATGGGATATTTTAGAGCACATTGAAGTATATGGTGATAAATGAAATATCCTCAGACAAAAACCAAAAAGCAGCTTTCTGTGAAACCGCTTTGTGATGCAGGAATTTATCACACTGTGTTACACCCTTCTTTCCATGCCACAGTTTGGTAGCACTGTTTTGGGGGAATCTCAGAAGGGATATTTTGGATCACATTGAAGCCTATGGTGACAAAGGAAATATCCTCAGATAAAAACTACAAAGAAGCTTTCTGAGAAACTGCTTTGTGATTTGTGAATTCATCTCACAGAGTAACACCTTTCTTTTTTTGGAACAGTTTGCTAACACTATTTTCATGGAATATGCAATGGGATATTTGTGAGCGCAATGAGGCCTATGGTGCAAAAGAAAATATTCTCAGATAATAACTAGAAAGAAGTTTTCTAAGAAACTACTTTGTGATTTGTGAATTTATCTTGGAGAGTTACACAATTCTTTTCATGCAGCGATTTTGTAGCACTGTTTTTGAGGAAGCTGAGAAGGGATATTTTGGATCACATTGAAGCCTAGGTTACAAAGGAAATATCCTCAGATAAAAACGAGAACTAAGCTTTCTCAGAAACTGCTTTGTGATGTGTGAATTTATCTCACAGAGTTACACATTTTATTTCATGGAGCAGATGCTAACACTGTTTTCATGGAATCTGCAACAGGATATGTGGGAGCACATTGAAGCCTATGGTGACAAAGGAAATATTCTGAGACAAAAACAAAAAAGAAGCTTTCTGAGAAACTGTTTTGTGATGTGTGAATTCATCTCACAGATTTACACTTTTATTTTCTTGGAGGACTTTGGTAACACTATTCTTGCGGAATTTGCATGGGGATATTCTCGTGTGCCATGAGGAATATGGTGAAAATCTAAACATCATCAGATAAAAACCAAAAAGCAGCTTCCTGAACTTTGTGATATGTGCATTCATCTCACAGAGTTACACATTCATTTTCATGGAGCACTTTGGTAGCACTGTTTTAGGGGGATCTGAGAAGGAATATTTTGGATTGCATTGAAGCCTATGGTGACAAAGGAAATATCTTCAGATAAAACAACTTTTACACCGTTCTTTTCGTAGAGCAGTTTGATAACACTCTTTTCATTAAATCTGCAATAGGATGTTTGGGAGCAAATTGAAGCCTATGGTGAAAAAGAATGTATCTTCAGACAAAAACCAAAAAGAAGTGTTCTGAGAAACTGCTTTGTGATGTGTGCTTTCACTCACAAAGTTACATTGCTCTTTTCACTGAGCAGTTTGCTAACACTGTTTTCTTGGAATTTGCAATGGGATATTTCGGAGCACTTTGAAGTATATGATGATAAATGAAATATCCTCAGACAAAAACCAAAAAGCAGCTTTCTGTGAAACCACTTTGTGATGTGGGAATTTATCACACAGTGTTACACCCTTCTTTCCATGCCACAGTTTGGTAGCACTGTTTTCGGGGAATCTCAGAAGAGATATTTTGGATCGCATTGAAGCCTATGGTGACAAAGGAAATATCCTCAGATAAAAACTAGAAAGAAGCTTTCTGAGAAACCTTTTTATGAGGTTTGTACTCAACTCACAGAGTAACACCTTTCTTTTCTTGGAGCAGTTTGCTAACGCTGTTTTTGTAAAATATATGAAGGTATATTTGGGAGTGAGTAGAGGCCTATGGTGAAAAAGGAAATATCCTCAGATAAAAACTAGAAAGAAGCTTTCTAAGAAACTGCTTTGTGACATGTGAATTTGTCTCACAGAGTAACACTAATCTTTTCATGGAACAGAATGGTGGCACTCTTTTTAGGGTATCTGAGAAAGGATATTTTTAATTGCATTGAGGCCTATGGTGACAAAGGAAATATCCTAAGATGAAAACTGGAAGGAAGCTTTCTGAGAAAGTTCTTTGTGATGTGTGAATACATCTCACAGTTATACCTTTTTTTTTCATGGATCAGGTTGCTAACACCGTTTTCATGGAATCTGCAATGGGATATTTGGGAGTGCATTGAGGCCAATGATGAAAGAGGAAATATCATCAGATCAAAACTAGAAAGAAGCTTTCTGAGAAACTGCTTTCTGTTGTGGGAATTCATCTCACAGATTTACACCTTTATTTTCATGGAGGAGTTTGGTAACATTATTTTTGCAGTATCTGTATAGGGATATTCGCGTGTGCCTTGAGGAATATGGTGAAAATCTAAACATCCTCGGATAAAAACAAAAAAGCAGCTTTCTGAAAAAATGCTTTGCGATGTGTGAATTCATCTCACAGAGTTACACTGTTCTTTTCATTAAGCAGTTTGGTAACACTGTTTTCTTGGAATCTTCAGTGGGATATTTTGGAGCACATTGAAGCTTATGGTGACAAAGGAAATATCCTCAGACAAAAACTGGAAAGAAGCTTTCTGTGAAACTACTTTGTGATGTTTTAATTCATCTCTCTCATTTACGCTGTTCTTTTCATTGAGCAGTTTGCTACCACTGTTTTCTTGGAATCCACAAAGGGATTTTTCAGAGAGCACTGAAGATGATCATTACAAAGGAAATAACCTCATATAAAAACTAGAAAGAAGATGTGTTAGAAAATACTTTGTGATGTGTTAATTCATCCCACAAAGTTACACCATTGTTTTCATGCAGCAGTTTGGTATTGCTCTTTATGTGGAACCAGAGAAGGGATAGTTTGGATTGCATCGAAGTCTATGGTGACAAAGGAAAAATCCTCAGATAAAAAGTAGAGAGAAGATTTCTGAGAAACTTCTTGGTGATGTGTGAATTCATCACGCAGAGTTACAGCTTTCTTTTCATGGAGTAGTTTGCTAACACTGTTATCATCTAATCTACAAAGGGATATTTCAGAGCAAATTGTGGACTATAGTAAAAAAAGGAAATATTCTCAGAAAAAAACTAGAAAGAAGTTTTCTGAGAAACTGCAATGTGATGTGTGAATTCATCTCACAGAGTTATACTGTTCTTTTCATTGAGGAGTTTGCTAACAGTATTTTCTTGGAATCTGCAATGGTATATTTGTGAGTGCATTGGAGCTTATGGTGATAAAGGAAATATCCTCATATAAAAACTAGAAAAGATATTTCTAAGAAACCGATTTGTGATGGGTTTATTGATCCCACATAGTAACATGATTCTTTTCATGGATCAGTTTGGCAGCACTGTTTTTGGGGAATCTGAGGAAGGATATTTTGGATCACACTGAAGCCTATGGTGACAAAGGAAATATCCTCAGATCAAAACTAGAAAGAAGCTTTGTGAGAAACTTCATCATGATGTGTGAATTCATCTCACAGAGTTACACATTTCCTTTTATGGAGCACTTTGCTAAAACTGCTTTCATGGAATCTGTAAATTGATATTTGGGAGCATATTGTGGCCTATGTTGGAAAAGTATATATCCTCACATAAAAACTAGAATGAAGCTTTCTGAGAAACTGCTTTGTGATGTGTGAATTCATCTCAGAGAGTTACAATGTTATTTTCATTGAGCAGCTTACTAACACTGTTTTCTTGGAATCTGCAATCAGATATTTCAGAGCACATTGAAGGTTACTTGACAAAGGAAATATCCTCATAAAAAAACTAAAAAGAAGCTTTCTGAGAAACTGCTTTGTGATGTTTGAATTCATCTCACAGAGTTACACCACTCTTTTCATGGAGAAGTTGAATAGCACTGTTTTGAGGGAATGTGAGAAGGGATATTTTGGATCACCTTGAAGCATATGGTGAAAAAGGAAATACCCTCAGATAAAAACTAGAAAGAAACTTTCTGAGAAACTGCTTTGTGATGTGTGTATTCATCTCACAGAGTAGCATGATTCCTTTCTTGGAGCAGTTAGTAAAACTGTTTTCATGGAATCTCCTATAGGATATTTGGGAGACCATTGAAGCCTATGGTGGCAAAGGAAATATCCTCAGACAAAAACTGGAAAGAAGCTTTCTATGAAACTGTTTTCTGACTTGTCAGTTCATCTCACAGATTTTACATGATACACTTCATGGAGAAGTTTGGTAGCAATGTTTTTGGGGAATCTGAGAAGGGATATTTTGGATCACATTGAAGCCTACAGT
Source organism: Theropithecus gelada (assembly GCF_003255815.1). Taxonomy (NCBI): domain Eukaryota; kingdom Metazoa; phylum Chordata; class Mammalia; order Primates; family Cercopithecidae; genus Theropithecus; species Theropithecus gelada. The sequence continues at coordinate 2,129,621 of NC_037688.1, forward strand.
GACAAAGGGAATATTCTCAGATAAAAACTAGATAGAAGTTTTCTGAGAAACTGCTTTGTGATATGTGAGTTCATCTCACAGAGTTACACGATTCTTATCATGGATCCGTTTGGTGGCACTGTTTTTGGGGAACCTGCAGTAGGATGTTTGGCAGTGTATTCAAGCCTACAGTGACAAAGTAAATATCCTAAGAAAACAAACAAACAAACAAACAAAACATTCTGAGAAACAGCTTTGTGATGTGTGAATTCACCTCAGAGGTTTACACCTTTCTTTTCATGGAGCAGTTTGGTAGCACCGTTTTCTTGGAATCCACAATGGGATATTTTGGAGTGCATGGAAGCTTATGGTGACAAAGGAAATATCCTAATATGAAAACTAGAAAGAAGTTTTCTGAGAAACTGCTTTGTGATGTGTTAATTCATCTCATGGAGTTACATGATTCTAATCATGGATCAGTTTGGTAGCACTGTTTTTGGGGAATCTGCAATAGGATATCTGAGAGCTCATTGAAGCCTATGGTGACAAAGGAAACATCCTCAGACAAAAACTAGAAAGAAGTTTTCTGAGAAACTGCTTTGTGATGTGTGAATTCATCTCAGAGATTTACAGCTTTCTTTGCATGGAGCAGTTTACTAACACTATTTTTGTGGAATCTGCAAAGGTATTCATGATCACGTTGAGACCTATTATGAAAAAGGTAATATCCTCATATAAAAACTAGAAAGAAGCTTTCTGAGAAACTGCTTTGTGATATGTGAATTCCCCTCACAGTATTACACTGTTCTTTTCATTGTGTAGTTTGCCAACACTGTTTTCTTGGAATCTGGAATGGGATATTTTGGAGCACATTGAGGCTGCAGGTGACAAAGGAAATATCATCAGACAAAAACTAGAAAGAAGCTTTCTGAGAAACTGCTTAGTAGTTTGTAAATTCATCTCACAGACATACACCTTATTTTCATGGAGCAGTTTGCTAACACTGTTTTCGTGAAATCTGCAAAGAGATATTTTGGAGTGCATTGAGGCCTATGTTGAGAAAGGAAATATCATCCGATTAAAAAAAGAAGGAAGTTTTCTGAGAAAGTGTTTTGTGAAGTGTGAATTCATCTCACAGAGTTACACTGTTCTTCTCATTGAGCAGTTTGCAAACACTGTTTTGTTGGAATGTGCAATGGCATATTTCAGAGCACATTGAAGATTATGGTGACACAGGAAATATCCTCAGACAAAAACAAGTAAGAAGCTTTCTGGAAACTGCTTTGTGATTTGTGAATTCATCTCACAGAGTTACACTGATCTGTTCATTGAGCAGTTTTCTAGCACTGTTTTCTTGGAATCTGCAATGGAATATTTCAGAACACATTGAGCCTTAAGGTGACAAAAGAAATAACCTCATATAAAACTAATGGGAAGCTTTCTCAGAAACTGTTTCATGCTGTGTTATTTTGTATCACAGAGTTACAAGACACTTGTCCTGGATTAGTTTGTTAACACTGTTTTTGGTTAATTTGAGAAGGGATATTTTGGATAGCATTGAAACATAGGATGACAAAGGAAATATCCTCAGCAAAAAGTTAGAGAGAAACTTTCTGAGAAAGTTCTTTTTGATGTTTGAATACATCTCACAGAATTACACCATTCTTTTCATGGTGCAGTTTGCTAACAGTTTTTCCCTGGAATCTGCAAAGGGATATTTGGGACTGCATTAAGGCCTGTAGTGAAAAAGGGAATATCCTCAAATAAAAACCAAAAATAAGCTCTTGGAGAAACTGCTTTGTGATGTGTGAATTCATCTCACAGGGTTACACTGTTCTTCTCATTGAGCAGTTTGCTAACACTGTTTTGTGGAATCTACAATGGGATATTTCGCAGTACATTGATGCTCATGGTGACAAAGGAAATATCCTCAGACAGAAACTAGTAAGAAGCTTCCTAAGAAATTGCTTTGTGATTTGTGAATTTATCTCACAGAGTTACATATTTCTTTTCGTGTACCAGTTTGGTAGCACTGTTTTTGGGGAATCTGAGAAGGGATATTTTGGATCACATTGAAACCTATGGTGACAAAGGAAAAACTCAGATAAAAACTAGAAGGAAGCTTTCTGAGAAACTGCTTTGTGATATGTGGTTTCATCTCACAGATTTACACCTTTCTTTTCATGGAGCAGTTTGCTAACACTGTTTTCATGGAATCTGCAAAGGGATATTCTGGAGTACCTTGAGGCCTGTAGTGAAAAGTAAATATCCTTAGATAAAAACTAGAAAGAAGCTTTCTGAGAAACAGCTTTGTGATATGTGAATTCATCTTACAGTGCTACACTGTTCTTTTCATTAAGCAGTTTGATAACACTGTTTTCGAGGAATCTGCAATAGGATATTTGGGAGTGCATTGAAGCTTGTAGTGACAAAGGAAATATCCTCAGATAAAAAGCAGAAAGAAGCTTTCTGTGAAACTTCTTTGCAATGTGTGAATTCGTCTCACAGGTTTACACTTTTATTTTCATGGAGCAGTTTGCTGACACTATTTTTCTGTAATCTACAAAGGGATATTTGTGAGCACATTGAGGCAAAAAGTGAAAAAGAAAGTATACTCAGACAAAACTAGAAAGAAGCTTAAGGAGAAACTGCTTTGTGATTTGTGAGTTCATCTTTCCGAGTTACACGATTCTTTTAATGCAGAAGTTTGGTAGGACTGCTTTTGGTGAATCTGAGAAGGGATAATTTGGATTGCATTGAAGCCTACGGTGACAACGGAAATATCTTCAGATAAAATCTTGGAAGAATCATTCGGAGAAACTTCTTCATGATATGTGAATTCATCTCACAGAGTTACACAGTTCTTTTCATTGAGAAGTTTGCTAACACTTTTTGCATGGGATATTTCAGAAAGCATTGAAGAATATGATGAAAAAGGAAATATCCTCAGACAAAAACTGGAAGGAAGCTTTCTGAGAAAAAGCTTTGTGATGTGTGAATTCACCTCACAGAGTTACAACATTCTCTTCATGGAGCAGTTTGGTAGCCCTATTTTTGAGGATTCTGAGAAGGGATATTTTGGATCACATAGAAGTCTATGGTAACCAGGAAATTATCCCCCGACAATAGCTAGAAAGAAGTTTTCTGAGAAACTTCTTTGTGATGTGTGAATTCATCTCAAGCAATTACAGGATTCTTTTCTTGGAATAGTTTGCTAACACTGTTTTTGTGAAATCTGCAAAAATGTCAAATTTGGGCACACTTTGATGCCTATGGTGATGATGGAAATATCCTCAGACATAAACCAAAAAGAAGCTTTCTGAGAAACTGCTTTGTGAAGTGTGAATTCTTCTTACAGATTTACACCTTTCTTTTCATGGAGCAGTTTGCTTACTGTTTTCGTGGAATCTCCAAAGGTATATTTGGGAATGCTTTGAGGAAAATGGTGACAAAGGATATATCCTCATAAAAAATGGAAAGAAATTTTCTGAGAAACTGCTTTGTGATGTGTGAATTGATCTCACAGAGTTACAGTATTCTTTTCATAGAGCATTTGCTAACACTGGCTTCTTGGAATCCGCAGTGGGATATTTCGGAGCACATTGAAGCTTATGGTGACAAAGGAAATGTCCTCATATAAAAACCAGAAAGAAGCTTTCTCAGAAACTGCTTTGTGATGTGATAATTCCACTCACAGAGTTACATGATACTTTTCATGGATCACTTTGGTACCACTGTTTTTGTGGAATCTGCAATAAGATATGTGGGAATTCATTGAAGTCTACAGTGACAAAGGAAATGTCCTCAGATAGAAACTAGAAAGAAACTTTCTGAGAAATTTCTCTATGATGTGTGAATTCATCTCACAGAGTTATACCTTTCTTTTCATGCAGGAGTTTGCTAACACTGCCTTCCTGGAATCTACAAAGGGATATTAGGGAGCACATTGTGTACTATGGTGAAAAAGGAAATATCTTCAGATATGAAATTGAAAGAAACTTTTTGAGAAAGTACTTTATGATGTGTAAATTAATCTCACAGTACAATGTTCTTTTCATTGAGCAGTATGCTAAAACTACTTTCTTGGAATCTGCAGTGAGAAATTTTGGAGCACATTGAAGCTTAGGGTGACAAAGAAAATATCCTCAGACAGAAACTAGAAAGAAGCTTTCTGAGAAACTGATATGTGATTTGTGAATTCATCTCACTGCCTTACAAGATTCTTTTCATTGAGCAGTTTGGTAGCACTGTATTTGGGGAATCTGAGAAGGGATATTTTTGGATCACATAGAAGCCTATGGTGACAAAGGAAATATCCTCAGATTAAAAACTAGATAGAAGCTTTCTGAGAAAGTTCTTTGTGATGAGTGAGTTCATCTCACAGAGTTCCACCTTGTGTTTCATGGAGCAGTTTGCTAATACTGTTTTCATGGAATCTGCAAAGGGATATTTGGGAGCGCATGGAAGCCAATGGTGGAAAAGGAAATATCCTGAGATAAAGACTAGAAAGAAGCTTTCTGGGAAATTTCTTTGTGATGGGTGAATTCATCACACAGAGTTACACCTTTGTTTTCTTTGAGCACCTTAGTAGCACTCTTTTTGTGGAATCTGCAAAGTTGTATTTGGGAGCTCCTAGAGACTTAGGGTTAAAAAGCAAATACCTTCAGGTAAAAACTGGAGAGAGGCTTTTTGAGAAAACTGTTTTGTGATGTGCGTATTCATCTCATAGAGTTTAACCATTTTTTTGATGGAGCAATTCTGCATCACTCTTTTTGTAGTACCTGAGAGGAGTTATTTGAGAACACATTGATGTCTATGTGAAAAAGGAAATATCCTCAGATTTAAACTAGAAAGAAGCTTTCTGAGAAACTTCTTTGTAATGTGTGAATTCTTCTTGCAAAGTTACACAGTTCTTTTTTATTTTATTTTTTTTTGAGACAGAGTCTTGCTCTGTGCCCTAGGCTGGAGTGCAGTGGTTCAATCTCGGCTCACTGCAAGCTCTGCCTCCCAGGTTCACGCCATGCTCCTGCCTCAGCCTCCTAAGTAGCTGGACTACAGACGCCCGCCACCACGCCCGGCTAATTTTTTTGTATTTTTAGTAGAGACAGGGTTTCACCGTGTTAGCCAGGATGGTCTCGATCTCACCTCGTGATCTGCCCGTCTAGGCCTCCCAAAGTGCTGAGATTACAGGTGTGAGCCACCACGCCCGGCCTACACTGTTCTTTTAACTGACCAATTTGCTAACACTTTTTTCATGGAATCTGCAAAGGTATACATTGGAGCGCATTGAGACCTATGGTGAAAAAGAAAATATTCTCAGTTAAAAGGTAGAAAGAATATTTCTGAGAAATTGCCTTGTGCTGTGTGAATTCATCTCACAGTATTATCCTGCAGTTTTCATTGAGCTGTTTACTAACACTCTTTTCTTGGAATCTGCAATGGGATATTTTGGAGAGAATTGAAGCTTATGTTGACGTAGGAAATATCTTCATATGAAAACTAGAAATAAACTTTCTGAGAAACCACTTTGTGATGTGTTAATTAATCTCACAGAGTTACATGATAGTTTTCATGGATCAGTTTGGTAGCAGTGTTTTTGGGGAATCTGAGAAAGGATATTTTGAATCGCTTTGAATCCTATGGTGACAAAGGAAATATTCCCAGATAAAAACTAGAAAGAGACTTTCTGAGAAAGTTCTCTGTGATGTGTGAATTCATCTCAGAAAATTACACCTTTCTTTTCTTGGAGCAGTTTGTTAACACTCTTTTCATATAGTCTGCAATGGGATATTCTGCAGCGCATTGAGGCCTATAGTGAAAAAGTAAATATCCTCATGTAAAAACTAGAAAGAAGCTGTCTGAGAAACAGTTTTGTGATGTATGAATTCACCTTACAGAGTTACAACGTTCTTTTCAATGAGCAGTTTGATAACACTGGTTTCGTGGTATCTGCAACAGAGTAATTGGGAGGGCATTGAAGCCTATGGTGACAAACGAAATATGCTCAGATAAAAACGAGAAAGAAGCTTTCTGTGAAACTGCTTTGTGATGTGTGAATTCATCTCACAGAGCAATACCGTTCTTTTCATTGAGAAGTTTGCCAACACTTTTTTCATTTAATCTGAAATTGGATACTCAGGAGTGCATTGAGGAATATGGTGAAAAAGTAAATATCTTCAGATAAAAAGTAAAAAAAAATATTTCTGAGAAACTGCTTTGTGATGTGTGAATTCATCTCACAAAGTTACACTGTTCTTTTCATTGAGCAGTTGGCTTACACTGTTTCCTTGGAATCTGCAATGGGATATTTTGGAGCACATTGAAGCTTAGGGTGACAAAGGAAATATCCTGATATAAACACTAAAAAGAAGCTTTCTGAGAAACCACTTTGTGATGTGTTAATTCATCTCACTGAGTTACACGATAATTTTCCTGAATCGGTTTGTGAGCAGTGTTTTTGGAGAATCTGAGAAGGGATATTTTGGATCACATTCAAACCTATGGTGACAAAGGAAATATTCTCAGATAAAAACTACACTGAAGCTTTCTGTGAAAGTTCTTCATGACGTGTGAATTCATCTCACAGAGTTACACCTTTCTTTTCATGGAGCTGTTTGCTAACACTGTTTTTGTCGGATCTGTAAAGATATGTTTGGGAGTGCTTTGAGGTCTATGGTGATAAAGGAATTATCCTGAGATAATAATTATAAAGAAGCTTTCTGAGAAACTGCTTTGTGATGCGTTAATTCATCTCACAGAGTTACAACTTTCTTTTCATAGAACAGTTTGATAGCACTGTTTTTGGGGTATCTGCAAAGGGATTTTCGGGGGCTCATAGAAGCCTATGGTGAAAAAGGAAATATCTTCAGAAAAAAACTGGAAAGAAGGTTTTTGAGAAACTTTTTTGTGATGTGTGTTTTCATCTCATACAGGTAAACAATTTTGTTGATAGAGCAGTATGACCTCAGTGTTTTTGTGGTATCTGAGAAGGGATATTTGGGAGCACATAGAAGTCCATAGTGGAAAAGGAAATATTCTCATATTTAAACTAGAAAAACCTTTCTGAGAAACTACTTTTAGATGGGTGAATTCACCTCACAGAGGTACACTGGAGTTTTCTTTGAGCAGTTTCATAACACTGTTTTTGTGGTATCTGCAATAGAATATTTGGGAGCTCATTGAATCATATGATGACAAGGGAAATACCTTCAGATAAAAACCAAAAAGAAGCTTTCTGAGAAACTACTTTGTGATGTGTGAATTCATCTCACAGAGTTACACTGTTCTTTTCATTGAGCAGTTTGCTAATACTGTTTTCTTGGAATCTGCAATGGGATATTTCAGAGCGCATTGAAACATAGGGTGACAAAGGAAATATCCTCACATAAAAACTACAAAGAAGCATTCTGAAAACCTGCTTTGTGATTTGTGAATTCATATCACAGAGTTACACGATGCTTTACATGGAGCAGTTTGGTAGCACTGTTTTCATTGAATCTGTAAAGGGATAATGGGAACGCCTAGAGGCCTACAATGGAAAAGGAAATAACTTCAGATAAAAATTGGAGAGAAGATTTTCGAGTAATTGTTTTTGACGTGTTTATTCACCTCATAGAGTTTAACGTTTTTGTTTTTGTTGATTGAGCAGTCCAGCATCACTGTTTTTGTGGTATCTGAGAGCATATATTTGGGAGCCCAATGAGGCCAATGGTGACAAAGGAAATTTCCTCAGATAAAAACTAGAAAGAAGCTTTCTGTGAATCTGCTTTCTAATTTGTGAATTCATTTCACAGAGTTACAATTATTTTTCATGGGGCAGTTTATTAACAATGTTTTTGTGGAATTTGAGAAAGAATACTTTGGATTGCATTCAAGCCTATGCTGACAAAGGAAATATCCTCAGATAAAAACTAGAAACATGCTTCCGGATAAACAAGTTTGTGATGGGTGAATTTGTCTCATAGAGTTAAACCTTTCTTCTCAATGTACAGTTTGGCACCACTGTTTTTGTGGAATCGGCAAAGGGATATTTGGGAGTGCATAGAAGCCTAAGGTGAAAAAAGGTAATTCTTCAGGTAAAAACTGTAGAGAAGCTTTCTGAGAAACTCCTTTGTGAGGTTTGCATTCACCTCCTAGAGGTAAACCTTTCTGTTGAGGGAGCACTTTGGTATCACTGTTTTTGTGGTGTCTGAGAAGGGAAATTTGGGAGCTCATTGAAGGCTGTGGTGGAAAAGGAAATATCCTGATATAAAAACTAGAAAGAAGCTTTCTGAGAAGCTGCTTTGAAATGTGTTAATTCATCTCACAGAGTTACACGATTAGCAGTTTGGTAGCTCTGTTTTGGGGGAATCTGAGAAGGAATATTCTGAATCGCACTGAAGCCTATGGTGACAAAGGAAATATCCTCAGATAAAAACTAGAAAGAAGCTTACTGAGAATGTTCTTAGTGATGTGTGAATTCACCTCACAGAGTTACACCTTTATTTCATGGAACAGTTTGCTAGCACTGTTTCTGTGGAATCTGCAAAGGTATATTTGGGAGTGCATTGAGGCCTGTAGTGAAAAAGGAAATATCCTCAGATAAAAACTAGAAAGAAGCTTTCTGAGAAACTGCTTTGTGATGTGTGAATTCATCTCACAAAGTTATAACATTCTTTCATTGAGCAGTTTGATAACACTGTTATCATGGAATCTTCTGTAGGATATTTTGGAGAGCATTGAAAACTATGGTGACATAGGAAATATCCTTACATAAAAGCCAAAACGAAGCTTTCTGAGAAACTGCTTTGGGAAGTGTGAATTCATCTCACAGTGTTACACTGTTCTTTTCATTGATCTATTTGCTATCACTGTTTTCTTGGAATCTGCAATGGCATATTTTGGAGTGCATTGACACTTTGGGTGACAAAGGAAATATTCTCAGACAAAAACTAGAAAGAATCTTTCTGAGAAATTGCTTGTGATTGGTGATTTCATCTCACAGAGTTACCCGATTCACTTCATGGAGCTGTTTGGTAGCCATGTTATTATGGAATCTGCAAAGGTATATTCAGGAGCTCCCAGAGGCCTATGGTGAAAAAGGAAATAACTTCAGATAAAAAATAGAGAGAAGCTTTTCAAGAAATGGTTTTGTTAAGTGTATTCATCTCATAGAGTTTAACTTCTTTGTTGAATGAGCAGTTCGGCAAAACTTTTTTTGCGCTGAGAGGAGATATTTAGGAACACATTGAAGTCTGTGGTGAAAAAGGAAATATACTTTCTGAGAAACTGGTTTGTGATGGGTGAACTCATCTCAAAGAATCCCACCTTTCTCTTCATGGAGCAGTTTTTCAGAACTGTTTTTGTGGAATCTGCAGAGGGACATTTAGGAGGCCTAAGGTGAAAAAAGAATTCTTCAGGTAAAAGGAAGATTTCTGAGAAACTCTTTGTGATGTGTGCATTCATCTCATAGAGCTAAACGTTTCTGTCAGGGGAGCACTTCGGTATCACTGTTTTTGTGGTATTTGAGAAGGGATATTTGGAAGCGCATTGAAGCCTATGGTGGAAACAGAAATATCCTCAGATAAAAGTTAGAAAGAAGTTTCCTGAGAAACTCCTTTGTGATGGGTCAATTTATCTCACAGAGTTACATCATTCCTTTCATGGAGCAGTTTGTTAGCACTGTTTTTGTGGAACCTGCACACAGATAATTGGGAGCACATAGAGGCCTAAGGTGAAAAAAGGAATTTCTTCAGATAAGAACTGGAGAGAAACTTTTGGAGAAACCCCTTTGTGATGTGTGCATTCAACAGATAGAGCTAAGAGTTTCTCTTGAGGGACTACTTGGCACCACTGTTTTTGTGGTGTCTGGGAAGGGATATTTGGGAGCACATTGAAGCTTATGGTGGACAGGGAAATATCCCCAGGTAAAAACTAGAAAGAAGCTTTCTTCAAAACTGCTTTGTGATGTGTTAATTCATCTCATAGAATTACACAATTCTTTCCATGGATCAGTTTGGTAGCACTGTATTTGGGGAATCTGAGAAGAGATATTTTGGATCACATCGAAGCCTATGGTGACAAAGGAAATATCCTCAGATAATAACTAGAAGGAAGTTTCTGAGACAGTTCTTTGTGATGTCTGAATTCATCTCACAGAGTTACACTTTTCTTTTCATGGAGCAGTTTGCTAACACTGCTTCCATGGAATCTGCAAAGGCATATTTGGGAGCGGATTGAGGCCTATGGTTACAAGGAAAAAGGAAATATCCTCAGATAAAACCAGAAAGAAGCTTTCTGAAAATCTGCTTTGTGATATGTGAATTCATCTCACAGAGTTACATCATTCTTTTCACTGAGCATATTGATAACACTGGTTTCGTGGAATCTACAGTAGGATATTTGGGAGTACATTGAAGCTAAAGGTGACAATGGAAATACCTTCAGATAAAAATTACAAAGCAAATTTCTGAGAAACTGCTTTGTGGTGTGTGAATTCCTCTCACAGAGTTACACGATTCTTTACTTGCAGGAGTTTTTTAACCGAGTTTGCGTGGAATCTGCAATAGGATATTTGTGTGCATATTGAAGCCTATGGTGACAAAGGAAATATCCTCAAATAAAAACTAGAAAGAAGCTTTCTGAGAAACTGCCTTGTGATGTGTGAATTCATCTTGCAGAGGTACAACGTTCTTTTCACTGAGCAGTTTGATGACACTGTTTTCATGGAATCTGCAATAGGATATTTTGGAAGGCATTGAAGCCTCTGGTGACAAAGTAAATATCCTGAGATGAAAACCAAAAACATTTCTGGGAAATTGGTTTGTGATGTGTGAATTCATCTCACAATGTTACTCCGTTCTTTTCATTGAGAGGTTTGCTAACACTTTTTTCATGGAATTTGCAGTGGAATATTCATGAGCGCATAGTGGAATATGATGAAAAAGGAAATATCCTCACATAAAAACTAGTTAGAAGCTTATTGAGAAACAGCTTTGTGATGTCTGAATTCATTTCACAGAGTTACACCATTTTTTTCATGCAGCAATATCGTAGCACTGTTGTTGGGGAATCTGCAATAGGATATTTGGAAGCGCATTGAAGTCTATTCTGACAATGGAAATATCCTCAGACAGAAACCAAAAAGAAGCTTTCTGAGAAACTGCTTTGGGATGTGTGAGTTCATCTCACAAATTACACCTTTCTTTTCATGGAACAGTTAGCTAACACTATCTTTGTGGAATCTGCAAAGGGATATTAGTGAGTGCATTAGGCCTGTGGTGAAAAAGGAAATATCCCCCAACAAAAAATAGAAAGAATTTTTCTGAGAAACTGCTTTGTGATTTGTGAAGTCATCTCAGAGAGTTACATGACACCTTTCATGGAACAGTTAGGTAGCACTGTTTTTGGGGAAGCTGAGAAGGGATATTGTGGATAGCAATGAAGCGTATGGTGACAAAGGAAATATCCTGAGTTAAAAAATAGAAAGAAGCTTACTGAGATAATACTTTGTAATTTGTGAATTCATCTCACAGAGGTACACCTTTCTTTTCATGGAGCAGCTTGATAACACTTTTTTTGTGAAATCTGCAATTGTATATTTCGTAGCACACTGAGGAATATGATGAAAAAGTAAATATCCTCAGATAAAATCTAGTAAGAAACTTCCTGAGAAACAACTTTGTGATGTGTAAATTTATTTCACAGAGTTACACCATTCTTTTCATGGAGCAGTATGATAGCAATAGGATATTTGGGAGCAAATTGAAGCCTATTGTGACAAAGGAATTATCCTCAGACAAAAAGCAAAATGAATCTTTCTGAGAAACTGCTTTGTGATGGGTTAATTCATCTCATGGAGCAGTTTGCTAACCGTATTTTTGTGGAATCTTCAAAGGGATATTTGCGAGTGCATTGAGGCCTATGGTGAAAAAGGAAATACCCTCAGATAAAAACTAGAAAGATTTCTGAGAAATTGCTTTCTGACGTGTGAATTCATCTCACAGAGTTACACTGTTCTTTTCATTGAGCAGTTTGCTAACACTGTTTTCTTGGAATCCACAATGGGATGTTTCAGAGTGCATTGAAGCTTATATTGACAAAGAAAATATCCTTAGACAAAAACTAGGAAGAAACTTTCTGAGAAACTGCTTTCTGATTTGTGAATTCATCTCACAGAATTACACCTTTCCTTTCATGGAGCAGTTTGGTAGCACTTTTTTGAGGAATCTGTGAAGGGATATTTTGAATCACCTTGAAGTCTATGGTGACAAAGGAAGGATCATCACATAAAAACTAGAAAAAAAGCTTTCTAAGAAAATTGTTTTTGATGTGTGAATTCGTCTCACAGAGTTACACTGTTCTTTTCATTGATCAGTGTGCTAGCAGTGTTTTCTTGGAATCTGCTATGGGAATTTTCAGAGCGCATTTTAAGCTTACGATGACAAAGGAAATACCCTCATATAAAAACTAGAAAGAAGCTTTCTGAGAAACCATTTTGTGATGTGTTAATTCATCTCAGAGAGTTACACGATTCTTTTCATGGATCACTTTGGTAGCACTGTTTTTGGGGAATCTGTGAAGGGATATTTTTGATTGCATTGAAGCCTATGGGGATAAAGGAGTTATCCTCAGAAAATAACCAAAAAGAACTTTTTGAGAAACTGCTTTCTGATGTGTGAACTCATCTCACAGAGTTACAGTGTTTTTTTTCATTGAGAAGTTTGCTAACCCTGTTTTCGTGAAAATTGCAATAGGATATTTTGGATTACATTGAAGCTTATGGTGACAAAGGAAATATCCCGAGATAAAAACCACAAAGAAGCATTCTGTGAAACTGCTTTGTGATGCATGATTTCAGCTCACAGAGTTACATCTTTCTTTCATTGAGAAGTTTACTACCACTTTTTTTGTGGAATCTGCATTGGGATATTCGGGAGCACAGTGAGGAATATGATGTAAAAGGAAATATCCTCAGATAAAAACTAGATAGAAGATTTCTGAGAAACTGCTTTGTGACGTGTGAATTAATGTCACAGATTTACACGTTTCTTTTCATGGAGCAGTTTGTTAACACTGTTTTCGCCTAATCTGCAAAGGTATATTTGAGAACACATTGAGGCCTATGGTGAAAAAAGAAATATCCTCAGATAAAAACTAGAAAGAAACTTTCTGAGAAACTACTTTGTGATCTGGGAATTCATCTCACAGGGTTACACCATCCTTTTCATGGAGCAGTTTAGTAACACTGTTTTAGCAGAATCTGAGAAGGGATATTTTGGATCCCATTGAAGCCTATTTTGAAAAAGGAAAAATCCTCAGATAAAAACTAGAAAGAAGCTTTCTGAGATACTACTTTGTGATGTTGGTTCATCTCACAGAGGTGCACGACTCTTCTTGGAGCAAGTTGCTGAAACTGTTTTTGTGGAATCTGCAATGGGATATTTGAGAATGCACTGAAGAACATGATGACAAAGGAAATATCCTCAGACAAAAACCAAAAAGAAGGTTTGTGAGAAACCAGTTTGAAATGTGTGAATTAATCTCACAGATTTAAACCTTTTTTTCCCCAGAGCACTATGCTAACACTATTTTCATTTAATCTGCAAAGGGATATTCACAAGCACATTGAGGCCCATGGTGAAAAAGGAAATATCCTCAGACAAAAACTAGAAAGAAGCTTTCTGAGAAATTGCTTTGTGATGTGAGAATTCATCTCACAGCATTACACTGTTCTTTTCATTGATGAGTTTGTTAACACAGTTTTCTTGGAATCTGCAATGATGTATTTTGGAGCACATTGGAGCTTATGGTTACAAAGGAAATATCCTCATATAAAAACCAGAAAATTCTTTCTGAGAAACTGAGTTTTGGTGGGTTAATTCATCTCATAGAGTTACAAGATTCTATTCATGGATCAGTTTAGTAGCACTGTTTAGAGGTAATCTGAGTCTGGATATTCTCGATTGCTTTTAGCCTATGGTAACAAAGGAAATATCCTCAGATCAAAACTAGAAAGAAATTTTCTCAGAAACTTTTTCATGATGTGTGAATTCATTTCACAGTGTTACACTTTTCTTTCCATGGATCAGATTGCTAACACTGTTTTCATAGAATCTATAAAGGCATATTTGGAGCGCACTGGGTCCTAGGGAGAAAAAGGAAATATCCTCACATAAAAACTAGAAAGAATCTTACTGAGAAACTGCTTTGTGATGTGTGAATTCATCTCAGAGAGTTACAATGTTGTTTTCATTGACCAGTTTTCTAGCAATGTTTTCTTGGAATCTGCAATCGGATACTTTGGAGCGCATTGAAGCTTATGGTGACAAAGGAAATAAACTCAGGTAAAAACTAGAAAGAACATTTATGACAAACTGGTTTGTGATTTGTGAATTCATCTCACAGAGCTACACCGTTCTTTTCATTGAGCATTTTGAAAACACTGTATTTGTCGAATCTGCAGTAGAATATTTGGGAGTGCATTGAAGCCTATGGTGACAAAGGAAATATCCTCAGAAAAAAAAAACTAGAAAGAAGCTTTCTGAGAAACTGCTTTGTGATGTGTGAATTCATCTCACAAAGTTACACTCATCTCTTCAATGAGCAGGTTGCCAACACTGTTTTCTTGGAAACTGCAATGCTATATTATGGAGCGCATTAAAGCTTCTGTTGACAAAGGAAATATCCTCAGACAAAAACCAGAAAAAAGCTCTCTGAGAAACTGTTTTGTGATTTATGAATTCATCTCAGAGTTAAATGATTTTTTTCCTGGAGCAGTTTGGTAGCACTGTTTTTGGGTAATCTGAGGACTGATATTTTGGATTGCATGGAAGCCTATGGTGACAAAGGAAATATCCTAACATAAACCAGAAAGAAGCTTTCTGAGAAACTTCCTTGTGATGTGTGAATTCATCTCACAGAATTACACAATTCTTTTCATGGAGCAGTTTGGTAGCACTGTTTTTGGGGAATCTGAGAAGGGATACTTTGGATCACATAGAAGCCTAGTTTAACAAAGGATATATCCTCCGATACAAACTAGAAAGAAGCTGTCTGAGAAACTTCTTGTGATGTGTGACTTCACCTCACAGAGTTACACCTTTCTTTTCATGGGGCAGTTGAATAACACTGTTTTCGTTGAATCTGCAATGGATATTTGGGAGTGGATTGAAGCCTATGGTGAGAAAGGAAATATCCTCAGATAAAAACTAGAAGGAAGTCTTCTGAGAAACTGCATTGTGATGTGTGAATTCATCTCAAAAGGTTACACTGTTGTTTTCATTGAGCAGTTTGCTAACACTGTTTTCTTGGAATATGTAATGGGATATTTCGGAGCATGTTGAAGTTTATGGTGACAAAGGAATTACCCTCATATAAAAACTAGAAAAAAGCTTTCTGAGAAACCGCTTTGTGATGTGTGAATTCATCTCACTGAATTACACAGTTTTATTCATTGAATAGTTTTTGAATATTGCTTTTTTGTGGAATTTGCAATGGGATATTTTGGAGTGCATTGAAGCTTATGGTGAAAAAGGAAGTAACTTCAGACAAAAACTAGAAAGAAACTTTCTCAGAAACTGCTTTGTGACTTGTGAATTCATCTCACAGAGTTACATGATTCTTTTCATGGAGGAGTTTGCTAACACTGGTTTCATGGAATCTGCACAGGGATATATGGAGTGCATGAGGCCTATGGGGAGAAAGGAAATATCCTCATATAAACACTAGAAAGAAGCTTTCAGGGAAAATGATTCATGATGTGTGAATTCATCTCACAATGATACACTGTTCATTCTACTGAGCAGTTAGCTAAAACTGTTTTCTTGGAATCTTAATGCGATATTTTGGAGGGCATTGAAGCTTATGGTGACAAACAAAATATCCTCGTATAAAAACTAGAAAGAAGCTTTCTGAGAAATGGCTTTGTGATGTGTTAATTCATCTCACAGAGTTACACAACACTTTCATGGATCAGTTTGGTAGCACTGACTGTGGGGAATCTTAGAAGGGATATTTTGGACCACATTGAAGCCCAAGGTGAAAATGGAAATATCCTGAGATAAAAACTATATGGAAGATTTCTCAGAAACTTCCCTGTGATGTGGGAATTCATCTCACTCTGTTACACTTTTCTTTTTATGGAGCAGTTTGCTAACACAGTTTTCATGGAATCTGCAAAGATTTATTTGGGAGCGCATTGAGACCTACAGTGAAAAGGGAAATATCCTCAGATAAAAACTAGAAAAAAGCTTTCTGACAAATTGCATTGTGATTTGTGAATTCATCTCAAAGATTTACATTGTTCTTTTCATTTAGCAGTCTGCTAACACTGCTTTCTTGGAATCTGCAATGGGATATTTTGGAGCGCAGTGAAGTTTATGGTGTTAAAGGAAATATCTTCACATAAAAAATAAGAAGAAGCTTTCTGAGAAACTGCTTTGTGGTGTGTTAATTCATCTCACAGAGTTACACGATTGTTTTCATGGATCAGTTTGGTAGCACCGTTGTTGGGGAAACCAAGAAGGGATATTTTGTGTCACATTGAAGCCCTTGGTGCCTAAGGAAATATCCTCAGATAAAAACCATCAAGAAGCGTTGTGAGAAAGTTCCTTTTAAATGTGTGAATTCATCTTACAGGTTTACACATTTTTTCATGGAACTGTTTGCTAACACTGCTTTCACGGAATCTGCAAAGGGAAATTTGGGGGTGCATTGTGGTCTAGAGTGAAAAAGGAAATATCTTCAGATAAAAATTAGAAGGAAACTTTTTGAGAAACTGCTTTCTGATGTGTAAATTCATCTGACAGAACTACACCATTCTTTCATTGAGCCGTTTGATAACACTTTTTTTGTGGAATCTGCATAAGAATATTTGGGAGTACAGTGAAATCTATGCTGACAAAGGAAATATCCTCAGATGAAAACCGAAAAGAAACTTTCTGAGAAACTACTTTGTGTTGTGTCAATTCATCTCACAGAGTTACACTGTTATTTTCATTGCACAGTTTGCTAACACTGTTTTCTTGGAATCTGCATTGGGTTATTTCAGAGTGCATTGAAGCTTATGGTGACAAAGGAAATATCCTCAGACAAAAATTAGAAAGAATCTTCCCGAGAAACTGCTTTGTGAATTGTGATTTCATCTCAGAATTTCTTGATTCTTTTCATGGAGCAGTTTGTTAGCACTGTTTTTGCAGAATCTGTTGAGGGACATTGTGGATTGCATTGAAGTCTATGGTGACAAAGGAAATATCTTCATATAAATACTAGAGAGATGCTTTCTGGGAAACAGCTTTGAGATGTTTTAATTCATCTCACAGCATTACAGGATTCTTTTCATGGATCAGTCTGTTAGCACTGTTTTGGGGAAACTGAGAAAGGATATTTTCTATTGCATTGAAGCATGTGGTGACAGTGGAAATATCCTCAGATAAAAACTAGAAAGAAACTTTCTGAGAAAGTTGTCTGGGATGTGTGAATTCATCTCACAGAGTTACATTATTCTTTTCACAGTGGAGTTTGCTAACACCGTTTTCGTGGAATCTGCAAAGGGATATTTAGGAGTGCTTTCAGGACTAGAGTGAAAAATGAAATATTGTCATAGAAAAACTAGAAAGAAACTTTCTGAGAAAATTCTTTGAGATGTGTGAATTCATCTCACAGAACTACGCTGTTCCATTCATTGAGCAGCTTGATAACACATTTTCCTTGGAATCTGCAATAGGATATTTGGGAGTGCATTGAAGCCTATGGTGACAAAGGAAATATCCTCAGAAGAATACCAAAAAGAAGCTTTCTGAGAAACGGCTTTGTGTTGTGTCAATTCATCTCACAGAGATACAACTTTCTTTTCATTGCACAGTTTACTAACACTGATTTCTTGGAATCTGCAATGGGATATTTTGGAGTGAATTGAAGCTTATGGTGACAAAGGAAATATCCTCAGACAAAAACTAGAATGAAGCTTTCTGAGAAACTGCTTTGTGATTTGCAAATTCATCTCAGAGTTTCAGGATTTTTTTCATGGGGCAGTTTGTTAACACTGTTTTCAGGGAATCTGAGAAGGGATATTTTGGATTGCATTGAAGCCTAAGTTGACAAAGGAAATGTCCTCATATAAAAACTAGAAAGAAGCTTTTTGAGAAACTACTTTGTGATTTGTGAATTCGTCTCACGCAATTACATTGTTCCTTTCATTGATCAGTTTGCTAACACTGTTTACTTGGAGTCTGCAATGGGGTACTTTGGAGCACATTTTAAGTTTATGGTGACAAAGGAAATACCCTCATATGAAAACTAGAAAGAAGCTTTCTTAGAAACCATTTTGTGATGTGTTAATTCATCTCACAGAGTTACACAGTTCTTTCCATGGATCAGTGTTAGCACTGTTTTTGTGGAATCTGAGAAGGGATATTTTGGATGGCATTGAAGCCTATGGTGATAAAGGTAATATCCTCAGATAAAATCCAGAAAGAAACTTTCTGAGAAACTGCTTTATAATTTATGAATTGATCTCACAGAGTTGTATTGTTCTTTTCATTGAGCAGTTTGGTAACACTGTTTTCTTGGAATCTGCAATGGTATATTTCAGAGTGAATTGAAGCTTATGGTAACAAAGGAAATATCCTTATATAAAAAGAAGAAAGAAGCTTTCTGAGAAACCACTTTGTGATCGTTTAATTCACTTCACAGAGTTTTATGGTTCTTTTTATGGATCATTTTGGTAGCAGTGTTTTAGGGAATCTGAGAATGGATATTTTGGATCACATTAAAGCCTAAGGTGATTAAGGAAATATCCTCAGATAAAAACTGCAAACAAGCATTCTGAGAAACTGCTTCATGATGTGTTAATCATCTCTCTGAATTAAAGCTTTCTTTTCATGGAGCAGTTTGCTAACACTGTTTTCGTGGAATCTGCACAGGGATATTTGGGAGCACAATGTTGCTATAGTGAAAAAGGAAATATCCTCAGATAAAAACTAGAAAGAAGCTTTCTGAGAACCAGTGATGTGTGAATTCAAATCACAGTGGTACACCGTACTTTTCGTTGCCCAGTTTGCTGACACTGTTTTCCTGGAATCTGCAATAGGATATTAGGGAGTGCATTGAAGTCTATGGTGACAAAAGAAATATCTTCAAAGAAAGAGCAAAAAGAAGCCTTCTGAGAAACTACTTTGTGATGTGTGAATTCATCTCACAGAGTTACATGACTCTTTCCATGGATCAGTTTGGTGCACTGCTTTTGGGCAATGTGAGAAGGTATATTTTGAATCACATGAAGCCTACGGTGACAAAGGAAATATCCTCAGATAAAAACTGGAAATAATCTTTCCGAGAAAGTTCTTTGTGACGTGTGAATTCATCTCACAGTGTTACACTGTATTTTTCACTGAGCGATTTGCTAACACTGCTTTCGTACAATCTGCAAAGGGATATGTGGAAGCACATTGAGGCATGTGGTGAAAAAGGAAATATCCTCAGATAAAAACTAGAAAAGAGCTCTCTGAGCAACTGCTTTGTGATGACTGAATTCACCTCACAGAGTTACACATTTTTTTTTTTCATTGAACAGTTCGCTAACACTGTTTTCTTGGAATCTGCAATGGGATATTTAAAAGTCCATTGAAGCTTTCAGTGATAAAGGAAAAATGCTCATACAAAAACTAGAAAGAAGCTTTCTGAGAAACTGCTTTGTGGTGTGTTAATTCATTTGTCAGAGTTACAAGATACTTTCCATGGATTAGTTTGGTAGCACTGTTTTTGGGGAATCAGGTAACAAATATTTTGGATCGAATTGAAGCTTGTGGTGACAAATGAAATATCCTCAGATAAGAACTAGAATAAAGGTTTCTGAGAAAGTACTTTCTGATGTTTGAATTCATCTCACAGAGTTACACCTTTCTTTCCATGGAGCGGTTTGCAAACACTGTTTTCATGGAATCTGCAAAGGGATATTTGAGAACACCTTGAGGCCTATAGTGAAAAAACAAATATCCTCAGATTAAAACTGAAAAGCAGATTTCTGAGAAACTGCTTTGTTATGTGTGAATTCATCTCACACAGTTACACTGTTCTTTTCATTGAGCCATTTGATAACACCATTTTCATGGAATCTGTAATATGATATTTGGGAGCGCATTGAAGCCTATGGTGACAAAGAAACATCATCAGATAAGAAGCAAAAAGAAAGTTTCGTAGAAACAGCTTTGTTATTTGTGAATTTATTTCACATAGGTACACGATTCTTTTCATGGAGCAGTTTTGTTGCACTCTTTTAGGGGAATCCAAGAAGGGATATATTAGATCGCATTGAAACCTATGGTGACAAAGGAACTATCCTCAGATAAAAACTAGAAAGACGTTTTCAGAGAAAGTTCCTTGTGATGTGTTAATTCACCTCACAGAGTTACACCATTCCTTTCATGGAGAATTGTGTTAACAGTGTTTTTCTGGAATCTACAAAGGGATTTTTGGGAACGCTTTGAGGCCTATGGTTATAAAGTTAATATCCTCAGAAAAAAACTACAAAGAAGCTTTCTGAGAAACTTATTTGTGACTTGTGAATTCATCTCACAGAGTTACACTGTTCTTTTCATTTAGCAGTTTCCTAACCTTGTTTTCTTGGAATCTGCAGTGGTATATTTTGGAGCACATTGAGGCTTATATGACAAACGAAATATCCTTAGATAAAAACTCTAATAAAGCCTGTTGAGAAAGTTCTTTAGGATGTGTGAATTCATTTCACAGAATTACACTTTTCTTACATGGAGCAGTTTGCTAACACTGTTTTCATGGAATCCACAAAGGAATATTTGGGAGCACAACAAGGCCTATAGTGAAAAAGGGTATGTTCTCAGATAAAAACTGGAAAGAGACTTTCTGTGAAACTGCTTTGTGATGTGTGAATTCATCTCAGAGAGTTACACCGTTCCTTTCATTGAGCAGTTTGAGAGCTCTGGTTTCTTGGATTCTGCAATAGGATACTTGAGAGCACTTGTAAGACTAGACTGACAAAGGAAATATTCACAGATAAAAACAAAAAGAAGCTTCCTGAGAAATTGCTTTGTGATTTGTTAAGTCATCTCATGGAATTACACGATTCTTTTCATGGATCAGTTTGGTAGCACTGTTTTTGGGAATATGAGAAGTGATATCTTCGATAGCATTGAAGCCTATGATGACTAAGGAAATATCCTTAGATAAAAACCAAAAAGAAGCTTTCTGAGACAGTTATTTGTGATGTGTGAATTCATCTCATGGAGTTTCACCTTTCTTTTCATGGAGCTGTTTGTTAACACTGTTTTCGTGGATTCTGCAATGGGATATTTGGGAGCACATTGAAGCCCATGGTGACAAAGGAAATATCCACAGACAAAAACCAACAAGAAGATTTCTGAGAAACTGCTTTAGAAAATGTGAATTCATTTCACAGATTTACACCTTTCCTGTCATTCAGCACTTTGTTAACACTATTTTCATGGAATCTGCAAAGGAATATTTGTGAGTGCATTGATGAAAATGGTGAAAAGGAAATATCCTCATACTAGAAAGAAGCATTCTGTGAAACTTCTTTTTGAGGTGTGAATTCATCCCAGAAAGTTACACCGTTCTTTTCATTGAGAAATTTAGTAACACTTTTTTTTTCCTGGAATCTGCAATGGGATATTTTGGATCGTATTGAGGAATATGGAGTAAAAGGAAATATCCTCAGATAAAAACTAGAAAGAAGCTGTCTGAGAAACAGTTTTGTGATGTGTGAATTTATCTCAAAGAGTTACACCATACTTTTCATGGATCAGATTGGTAGCACTGTTTTGGGGTAATCAGAGAAGGGATATTGTGGATCACATTGAAGCCTATGGTGACAAAGGAAATCTAATCAGATAAAAACTACAAAGAAGTTTTCTGAGACACTTCTTTTGATGTGTGTATTCATCTCACAGAATAACACCTTTCTTTTCATGGACAAGTTTGCTAACACTGTTTTCGTGGAATCTACAAAGGGATATTTGGGAGCGAGTTGAGGACTATGGTGAACAAGGAAATATCCTCATATTAAAACTAGAGAAAATCTTTCTGAGAAACTACATTGAGATGTGTGAATTCATCACACACAGTTACACAAGGCTTTTCTTGGAACAGTTTCCTGACACTGTTTTCAGGGAATCTGCAATAGTATATTTCTGAGCACATTGAAGCCTATGGTGACAAATGTAATATCCTCAGGAAAAAACCAAAAGGAAGTTTTATGTGAAACTGCTTTGTGATGTGTGTATTCATCTCACAGAGTTACACCTTTCTCTTCATGCAGCAGTTTGGTAGCACTGTTTTTGGTGTATCTGAGAAGGGATATTTTGGAACACGTTGAAGCCTATGGCAACAAAGGAAATATCCTCAGATAAAAACTAGAAAGAAGCTTTCTGAGAAACTGCTTTGTGATGTGTGAATTCATCGTACACAGTTTAAACATTCTTTTCATCAAGAACTTTGATAACACTGTTTTCATGGAATCTACAATAGGATATTTGGGAGTGCTTTGCAACCTATGGTAACAAAGGAAATATCCTAAGGTAAAAATTGGAAAGAAGCTTTCTGAGAAACTGCTTTGTGATGTGTGAATTCTTATCACAGATCTACACTTTTCTTTTCATGGAGTAGTTTGCTAACACTATTTTCATAAAATCTGCAAAGGCATATTCAGGAGCGCAATGAGGCCTATCGTGTAAAACTAAATGTCCTCAGACAATAACTAGAAAGAAGATATCTGAGAAACTACTTTGTGACTTGTGAATTCGTCTCACAGAGTTACACGATTCTTTTCATGGAGTTGTTTGGTAGCACTGTTTTTGGGGAATCTGAGAAGGGCTATTTTGGATTGAATTGAAGCATAGTGTGACAAAGGAAATATTCTCTGATAAAAACTAGAAAGAAGCTTTCTGAGAAACTTCTTTGTGATGTGTGAATTCACCTCACAGAATTACACTGTTCTTTTCATTGAGCAGTATGCTAACACTGTTTTCTTGGAATCTGCAATGGGATACTTCGGAGTGTATTGAAGCTTATGGTGTCAAAGGAAATATCTTCAGACGAAAACTAGAAAGAAACTTTCTGAGAAATTGCTTTCTATTTCTCACAGAGTTGCAATTTCCTTTCATGGTACAGTTTGTTAGCACTGTATTTGTGGAATGTGAGAAAGTATATTTTGGATTGCATTGAAACCTAGGCTGACAAAGGAAATATCCTCAACTAGAAAGAAGCTTTCTGAGAAACTGTTTTGTAATGTGTGAATTCATCTGACGGAGTTGCACCTTTCTTTTCATGGAGCAGTTTGCTAACACTGTTTTCATTGAGTCTTCAAAAGGATATTGTGGAGCACATTGAGGACTATAGGGAAAAGAAATTATCCTCAGATAAAAACTGGAAAGAAACTTTCTGAGAAAGTTCTTTGTATTGTGTGAATTCATCTCACAGAGTTACAACTTACTTTTCATGGAGCAGTTTTTCTAACACAGTTTTCGTAGAATCTGCAATGGGATATTTGGGAGTACTTTCAGGTCTATAGTGAAAAAGGAAATATTCTCATAGGAAAACCAAAAAGAACCTTTCTGAGAAAGTGCTTTATGATGTGTGAATTCATCTCACAGAGTTACAACATAATTTTCATTGAGCAGTTTGATAACACTGTTTCGTGGAAACTGCAATAGGATATTTGGTAGTGCACTGAAGTCTATAGTGACAAAGAAAATATCCTCAGAGAAAAACCAAAAAGAAACTTTCAGAGAAACTGCTTTGCAATGTGGAATTCAACTCTGAGAGTTACACTGTTCCTTTCTTTGAGCAGTTTGCTAACACTGTTTTCTTGGAATCTACAATGAGACTTTTTGGAGTACATTAATCTTATTGTGAAAAACTAAATATTCTGAGAAAAAATAGAAAGAATCATCCTGAGAAACTGCTTTGTGATGTGTGAATTCATCTCACAGAGTTACACAATTCTTTTCATGGATCAGTTTGGTAGCACTGTTTTTGGGTAATCTAAGAAGGGATATTATGGATTGCATTGAATCCTATGGGGACAAGGGAAATGTCCTCAGATAAAAACTAGAAAGAAGCTTTCTGAGAAAGTTCCTTGTGATGTGTGAATTCATGTCACAGAGTTACACCTTTCTTTTCATGGAGCAGTTTGCTAACACTGTTTTGGTGGAATCTGCAAAGGGATATTTGGGATGCATTGAGTCTTATAGTGTGAAAGGAAATATCATCAGGTAAAAATTAGAAAGAAGCTTTCTGGGAAACTGCTTTGTGATGTATGAATTCATCTCAGAGTTACACCGTTCTTTTCGTGAAGCAGTTTGATAACACTGTTTTCATGGAATGTGCTATAGAATATTTGGGAGCGCTTTGCAACCTATAGTGACAAAGGAAATAGCCTCAGATAAAAACCAAAAAGAAGCTTTCTGAGAAACTGCTCTGTGATGTGTCAATTTATCACACAGAGTTACACTATTCTTTTCATTGAGCAGTTTGCTAACACTGTTTACTTGGAATCTGCTATGGAATGTTTTGGAATGCATTGAAACTTATTGTGGAAAAGTAAATATCCTCAGACAAAACCTAAAAATAAACATTCTGAGAAACTGCTTTGTGATTTGTGAGTTCTTCTCACAAAGTTACACCTTTGTTTTCACGGATCAGTTTGCTAGGACTGAGAAGGGATATTTTGGATCGTAATGAAGCCTATGCTTATCATAGGAAATATCATCATAGAAAAACTAGAAAGAAGTATTCTGAGAATCTTCTTTGTGATGTTTGAATTCAGGGCACAGTGTTACACTGTTCTTTTCATGAAGCAATTTGCTAGCCCTGTTTACCTGGAATCTACAACAGCATATTTCAGAGCACATTGAAGCTTCGTGTGAAAAAGGAAATATCCTCAGAGAAAAACAAGAAAGAAGCTTTCTGAGAAACTGCTTTGTGATGTGTGAATTCATACCAGAGAGATACACTGTTCTTTTCATTAAGCCGTTTGCTAACATTCTTTTCTTAGAATCTGCAATGGTATATTTTGGAGCGCCTTCAAGCTTATGGTGACAAAGGAAATATCCTCATATAAAAACTGGAAAGATACTTTCTGAGAAACTGCTTTGTGAAGTTAATTAATCTCACAGTGTTACACAATTATTTTCATGGGTCAGTTTGGTAGCACTGTTTTTGGGGAATCTGAGATGGGATACTTTGGATCGCATTGAAGCCTATGGATACAAAGGACAGATCCTCAGATAAAAAACAAGAAAGAAGCTTTCTGAGAAAGTTCTTTGTGATGTGTGAATTCATATCACAGAGCTACACCGTGCTTTTTTTTGAGCTGTTTGATAACACTGTTTTCGTGGAGTCTGCAATAGGGCATTTGGGAGTACCTTGAAGCCCATGGTGACAAAGGAAATATTCTCAGAAAAAAAATAGTAAAAGCTTTCTGAGAAACTGCTTTTTGATGAGTGAATTCATCTCACAGCGTTACTCTGTACTTTTCATTGAGCAGCTTGCTAACACTGTTTTCATGGATTGAGCACAGGGACATTTGGGAATGCATTCAGGCCTATAGTGAAAAAGGAAATATCCTCAGATACAAACTAGAAAGAAGCTTTCTGAGAAAGTTCTTTGTAATGTGTGAATTCATCTCACAGAATTACACTTTCCTTTTCATGCAGCAGTTTTCGAACACTGTTTTGGAGTCTACAAAGGGATATGTTGGAGTACATTGAGGTCTATCATGAAAAAGCAAATATCCTCAGATAAAAACTAGAAAGAAGCTTTCTGAGAAACTGCTTTGTGATGTGTGAATTCATCTCACAGAGATACACAGTTGTTTTCATTGAGCAGTTTGCTAACCCTGTTTTCTTGGAATCTGCAATGGGATGTTTCAGAGTGCATTTAAGCTTATGGTGACAAAGGAAATATCCTCAGACATAAACTATAATGAAGGTTTCTGAGAAACAACTTTGTGATTTTTGAATTCATCTCACAGAGTTACATGATTCTTTTCTTGGAGTAGTTTGGTAGCACTGTTTTTCGGGAATCTGAGAAGTGATATTTTGTATTGCATTGAATCCTTTGGTGACAAAGGGAATATCCTCATATAAATACTAGAAAGAAGTTTTCTGAGAAACCGCATTGAAATGTGTAAATTCATCTCACAGTGTTACACGAATATTTTCATGGATCAGTCTGTTAGCATTTTTCTGGGG
Source organism: Theropithecus gelada (assembly GCF_003255815.1). Lineage (NCBI taxonomy): Eukaryota > Metazoa > Chordata > Mammalia > Primates > Cercopithecidae > Theropithecus > Theropithecus gelada. Next base: position 2,155,825 of record NC_037688.1, read on the forward strand.
AATCTAAGAAAAGATATTTTGGATCACATTGAAGTTTACAGTGTCAAAGGAAATATCCTCAGAAAAAAACTAAAAAGAAGCTTTCTGAGAAAGTTATTTGTGATGTGTGAATTCATCTCACAGTGTTACACCTTGCTTTTAATGTAGCAGTTTCCTAACACTGTTTTCATGGAATCTACAATAGGATATTTGGGAATGCATTGAAGCCTATGGTGACAAAAAACTTATCCTTAGATAAAAACCAAAAAGAAGCTTTCTGAGAAGCTGCTTTGTGATGTGTGAATTCATCTCACAGAGTTCCACTGTTCTTCTCATTAAGCAGTTTGTTAAAACTGTTTTCTTGGAATCTGAATGGGATATTTCAGAGCATATTGAAGCTTATGGTGAAATAGCAAATATTCTAAGAAAAAAATCAGAATGAAAATTTCAGAGAAACTGCTTTGTGACATCCCAATTCATCTCAATGAGTTACACTATTCTTTTCATGTATCAGTTTCGTAGCAGTGTTTTTTGGGAATCTGAGACGGGATGTTTTGGACCACATTGAAGCCTATGGTGACAAAGGAAAAATCCTCCTGTAAACACTAGAAAGAAAATTTCTGAGAAACTGCTTTGATGTGTTAATTCATCTTACAGTATTACACGATTCTTTTCATGGATGAGTGTGCCAACACTGTTTTTCAGGAACCTGAAAATGGTATTTTGGATTGCATTGAAGCCTATGTTGAAAAAGAAAATATCCTTAGATAAAAACCAGAAGGAAATGTTCTGAAGAAAGTTATTTGTGATGTATGAATTCATCTCACAGTGTTGCACCTTTCTTTTCATGGAGCAGTTTGCTAACAGGGTTTTCATGGAATCTGCAATAGGATTTTTGGAATCACATTGTATAATGTGGTGACAAATGAAATATCCATAGATAAAAATCAAAAAGAACCTTTCTGTGAAATTGCCTTGTGATCTGTGAATTCATCTCACGGAGTTTCACTGTTCTTTCCATTGAGCAGTTTGCTAACACTGTTTTTTTGGAATCTGCAATGGAATACTTTGGAGCACATTGAGTCTTATGGTGACAAAGGGAATATCCTTAGTCAAAAACTAGAAAGGAGCTTTCTGAGAAAAAGCTTTGTGATTTGTGAATTCATCTCACAGAGTTACACCTTTCTTTTCATGGAGAAATTTGTTCAAACTTTGTTCATGGAATCTGCAAGGGGATATTCTGGAGTGCATTGAGGCCTATGGTGAAAAAGGAAATATCCTCAATTAAAAATTAGAAAGAAGCTTTCTGAGAAACTGCGTTGTGATGTGTGAATTCATCTCACAGAATTACACTGTTCATTTCACTTAGCTGTTTGATAATCTTGTTTTCTTTCAATCTGCAATGAGGTATTTCAGAGCATGTTGAAGCTTATGGTGACAAAGGAAATATCCTCACATGAAAATTAGAAAGAAGCTTTCTGAGAAACTGCGTTGTGATGTGTGAATTCATCCCACAGAATTACACTGTTCTTTTCACTTAGCTGTTTGATAATCCTGTTTTCTTTCAATCTGCAATGAGGTATTTCAGAGCGTGTTGAAGTTTATGGTGACAAAGGAAATATTCTCACATAAAAATTACAGATAAACTTTCTGAGAACATGCCTTTGTGATGTGTTCAATTCATCTCACAGAGTTACACAATTCCTTTCATGGATCTCTTTAGTAGCACTGTTTCTGGGGAATCTCAGAATGGATATTTTGGATCGTGTTGAAACCGCTGTTGACAAAGGAAGTAAACTCGGGTGAAAACTAGAAAGAAGTTTTCTGAGAATATACTTCATGATGTTTGAATTCATCTCACAGAGTCAAACATCTCATATCATGTAGTACCTGTAAAGGGATATTTGGGAGTGCATTCGGGCCTATAGTGAAAAAGGAAATATCCTCAGATAAAAACTAGATGGAAGGTTCTGAGAAACTGCTTTGTGATGTGTGAATTCATCTCACCGAGTTACACCATTCTTTTCACTGAACAGTTTGATAACACTGTTTTCATTGAATCTGCAGTACAATATTTGGGAGCACATTGAAGCCTATGGTGACAAAGGAAATATCATCAGATAAAAACCAAAAAGAAGGTTTCTGAGAAACTGCTTTGTGTTGTGTCAATTCATCACACAGAGCTACACCATTCTTTTCAATGAGCAATTTGATAAGTCTTTTCTCATGGAATCTGCAATAGAACATTTGGGAGTGCAATGAAGCCTGTGGTGACAAATAAAATATCCTCAGATAAAAACCAAAAAGAAGTTTTCTGAGAAATTGCATTGTGTTGTGTCAATTCAGCTCACAGAGTTACACTATTCCTTTCATTGACCAGTTTGCTATCACTGTTTTCTTGGAATCTGCAATGAGATATTTCTTACCGCATTGAAGCTTATGGTGACAAAGAAAATATCCTCAGACAAAAACTAGAAAAAGGCTTTCTGAGAAACTTCTTTGTGATTACTGAATTCATCTCACAGAGTTACATTATTTCTTTCATGGAGCAGTTTGGTAGCACTCTTTTGGGGAATCTGAGAAGGGATATTTAGGATCGCCTTGAAGTCTAGGGTGACAATGGAAATATCCTCAGATGAAAATTATAAAGAACCTTTCTGAGAAACTTCTTCATGGTTGGGAATTCATCTCACAGTGTTACCCCTTTCTTTCAGGAGCCATTTGCTAACACTCTTTTCCTGGAATCTCCAAAGGTATATTTACGAGTGCATTGAGTCCTATGGTGAAAAAGGAATTATCCTCAGATAAAAACTAGAAAGAAGCTTTGTGAGAAACTGCTTTTTGATGTGTGAATTCATCTCGCAGGGTTACACTGTTCTTTTCAGTGCGCAGTTTGCTAACACTGTTTCCTTGGAATCTGCATTGGCATATTTCGAGTGCATTGAAACTTAGGGTGACAAAAGAAACATCATCATATAAAAACTAGAAAGAGGCTTTCTGAGAAATTGCTTTGTGATGTGTTAATTCATCTCCCAGAGTTCCACGATTCTTTTCATGGATCTATTTGGTAGCACCGTTTTTGGGGAATCTGAGAAGGGATATTTTGGATCACACTGAAGCCTATGGTGACAAAGAAAATATCCTCAGATAAAAACTAGAAAGAAACTTTCAGATAAAGTTCATTGTGATGTGTGATTTCATCTCAGGAAATTATACCTTTCTTTTCATGGACCGTTGCTAACACTGTTTTCGTGGAATCTGCAAAGGGATATTCGGGAGTACATGGAGGCCTATAGTGAAAAAGGAAATATCCTCAGATAAACACTAGAAAGAAGTTTTCTGAGAAACTGCTCTGTGGCTTATAAATACATCTCACAGTGTTACACGATACTTTTCACTGAACAATTTGGTAGCACTGTTTATGCGGAGTCTGAGAAGGGATATTTTGGATCATATTGAAGGCTATGGTGACAACGGAAATAGCCTCAGATAAAAACTAGAAACTGCTTTGTGTTATGTGAATTCATCTCACAGAGCTACACCATCGTTTTCATTGAGGAGTTTGATGAGACTTTTTCATGGAATATGCAATAGGATATTTGGGAGAGCATTGAATCCTATGGTGACAAAGGAAATATCCTCAGATAAAAACCAAAAGGAAGCTTTCTAAGAAACTGCTTTTTGTCATGTCAATTCATCTCACAGAGTTAGCTAACACTGTGTTTCGGGAATGTGCAATGGGATATTTTGGAGTACATTGAAGCTTATGGTGAAAGAGGAAATATCCTCAGATTAAAAAATAAACTTTCTGTGAAACTGGTTTGTGAGGTGTGAAATCATCTCACTGAGTTATGCCATTCTTTTTATTTAGAAGTTTGCTAACACTCTTTTATGGAATCTGCAATGGGATATCCCAGAGAGTATTGAGGAATATGGAGAAAAACGAAATATCCTCAGAGAAAATCTAGAAAGAAGCGGTCTGAGAAACATTTTTGTGATGTGCGAATTCATCTCACAGAGTTACACCATTCTTTTCATGTAGTAGTTTGGTAGCACTGTTTTTGGGGATCTGAGAAGGGATATTTTTGGTCACATTGAGGCCTATATGTGACATATGGAAATATAATCAGATAGAAACTAGCAAGAAGCTTTCTGAGAAACTTTTTTGTGATGTGTGGATTCATCTCTCAGAGTAACTCATTTCTTTTCATGGAGCAGTTTTCTAACACTGTTTTTGTGGAGTCTACAAAGTGATATTTGGGAGAAAGTTGAGACATATGGTGAAAAGGAAAATATCCTCAGATAAAAATTAGAAGGAAACTTTCTGAGACTGCTTTGTGATGTGTGAATTCATCTCACAGAGTTACACCACCCTTTTCGTGGAGCAGTTTGCTAACAATATTTTCGTGGAATCTGCAATAGGATATTTTGGAGTGCATTGAAGCCTTTAGTGATAAACGAAATATCCTCAGACAAAAAAAAAGAAGTTTTCTGTGAAACTGCGTAGTGATGTGTGAATTCATCTCACACAGTTTCACCTTCATTTTCATGGCACTGTTTGGTAGCACTCATTTGGGGAATCTGAAAAGGGATATTTTGGATGACATTGATGCCTATGGTGACAAAGGAAATATTCTCAGACTAAAACTAGAAAGAAGCTTCGTGAGAAACTGCTTAGTGATGTGTGAATTCATCTCGCAGGGTTGCACAGTTGTTTTCATTGAGCTGTTTGCTAATATTGTTTTCTTGGAATCTGCAGTCTGAAATGTTGGAGCACAGTGAAGCTTAGGGTGACAAAGGAAATATCCTCACATAGAAAATAGAAAGAAGCTTTCAGAGAAATAGCTTTGTGATGTGTTAATTCACCTCAGACAGTTACATGATTCTTTTCATGGATCAGTTGTGTAACAGTGTTTTTGGGGAATCTGAGAAGGGTTATTTTCAATCACAATGGATCCTATGGTGACAAAGGAAATATTTTCAGACAAAAACTAGAAAGAAGCTTTCTGAGAAACTGCTTTGTGATTTTTGAATTCATCTCACAGAGTTACATGATTCTTTCATTGGAGCAGTTTGGTAGCACTGTTTTTGGGGAATCTCAGAAGAGTTAATTTACTTCTCATTGAAGCTTATGGTGACAAAGGAAATATCTTCAGATAAAAACTAAAAAGAAGATTTCTGAGAACGTTCCTTTTTATTTCTGAGTTCATCTCATAGAGTTACACCTTTCTTTTCATGGAGCACTTCACTAACATTTTTTCATGGAATCTGCAAAGGAATATTTGGGAGCACTGTGAGGCCCATGGTGAAAAAGGAAATAACTTCAGATAAAAACTAGAAATATCCTTTCTGAGAATCTGCTTTGTGATGTGTGAATTCATCTCTCAAAGTTACACTGTTTTTTTCTTTGAGAAGTTTGCTAACACTTTTTTCTTGGAATCTGCAATGGGATTTTTGGGAACACCAGAGGAATATTGGGAAAAAGGAAATATCCTCAGATAAAAAATAGTTAGGAGCTTACTGAGAAACAGCTTTGTGATGTGTGAATTCATTTCACAGAGTTACACCATAATTTTCATGGAGCAGTATGGTAGCACTGTTTTTGGGGAATCTGCAATTGGATATTTTGATTGCATTGAAGCCTATGGTGACAAAGGAAATATCGTCAGACAAAAACCAAACAGAAGCTTTCTGAGAAACTGCTTTGTGATGTGTGAATTAACCTCACAAACTTTCACTTTTCTTTTCGTGGAGAAGTATGCTAACACTGTTTTCGTAGAATCTGTAAAGGGATATTCGTTAGTGCATTGAGGCTGATAGGGAAAAAGGAAATATCCTCAGACAAAAAATAGACAGAAGCTTTCTGAGAAACTGCTTGGTGATTTGTGAATTCATCTCACTGAGTTATATGATTCTTTTCATGGAGCAGTTTGGTATCACTGTTTTTGTGGAATCTGAGAATGAATATTTTGGATCACATTGAAGCCTATGGTGACAAGGGAAATATCCTCAGATAAAAACTAGAAAGAAACTTTCTGAGAAATAGGTTTGTGATGTATGAATTTATCTCACAGAGTTACACCATTCTTTTTAAGGAGCAGTTTAGTAACACTGTTTTTGGGGAATCTGAGAAAGGATATTTGGATAGCATTGAAGAGTATGGTGACAAAGGAAATATCCTCAGATAAAAACTAGAAGTAAGCTTTCTGAGAAACTTCTTTGTGAAGTGTGTATTCATCTCACAGAGTAACAACTTTCTTTTCATGGAGCAGTTTGCTAACACTGTTTTCGTGGAATCTACAAAGGGATATTCAGGAGCGAGCTCAGGCCTATGAGGAAAAAGGAAATATCCTCAGATAAAAAATAGAAAGAAGGCTTCAGAGAAACCGCTTTGTGATGTGTGAATTCATCTCACAGAGTTACACAATCCTTTTCATGGAGCATTTGGTATCCCTGTTTTTGGGGAATGTGAGAAGGGATATTTTGAATTGCATTGAAGCCTATGGTTACAAGGGAAATATCCTCAGATAGATACTAGAAAGAAGGTTTCTGAGAAATTTCTTTGTGATGTGTGAATTCATCTCAAGGTGTTACACGATTATTTTCTTTCAGCAGTTTGCTAACACCGTTTTTGTGGAGTCTGCAATAGGATATTTGGGAATGCATTGAAACCCTTGGTGACAATGAAAATATCCTCATAGGAAAACCAAAAAGAAGATTTCTGAGAAACTCCTTTGTGATGTGTGAATTCAACTCACAGATTTACACCTTGTTTTGCTGGAGCTGCTTGCTAACACTATTTTCGTGGAATCTGCAAAGGGATATACACGAGTGCTTTGAGGCCTATGGTGAACAAGAAAATATTCTCAGAAAAAAAAAGAAGCTTTCTGAGAAGCCACTTTGTGATGTGTTAATTCATTTCACAGAGATACACTTTTCCTTTAATTAATTAGTTTGGTAGCATTGATTATGGGGAATCTGAGAAGGCATAATTTGGATCACATTGAAGAATATAGTGGCAAAGGAAATATCCTGATATATAAACCAAAAGGAAGCTTTCAGAGAAAGTTCCTTGTGATGTGTGAATGCATCTCACAGAGTTTCACGTTTCTTTTCATGGAGCAGTTTGCTAACACTGTTTTCGTGGAATCTGAGAAGGGATATTTGAGAGTGCATTGAGGCCTATGGTGAAAAAGGAAATATCCTCCTATAAAAACTAGAAAGAAGCTTTCTGAGAGACTCCTTTGTGATTTGTGAATTCATCTCACAGACTTACACTGTTCTTTTCATTGAGCAGTTTGCTAAGCTGTTTTCTTCAAATACGTAATCTGATATTTCACTGTGTATTGAAGCTTATGGTGACAAAGGAAATATCCTCATATAAAAGCTAGAAAGAAGCTTTATGAGAAACTCCTTTTTGATGGGTTAATTCATCAGACAGAGACACACGACACTTTTCATGGATCAGTTTGATAGCACTGTTTTTGGGGAATCTGAGAAGGGATATTTTGGATCACATTGAAGCATATGGTGACAAAGGAAGTATCCTCAGAAAAAAATTAGAAAGAAACGTTTCCAGAAAATTATTTGTGATGTTTGAATTCACCTCACTTTCTTTTGATTCATTCCTTTATTTTCTTGGAGTTCTTTGTTAACACTGTTTTCCTGGAATCTGCAAAGTGATATGTGGGAGCGAATTTAGACCTGCATTGAAAAAGGTAATATCCTCAGATAAAAATTAGAAAGAAACTTTCTGACAAACTGTCTTGTGATGTGTGAATTTATTTACAGAGCTACACTGTACTTTTCATTGAGTAGTTTGATACCACTGTTTTCATTGAATCTGCAATATGATATTTGGGAGCACGTTGAAGCCTATGATGACTAAGTAAATATCCTCAGATAAAAGCCAAAGAGAAGCTTTTTGAGAAAAGTCTTTGTAATGTGTGAAATTATCTCACTGAGTTACACCATTCTTTTCATTGAGAGGTTTGCTAACACTTTACTCATGGAATTTGCAATGGGATATTCTGGAGCATATTGAGGAATATGGTGAAAAAGGAAATATCCTCAGATAAAAACTGAAAAGAATCTTTTTGAGAAACAGCTTTGCGATGTGTGAATTCATCTCACAGAATTACACCACTCTTTTCATACAGCAGGTTGGTAGCACTGTTTTTACAGAATCTGAGAAGGGACATTTTGGATCGCATTTAAGCCTATGGTGAAAATGGAAATATCCTCACATAAAAAGTGAAAAGAAACTTTTAAGAATCTGTTTTGTGAAGTGTAAATGCACCTCACAGAGTTACACGATTCATTTCTTGGAGCAGTTTGTTAACACTGTTTTCGTTGAATCTGCATTAGGATATTTGGGAGTGGTTTGAAATATATGGTCACAAAGAAAATATCCTCAGACATAAAAACTAGAAAGAAGCTTTCTGGGAAACTACTTTGTGACGTGTGAATCCATCTCACAGAGTACCTGATTCTTTTCATGGATCAGTTTGGTAGCAGTTTTTGGGGTATCTGAGAAGGGATATTTTGGATCGCATTGAAGAGTATGGTGACAATTGAAATATCTACATATAAAAACTAGAAAGAAGCTTTCTGAGAAAGCTTTTTGCGATGTGTGAATTCATCTCACAGAGTTACACCTTTCTTTTAATGGAACAATCTGCTAACATTGTTCTCACGGTATCTGCGAAGGGATATTTGGGAGAGCATTGAGGCCTTTGGTGAAAAAGGAAATATCCTCAGATAAAAACTAGAAAGAAGCTTCCTGAGACACTGCTTCATGATGTGTGAATTCAACTTACAGTGTTACACTGTTCTTTTCATTGAGCAGTTTGCTAACACTGTTTTCTTGGAATTTGCAGTGGGTTATTTGGAGTGTATTGAAACTTATGGTGACAAAGAAATTATCCTCAGACAAAAACTAGAAAGAAGCTTTAGGACAGACTGTGTTACGATGTGTTAATTCAATTCACAGAGTTACACGATTCTTTTCATTGTTCAGTTTGGTAGCACTGTTTTTGGGAAATCTGAGAAGGGATATTCTTGATCGCATTGAAGCCTATGGTTTCAAAGGAAATAACCTCAGATAAAAACTAGAAAGAAGTTTTCTGAGAACGTTCTTTGAGACGTTTGAATTTATTTCACAGACTTACACCTTTCTTTTCATGGAGCCATTTGCTGACACCATTTTCGTGGAATCTGCAAAGAGATACTTGGCAGTGCATTGAGGCCTATAGTAAACAAGGAAATAGCCTTGAATAAAAACTGGAAAGAAGTTTTTTGAGAAACTGCTTTGTGATGTGTGAATTCTTCTTACAGAGACACACTGTTCTTTTCATTGAGCAGCTTGATAACACTGTTTTCGTGGATTTTGCAATAGGATATTTGGGAGTACATTGAAGCCTATAGTGACAAAGCCATAATCCTCAGGTAAAAACCAAAAAGAAGTTTTCTGTGAAATTGTTTTGGGATGTGTGAATTCACATCAGAGAGTTACACTTTTCTTTTTATTGAGAAGCTTGCCAACACTATTTTCGTGGAATCTGGAATGGGGTATTCCCTAGCACATTGAGGATTATGGTGAAAAGGGATATAAACTCTGATAAAAACTAGAAAGAAGCTTCCTGAGAAACAGCTGTGAGATGTGTGAACTCATCAATCAGAGTTACACCAATGTTTTTATGGAGTTTTTTGGTAGCACTAATTTTGGGGATCTGAGAAGGCATATTTTGAATTGCATTGAAGTCTATGGTGAAAAGGAAATATCCTCAGATTAAAATTAGAAAGAAGCCTTCTGTGAAACTCCTTAGTGATGTGTGAATTCATCTCACAGAGTTAAACTGTTCTTTTCATTGAGCAGTTTGTTAACACTGTTTTCTTGGAATCTGCTATGGCATATTTCGGACTGTATTGAAGCCTACAGTGACAATGGAAATACCCTCATATAAAAACTAGAGAGAAGCTTTCTGATATACCACTTTGTGATGTGTTCATTCATCTCACTACATTTCATGATGCTTTTCATGGATCAGCTTGTTAGCACTGCTTTTGTGGAATCTGAGAGAGGTTATTTTGGATCAGTTTGAAGCCAATGGTAACAAAGAAAATATTCTCAGATAAAAACTAGAAAGAAGCTTTCTGAGAAAGTCCTTTGTGATATGTGAATTTTTCTCACAGAACTAAACTTCTCTTTTCATGTAGCAGTTTGGTAACACTGTTTTCGTGGAATCTGCAATAGGATATCTGGCAGCGCATTGCAGCCTATGGTGACAAAGGAAACATCCTCATAAAAAAAAACAAAAGGAAGCTTTCTGAGAAACAGCTTTGTGATGTGTGAATTCATCTCACAGAGTTACACTGTTCTTTTCATTCAGCAATTTGCTAACACTGTTCTCTAGGAATCTGCAATGGGATATTTCAGAGAACATGGAAGGTTATTATGAGAAAGGAAATATCCTGAGACAAAAACTGGAAAGACAGTTTCTGACAAACTGCTTAGGGCTTTGTGAATTCATCTGACAGACTTCCACGATTCCTTTCATTTAGCAGCTTGGTAGCAGTGTTTCCGGGGTATCTGAGAAGGGATATTTTGGATCGCTTTGAAGCCTATGGTGACAAAGGAAATATCCTCAGATAAAAACTAGAAAGAAGCTTTCTGAAAAAGTTTGTTGTGATGTGTGCATTCATCTCATAGAGTTACACCTTCCTTTTCATGGAGCAGGTTTCGTGGATTCTGCAAAGGGATATTTGGGAGAGCATTGAGGCCTATGATTAAAAAGGAAATGTCCTCAGATAAAAATTAGAAAGAATATTTCTGAGAAACTGCTTAGTGATGTGTGAATTCAACTTACTGAGTTACACTGTTCTTTTCACTGAGCAGTCTGCTAACACTGTTTTCTTGGAATCTGGACTGGGATATTTCAGACTGCACAGAATCTTATGGTGACAAAGGAAATATCCTCAGACAAAAACCATCAAGAACTTTTCTGAGAAACTGCTTGTGATATGTCAATTCATCTCAGAGAGTTACATGATTCTTTTCATGGAGCATTTTGGTAGCACTGTTTTTGGGGAATCTGAGAAGGGGGATTTTGAATTGCATTGAAGTTTAAGGTGACAAAGGAAATATCCTCAGATAAAAACTAGAAATAAGATTTTTGAGAAAGTTTTGGTGGTATGTCAATTCACCTCACAGAGCTACAACTTTATTTTCATGGAGGAGCTTGCTAACACTATTTACATGGAAACTGCAAAGGGATATTTGGGAGCGTATTGAGGCATATAGTGAAGAGTTAAATATCCTGGTATAAAAAATAGAAAGAAGCTTTCTGAGAACCTACTTTGTGATGTGTGAATACATCTCAAAGAGTTACACTGTTCTTTTCATTGGGCAGTTTGGTAACAGTTTTTTCTTGGTATCTGCAATGGGATATTTTGGAGTGCTTTGAAGCTTATGGTGACAAAGGAAATATTCTCTTTTAAAAATCAGAAAGAAGATTTGTGAGAAACCACGTTGTGATGCAATAATTCATCTAACAGAGATACCTGATTGTTTTCATGGAACAGTTTGGCAGCACTGTTTTTGGGGAATCTGCAATAGGATATTTGGGAGTGAATTGAAGCCTATGGTGACAAAGGAAATATACTCAGAAAAAAAAGAAACTTTTTGAGAAACTGCTTTGTGATGTGTTAATTTCTCTCAGAGATTTACAACTTTATTCTCATGGAGCTGTTTGCTAACATTATTTTCGTGGGATCTGCAAAGGGATATTCATGAGCGTATTGAGGCCTTTTTTGAAAAATGAAAATATCCTCAGACTAAAACTAGAAAGAAGCTTTCTGAGAAACTGCTTTGCAATTTGTGAATTCATCTCACAGTGTTTCACAATTCTTTTCATGGAGCAGTTTGTTAGTACTGTTTTCTTGGAATCCACAATGGGATATTTTGGAGTGCATTGAAGTTTATGGTGAAAATGGAAATATCCTAATAAAAAGAGTAGAAAGATTTCTGAGAAAGTCCTTTGTGATATGTTAATTCATCTCACAGAACTACCCATTTTTTCTCATGGAGCAGTTTGTTAGTACTGTTTTTGAGGAATATGAGAAGGGATGTTTTGGATCATAATGAAAACCATGGTGACAAAGGAAATATCCTCAGAGAAAAACTAGAAAGAAGCATTCTGAGAAACTTCTTTGTGATGTGTGAATTCACCTCACAGAGGTACACTGTTCTTTTCATTGAGCAGTCTGCAAACACAGTTTGTTTGGAATCTGCAATAGGATATTTGGGAGCACATTGAAACCTAAGGTGACAAAGGTAATATACTGAGATAAAAACGTAAAAGAAGCTATCTGAGAAACTGCTTTGTGATGTGTCATTTTGTCTCCCAGAGTTACACTGTTCTTTTCATTTAGCAGTTTGATAACACTGTTTTCCTGGAATCTGAAATGGGATATTTCAGAGCACATTGAAGCTTATGGTGACAAAGGACAAAAACTACAAAGACAAAACTACAAAACAACAAAGACAAAACTACGAAACTACAAAGACGAAAACTACAAAGAAGCTTTCTGACAAACTACAAAGACAAAAACTACAAAGACAAAAACCACAAAGAAGTTTTCTTACAAACTACTTTCTAATTTGTGAATTCATCTCACAGAGTTACAATTTCCCTTCTTGGAGTAGTTTGTTAGGAATGTTTTTGGCAAATCTGAGAAGGAATATTTTGGATCACCTTGAAGCATATGCTGACAAAGAAAATATCCTCAGATAAAACTAGAAAGAAGCTTACTGAGAAATTTCCTCATGTGTGCATTCATCTCACAGTGTTACATGTTTTCTTTCCTGGAGCATTTTGCTAACACTACTTTCTTGGAATCTGTAAAGGGATATTTGGGAGCACATTGGGGTCTATGTTGAACAAGGAAATATCCTCACATAAAAACTAGAAAGAAGCTTTCTGAGAAAGTGCTTTGTGATGTGTGAATTCATCTCAGAGAGTTACAATGTTATTTTCATTGAGCAATTTGCTTACTCTGTTTTCTCGGTATCTGCAATGGGATATTTCAGAGCGCATTGAACCTTATGGTGACAAAGGAAATACCATCATATTAAAACAAGAAAGAAGCTTTCTGAGAAACTGCTTTGTGATGTCATAATTCCTCTCACAGAGTTACACGATTCTTTTCATGGAGCAGTTTAGTAGCACGGTTTTTGGGGAATCTCAGAAGGGATATTTTGGATTGCATTGAAGCCTAGGGTGACAAAGGAAATATCCTCAGATAAAAACTGGAAAAGAGCTTTCTGAGAAACTGCTTTGTGATGTGTGAATTCATCTCACAGAGTTACACTGTTCTTTTCATTGAGCAGTTTGCTAACACTGTTTTGTTGGAATCTGCAATGGGATATTTCAGAGTGCATTGAAGCTTATGTTGACAAAGGATATTTCCTTTTTCAGCATAGGACACAGAGCCTATGTTGGAAAGGAAATATACTCAGATAAAAACTGGAAAGAATCTTTCAGAGAAACTGCCTTGTGATGTGTTTATTCATCTCACAGAGTAGCACAATTCTTTTCTTGAAGCAGTTTGCTAACACTGTTTTCATGAAATCTGCAATGGAATATATGGGCGTGCATTGAAGCCTATGGTGACAAAGGAAACATCCTCAGACAAAAAACAAAAAGAAGGTTTCTGAGATACTACTTTGTGATGTGTGAATTCGTCTCACAGATTTACACCTTTCTTTTCATGGAGCAGTTTATTAACACTGTTTTAGTGGAATCTGCAAAGGAATATTTGGGAGCACCTTGAGGCATATGGTGAAAAAGGAAATATCCTCAGATAAAAACTAGAATGAAGCTTTCTGAGAAACTGCTTTGTTTTATGTGAATTCATCTCACAGAGATAAATCACCCTTTTCATTAAGCACTTTAGTAACACTGTTTTTGTGGAATATGCAAAGGGATATTTGAGAGCGGATAGAGGCCAATGTTGAATAAGGAAATATCTACAAGTAAAACCTGGAGAGAAAGTTTCTGATAACTCCTTTGTGAGGTGTGCATTCGTCTCAGAGAGGTAAAGCTTTCTGTTGAGAGAGAAGTTTGGCATCATTGTTTTTGTGGTGTCTGATAAGGGATATTTGGGAGCGCATGAAATCCGATGGTGGAAAAGGAAATATCCTGAGATAAAATCAAAAATAAGCTGTCTGAGAAATTTCTTTGGCATGGGTGAATTCATCACACAGAATTACACGTTTGCTTTCTTTGAGAAGTTTGGTAGCAGCTGTTTTTATGGAATCTGTAAAGGGATATTCAGGAGCTCCTAGAGGCCTACAGTGAAAAAGGAAATAACTTCAGATAAAAACTGGAGGAAATCTCTTTGAGAAAAGGTTTTGTGTTGTGTGTATTCAGCTCATAGAAGTTAACCTTTTTGTTGATTGATCAGTTCATCACCACTGTTTTTGTGGCATCTGAGGAGGGATATTTGGAAGCACATTGAAGCTTATGGTGGAAAAGGAAATATCCTCTGAGAAAAACTAGAAAGAAGCTTCCTGAGAAACAGCTTTGTGATGGGTGAATTTATCTCACAGTATTAAAACTTTCTTTTCATTGCGCAGTTTGGTAGCACTGTTTTTGTGGAATCTGCAAAGGGTTTTTTGGGAGCACATAGAATCCAAAGGTGAAAATAGAAAATTCTTCAGTTAAAAACTGGACAGAAGATTTTGGAGAAACTCCTTTGTGATGTGTGCATTCATCTCATAGAATGAAAACTTTTTGTTGAGGAAGCACTTTGGCATCTCTGTTTTTGTGATGTCTGGGAATGGATATTTGGGAGCACATTGAACCCTGTGGCAGAAAAGGAAATATCCTCATATAAAAACTAGAAAGAAGCTTTCTGAAATACCTCTTTGTGTTGTGTTAATTCATCTCACAGAGTAACATGATTCTTTTCATGGATCAGTTTGGTAGCACTGTTTTTGGGGAATCTGAGAAGGGATATTTTATACCCCTTTGAATGCTATGGTGACAAAGGAAATATCCATAGATTTAAACTAGAAAGAAGCTTTCTGAGATACTTCTTTGTAATGTGTGAATTCATCTTTCAGAGTTACACCTGTCTTTTAATTGATCAGTGCTAACACTGTTTTTGTGGAATCTGCAAATGTATATATTGGAGTGCATTGAGGCCTATGATGAAAAAGAAAATATTCTCAGATAAAAATAGAAAGAATCTTTCTGAGAAAGTGCTTTATGATATGTGAATACATCTCACAGTATTACATTGCAGTTTTCATTGAGTAGTTTACTAACACTGTTTTCCTGGAATCTGCAATGGAATATTTTGCAGTGCATTGAAGCTTTTGGTGACATAGGAAACATCCTCATATAAAAACTAGAAAGAGGTTTTCTGAGAAACTTCTTTGTGATGTGTTTAATTCATCTCACAGAGTTACATGATCCTTTCCATGGATCAGTTTGGTAGCAGTGTTTTTGGGGTATCTGAGAATTCATATACTGAATCACATTGAAGCTATGGTGACAAAGGAAATATCCACAGATAAAACAAGAGGAATCTTCCTGAGAAAGTTCTTTGTGATGTGTGAGCTCATCTCAGAATGTTACAACTTTCTTTACAAGGAGCAGTTTGCTAACACTGTTTTCATGGAATCTGCAATGGGATATTCTGGAGTGCATTGAGGCCTATGGTGCAAAAGTAAATATCCTCATGTAAAAACTTTCTGAGAAACAGCTTTGTGATGTGTGAATTCGTCTTACAGAGTTACACCACTCTTTTCATTGAACAGCTTGTTAACACTGTTTTTGGGGTATCAACAATAGGGTATTTGGGAGTGCTTTGAAGCCTGTGGTGACATAGGAAATATGCTCAGATAAAAACCAAAAAGATTTTTATAAAACTGCATTGTGATCTGTGAATCCATCTCATTGAATAACACTATTCTTTTCATTGAGAAGTTTGCTAACACTTTTTTCGTTAGATCTGCAATTGGATATTCGGGAGTGTATTGAGGAATATGGTGAAAAAGGAAATATCCTCAGATAAAAACTAGAAGGAAGCTTTCTGAGACACTGCTTTGTGATGTGTGAATTGATCTCACAGAGCTATGCTGCTCTTTGATTGAGCAGTTTGCTTACACTGTTTTCTTGGAATCTGAAATCTGATATTTTTGAGTGCATTAAAGCTTATGGTGACAAAGCAAATATCCTTATATAAAAACCAGAAAGATGCTTTCTGAGAGGCTGCTTTCTGATGTGTTAATTCACCTCACAAAGTAACACGATTACTTTCTTAGAACAGTTTAGTAACACTGTTTTTGGTGCATCTGAGAAGGGGTACTTTGGATTGCATTGAAACCTGAGGTGACAAAGGAAATATCCTCAGATAAAAACTAGAAAGAAGCTTTCTGAGAAGCTGCTTTGCGATTTGTGAATTCATCTCACAGAGTTACACCTTTCTTTCCATTGAGCACTTTGCTAACACTGTTGTTGTGGAATCTGCAAATATATGTTTTGGAGCACTTTGAGTCCTAGGGTGAAAAAGGAAACACCCTCAGATAAAAACTAGAAAGATGCTTTCTGAGAAACTGCTTTGTGATGTGTGAATTCATCTCACAGAGTTACACCATACTTTTAATTGAGCAGTTTGATAACACTGTTTTCTTGGAGTCTACCATAGGATATTTTGGAGCACATCGAAGCCTATGGTGACAAAGGAAATATCCTCAAATAAAAGTTGGAAAGAATCTTTCTTAGAAACTGCTTTGTGATTTGTGAATTCATCTCATAAAGTTACATGACTGTTTTCATGGATCTATTTGGTAGCCCTGTTTTAGGGGAATCTGAGAAGGGATATTTTGGATTCCATTGAAGCCTATGTTGACAGAGGAAATATCCTCAGATATAAACTAGAAAGGAGCTTTATGAGAAAGTTCTTTGTGATTTGTGAATTCATCTCTCATCTGTAGACCGTTTTTTTCATTGAGCAGTTTGATAACACTGTCTTCCTTGAAACTGCAACAGGATATTTGGGAGCTCATTGAAGCCTATGGTGACAAAGGAAATATCCTCAGACAAACACCAAAAAGAAGCTTTCTGAGAGACTGCTTTGTGATGTGTGAATTGATCTCACAGAGTTACACTGTGTTTTTCATTGAGCAGTTTTCTAATACAGTTTTCTGGTATCTGCAATGGGATAATTCGGATCACATTGAAGCTTATGGTGACAAAGGAAATATCCTCAGACAAAAATTAGAAAGAAGCCTTCTGAGAATCTGCTATGTGATTTTTGAATTCATCTCACAGAGTTACACCTTTCTTTTCATGGAGCAGTTTGGTAGCACTGTTTTGGGGGAATCTTAGAATAGATATTGTGGATGGCATTGAAGTCTATGGCATAAAAGTAAATATCCTCAGATTAAAACTAGAAAGAAGCTTTCTGAGAAACTGCTTTGTCATGTGTGAATTCATCTCACAGAATTACACCTTACTTTTCATGGAGCAGTTTGCTAACACTATTTTCATGGAATCTGCAATATGATATTTTGAAGTACATTGAGGCTTATGGTTTCAAAGGAAATATCCTCATACAAAAAGTAGAAAGAAGCTTTCTGAGAAACAGCTTTGTGATGTGTTAATTCATCTCACAGAGGTACATGATTCTTTTCATGGATCAGTTTGGTAGCACTACTTTTTGGGGAATCTCAGAAGGGATATTTAGGATCGCATTGAAGCCTATGGTGAAAAGGAATTATTCCCAGAGAAATGCAGAAAGAAGCTTTCTGAAATTGCCCTTTGGGATGTGTGAACTCACATCACTGTGTTACACCGTACTTTTCATTCAACAGTTTAATAAAACTGTTTTCGAGTAATTTGCAACAGGATATTTGGGAGCGGATTGAAGCCTATGGTGAGAAAGGAAATATGGTCAGATAAAAACTTGAAAGAGGCTTTCTGAGAAACTTCTTCATGACGTGTGAATTCATTACAAGGAGTTAAACCTTTCTTTTCATAGAGGAGTTTTCTAACACTGTTTTCATGGAATCTGCACATGGATGTGCACACATTGAGGCCTATGGTGTAAAAGGAAATATCCTCAGATGAAAACTAGAAAGATGCTTTCTGAGAAACTGCTTTGTGATGTGTGAATTCATCTCACAGAGATACACCATTCCTTTCATTGAGCAGTTTGCTAACACTATTTTTGTGGAATCCACAAAGGGATATTTAGGAGAGCATTGAAGTTAAGGTGACAAACGAAATACCCTCATATAAAAACTAGAAAGAATCTCTCTGAGGACACGCTTTCTGATGTGTTAATTCATCTCACCCAGTTACAAGATTCTTTTCATCCATCAGTTAGGTAGCACTGTTTTCGTGGAATCTGCAAAGGGATACTGGGCAGTGCCTGGAAGCCTACAATGAAATATTGAATATGCTCAGATAAAAACTAGAAAGATGCTGTCAGAGAAAATTCTTTGTGATGTGTGATTTCATCACACAGAGTGCATCTTTCTTTTCATGGAGTAGTTTGCTAACACTGTTTCCATGGAATCTGCAAAGGGATATTTGGGAGCGCATTGAGGACTATGATGAAAAAGGAAATATCCTCAGATAAAAACTAGAAAGGAGCTTTTTGAAAAACTGCTGTGTGATGTGTGAATTCATCTCACAAAGTTACACTGTTGTTTTCATCGAGCAGTGTGCTGACAATGTTTTCATATAGTCTGCCAAGGGATATTTCAGTGCGCAATGAATCTTATCGTGACAAACAAAATATCCTCATAGAAAAAGTAGAAAGAAGCTTTCCAGAAAACTGCTTTGGGATTTGTGAATTATTTTCACAGAGTTACACGATTCTTTACATGGATCAGTTTGGTAGCACTGTTTTTGTGGTATCTGAGAAGGAATATTTTGGATGGCATCGAAGCCTAGGGTAACAAGGGAAATAACCTCAGATAAAAACTAGAAAGAAGCTTTTTGAGAAAATTCTTTGTGTTGTGTGAATGTATCTTACTGAAGTTCCCCTTTATTATCATGGAACAGTTCACTAACACTGGTATTGTGGAATCTGTAAAGGGATATTTTGTAGCACATTGTGCCCTACAGTGGAAAAGGAAGTATCCTCAGATAGTAACTAGAAACAATCTTTCTGAAAAAATGCTTTGAGATGTGTAAATTCATCTCAGAGTGTTATACCGTTTCTCCTTATACAGCAGATTGTGAACACTGTTTTCATAGAATCTGCAAAGGTATATATGGGAGTGCATTGAGGCCTATGGTGAAAAAGGAAATATCCTCAGGTAAAAACGAGAAAGATGCTTTCTGAGAAATGGCATTGTGGTGTGTGAATTTATCTCACAGAGCTACACTGTCTTTTTCATTCAGCAGTTTGCTAAAACTGTTTTCTTGGAATCTGCAATGGGATATTTTGAAGCACTTTGAAGCTTATGGTGACAAGGAAATATCCTCAGACAAATACTAGAAAGAAGCCCTCTGAGAAACTGCTTTGTGATTTGTTAATTCATTTCTCAGAGTTACACGATTCTTTTCATGGAACAGTTTGGTAGCACTGTTTTTGGGGAAACTGAGAAGATATATTTTGGATCATATTGAAACCTTTGGTGACTAAGGAAATACACTCAGATAAAAACTAGAAAGAAGCTTTCTGAGAAACTTCTTTGTGATGTGTGAATTCATCTCACACAGTTACACCTTTCTTTCCATGGAGCAGTTTTCTAACACTCTTTTCGTGGAATCTGCAAAGGGATAATTGGGAGTGCATTGAGGCCTATTGTGAGAAAGGAAATATCCTCAGATACAAACTATAAAGAAGCTTTCAAGAAAAGGCTTTGTGATGCGTGAATTCATCTCACAGAGTTACACCTTTCTTTTCATGGAGCAGTTTGGCAACACTGCTTTTGTGTAATCTACAAAGGGATATTCAGGAGTGCATAGAGCTCCATGGTGAAAAAGGAAATATTTTCAGGTAAAAACTGGAGAGAAGCTTTCTGAGAAACTCCTTTGTGATATGTGCATTCATCTCACAGTGTTATATTGTTCTTTTCATTCAGCAGTTTTCTAGCACTGTTTTTGCGGAACATGCAACAGGAAATTTGTGAGTGCATTGAAGCCTATGGTGACAAGGAAAGTAGCCTTAGACAAAAATTAGAAAAAAACTTTTCTGAGAGACTGCTTTGTGAATTGTTCATTCATCTCACAGAGTTTAATGATTCTATTCATGGAGCAGTTTGGTAACACTGTTTTTGGGGAATCTGAGAAGGAATATTTTGGATTGCATTGAAGCTAATGGTGACAAAGGAAATGTCCTCAGGTAAAAATTAGAAAGACGCTTTCCAAGAAAGTTCTTTGTGATATGTGAATTCATCTTACAGAGTTACAACTTTCCTTTCCTGGAGCAGTTTGCTAGCACTGATTTCTTGGAGTCTGCAATGTGATAATCTGGAGTGCTTTGAGGCTTATATGAAAAAGGAAATATCCTCAGATAAAAACTAGAAAGTATTTTTCTGAGAAGCAGTTTTGTGATGTGTGAATTTACCTTATAGAGTTGCACCACTGTTTTCACTGAGCGTTTTCATAATATTGATTTCATGTAATCTGCAATAGGATATATGGGAACACATTGAAGCCTACGTTGACAAAGAAATTGTCCTCAGATAAAAACCAAAAAGAAGCTTAGTGTGAAACTGCTTTGTGATGTGTGAACTCATCTCGGAGAGTTACACTGTTCTTTTCATTGAGATGTTTGCTAACACTTTTTCCATTTAATTTGCAGTAGGTTATTTGGGAATGCCTTCAGGATAATGGTGAAAAAGAAAATATCCTCAGATAAAAACTAGAGAGAAGCTTTCTGTGAAACATCTTTGTGATATGTGAATTCAGCTCACAGAGTGAGAATGGTGTACCATTCTTTTCATGGAACAGTTTGATAGCAGTGTTTTTGGGGAATTTGAGAAGGGATATTGTGGGTTGTATTGAAACCTATACTGACAAGGGAAATATCCTCAGATAAAAACTAGAAACAAGCTTGCTGAGAAACTACTTTTTGATGTGTGAATTCATCTCACAGAGTTATACTGTTGTTTTCATTGAGCAGTTTGATAACACTGTTTTTGTGGAATATGCAATAGGATATTTGGGAGTGCTCTGAAGCCTATGGTGACAATTGATATATCCTCAGACAAAAACAAAAAGAAACAGTCTCAGAAACTGCTTTGCAATTTGTGAAATCATCTCACAGGTTTATATCTTTCTTTTCATGGACCAGTTTGTAACACTATTTTCCTGGAATTTGCAAAGGGATATTAGCAAGTGCATTGAGGCAAACGGTGAAAAAGGAAATATCCTCAGATAAAAATTAGAAAGAAGCTTTCTGAGAAACACTTTTGTGACGTGTGAATTCATCTCACTGTGTTACACTATTCTTTTCATGGAGCAGTTTGGTAGCACTGTTTTTGGGGAATCTGAGAAGGGACATTTTGGATCACAAAGAAGCCTAGGATGACAAAGGAAATATCCTAAGATAAAAAACAGAAAGAAACTTTCTAGAAACTTCTTTATGATGTGTGAATTCATCTCACAGAGATACATGATTCTTTAAATGGAGCAGCTTGCTAACACTGTCTTCGTGGAATCTGTAAAGGGATATTTGGGAGTGCATTGAGGCCTAAATTGAAAAAGGAAATATGCTCACATAAAAACTAGAAAGATGCATTCTGAGAAACTGTGTGTGGTGTGTGAATTCATCTCACAGAGTTATACTGTTCTTTGCATTGAGCAGTTTGCTTGCTCTGTTTTCTTGGAATCTGCAATCTGATTTTTCGGAGCGCACTGAAGCTTATGGTGACAAAGGAAATATCCTCAGATGAAAACTACAAAGAAGCTTACTGAGAAGCCACTTTGTGATGTTCTAATTCAACTAACTCAGTTACACGATTTTGTACATGGAGCACTTTGGTAGCACTGCTTTTGGTGAATCTGAGAAGGGATATTTTGAATGACATTTAAACCTGTGGTGACAAAGGAAATATCCTCAGAAAAAAAAAAAAACTAGAAAGAAGGTTTCTGGGACAGTTCTTTGTGATGTGTGAATTCGTTTCACAGAGATGAACCTTTCTTTTCATAGAGCAGTTTGGAAACACTGTTTTCATTGAATCTGCAAAGGGATATTTGGGATTGCATTGAGACCTGTAGTAAGTAAGAAAACATCCTGTGATAAAAACTATTACGAAGCTTTCTGAGACACTGCTTTGTGATGTGTGAATTCAGCTTACAGAGTTACATTGTTCTTTTCATTCAACAGATAGATAACACTGTTTTCGTGGAATCTGCAATAGGATATTTGGGAGCACATTGAAGCCAATGGTGACAAAGGAAATAACCTCATAGAAAAACCAACAAGAAGCTTCTGAAAAACTGCTTTGTGATGTGTGAATTCATCTCACAGAGTTACACTGTTCTTTTCATTGAGCAGTTTGCTAACAGTGTTTTCTTGGAATCTACAATGGAATATTTCAGAGTGCACTGAAGTCTAAAGAAATATGCTGAGACAAAAACTGGAAAGATGGTCACAGAAAACATCTGTGAGATGCTTTCTGAGAAACCGCTTTGAGATTTGTGAATTCATCTCACAGAGCTACATGATTCTATTCATGGAACAGATTGGTAGCACTGTTTTTTGTGAATCTGAGAAGGGATATTTTGGGTCACATTGAAGCCTATGCTGAAAAGGAAATATCCTCAGGTTAAAACTAGAAAGATACTTTTGGAGAAAGTTTTGTGATGTGTGAATTCATCTTACAGAGTTACACCTTTCTATTTATGAAACAGCTTGGTAACACGGTTTTTGGGGAACCTGAGAATGAATATTTTGGATCACATTGAAGCCTACGGTGAAAAAGGAAATATCCTGAGATGAAAATTAGAAAGAAGCTTCTGATAAAATGCTTTGTGATGTGAAAATTCATCTCACAGAATCACACTGTTTATTACATTGAGCAGTTTGTTAACACTGTATTCTTGGAATCTGCAATGGAATATTTCAGAGCACATTGAGGCCTAAAAAGGAAATATCCTCAGATAAAAAATACAAAGAAGCTTTCTGTGAAACTGCTTTGTGATGTGTGAATTCATCTCACAGAGTTACAATATTCTGTTCATTGAGAAGTTTGCTAACACTTTTGTTGTTTCATCTGCATTGGGATATTTGGGAGCGCTTTGAGGAATATGGTGAAAAAGGAAATATCCTCATATAAAAACTAGAAAGAATTTTTCTGTGAAACATCTTTGTGATATGTAAACTCATCGCACAGAGGTACTCCATTCTTTTCAAGGAACAGTTTGGTAGCAGTGTTTTTGGGGATTCTGAGAAGCCTATGCTGACAAAGAAAGTATCCTCAGATAAAAACTAGAAGTAAGCTTTCTGAGAAACTACTTTAAGTTGTGTGAGTTCATCTCACAGAGCTACACTGTAGTTTTCATTGAGCAGTTTGATAACACTGTCATCATGGAATCTGCAACAGGATATTTCAGAGTACATTGAAGCCTATGGTGACAAAGGAAATATCTTCAGACAAAAACCAAAACGAATCAATCTCAGAAACTGCTTTGTGATGTGTGAATTTATATCACCAATTTACACCTTTCTTTTCATGGAGCAGTTTGATAACACTAAATTTGTGGTATCTGCAAAGGGATATTCATGAGCGCCTTCTGGTTAACGGTGAAAAAGGAAACATTCTACAACGAAAACGAAAAAGAAACTTTATTAAAAAACTGCTTTGTGATTTGTGAATTCATCTCACAGAGTTACATGATCTTTTAATAGAGTAGTTTGATAACACTGTTTTCATGGAATCTGAGAAGGGATATATTGGATCACATTGAAATCTATGGTGACAAAGGAAATATACTTAGTTAAAATCTAGAAAGAAACTTTCTGATAAAGTTCTTTGTGATGTGTGAATTCACCCCACATAGGTGCACCTTTCTTTTCCTGGAACAGCTTACTAACATTGTTTTCATGGAATCTGCAATGGGATATTCCACATGGATTAATGCCTATAGTGAAAAAGGGAATAGCCTCAGAAAAAAACTAGAAAGAAGCTTTCTGAGAAAGTTCTTTGTGATGTGAGAATTCATCTCACAGAATTACACTGTTCTTTGCATTGAGCAGTTTGCTTACACTGTTTTCTTGGAATATGCAATCTGATATTTCAGAGCACATTGAAGCTTATGGTGACAATGGAAATATCCTCAGATAAAAACTAGAAAGAAGCTTTCTGATAAAGTGTTTTGTGATGTTTCAATTCATCTCACACAGTTACACAGTTCTTTTCAGGTAGCAGCTTGGTAGCACTGTTTTTGGAGAATCTGAGAAGGGATATTTTGGATGCCATTTAAACCTATGGTGACAAAAGAAATATTCTCAGATAAAAGCTAGAAAGAAGGTTTTTGAGAAAGTTCTTCATGATCTCTGAATTCAACTCAAAGAGTTACACCTCCCTTTTCATGGAGGAGCTTGTAAGCACTGTTTTTGTGGAATCTGCAAAGTGATATTTGGGAGTGCTTTGAGGCCAAAGGTGAAAAATGAAATATCCTCAGATAAGAAGTAGAAAGAGGAATTCTGAAAAACTGTTTTGTGATGTATGCATTTATTGCACAGAGTTACATCCTTCTTTTAATTAATGAGTTTGTTAACATTGTTTTCTTGGATGCTACAATGGGATATTTCAGAGCACTTTGAAGCTTATGGTGAAAAAGGAAATATTCTCATATAAAAACTAGAAAGAAGCTTTCTGAGAAACCGCTATGTGATGTGTTAATTCATCTCACAGTGCTACACAATTCTTTTCATAGATCAGTTTGGTAGCACTGTTTTTAGGGTATGTGAAAAGGGATATTTTGGATCACAATGAAGGTTAGAGTGACAAAGGAAATATCCTCAGAACAAAAACTAGAAAGAAGCTTTCTGAGAATGTTCTCTGTGATGTGTGAATAAAAACTAGAGAGAAGCTTTCTGAGAAACTGAATTGTGATTTGTGAATTCATCTCAGAGAGCTACAACGTCCATTTCATTGAGCAGTTTTATAACACTTTTTTTCATGAAATCTGCAATAGGATATTTGGGAGCACATAGAAATCTATGGAGACGAAGGAAATATCCTCAGATAAAAGTCAAAAAGACGCTTTTGGTGAAACTTCTTTGTGATGCGATAATACAGCTCACAGAGTTACAATGTTATTTTCATTGAGCAGTCTGCTCACACTGTTTTCTTGGAATCCATAAAGGGATATTTTGCAGTGCATTGAAGCTTATGGTGACAAAGGAAATATCCTCAGACAAAAACTAGAAACAAGCTTTCTTAGAAACTGATATGTGATTTGTAAATTTATCTAACCGCTTTACACATTTGTTTTCATGAAGCAGCTTGGTAGCACTCTTTTTGGGGAATCTGAGAGGGGATATCTTGGATCACATTGAAGCCTATGGTGACAAAGGAAATATCCTCAGATAAAAATTTTAAAGAAGCTTTCTGAGAAAGTTCTTTGTGATGTGTGAATTCATCTCACAGAGTTACATCTTTCTTTTCGTGGAGCAGTTTGCTAACACTGCTTTCATGGAATCTGCAAATGATATTTGGGAGCGCATTGAGGCCTATGGTGAAAAAGCAAATATCCTCAGATTAAATCTAGAAAGAAGCTTTCTGAGAAACTGCTTTATGATAGGTGAATTTGTCTCTCAGAGCTACGGCATTCTTTTCTTGGATTTGTTTGATTATACTTTTTTGTGGTGTCTGCAAAAGGATATTTCTGAGTGCAGTGAAGCCTATGGTGACAAACGAAATTTCTCCTTAGAAATACCAAAAAGAAGTTTTCTGAGAAACTGCTTTGTGATGTGTGAATTCAACTCACAGAATTTCCTTGCTCTTTCCATTGATCTGTTTGCTAACACTGTTTTCTTGGAATCTATGATGGGATATTTCGGAGGGTTTTGAAGCTTAATGTGAAAAAGTAAATATCCTCAAACAAAAACTGGAAAGAAACTTTCTGAGAACCTGCTTTGTGATTTGTGAATTAATCACACAGAGTTACACAATTCTTTTCATGGATCAGTTTGACAGGTCTGTTTTTGGGGAATCTGAGAAGAGGTATTTAGGATCGCATTGAAGCCTATGGTGACAAAAGAAATATCCTCAGATAAAAACTAGAAAGAAACTTTCTGAGAAACTTCTTTGTGATGTGTGAATTCATCTCACAGAGTTCCACTTCTCTTTTCATGGAACAGATTGCTAACACTGCTTTCCTGTAATATACAAAGGGATATTTGGGAGTGCCTTGAGGCCTCTGGTGAAAAAGAAAATATCCTCATGCAAAAACTATAAAGAAACTTTCTGAGAAACTGCTTCATGATGAGTGAATTGGTCTCAGAGTTATACGTTTCTTTTCTTTGAGGAATTTGGTAGCACCCTTTTTGGAATCTACAAAGGGATTTTCGGGAGCCCCTAGAGTCCAATGGCTGAAAAGGAAATACCTTCAGAAAAAACTGAAGGGAAGCTTTACAAGAAAAAATTTTGTGACTTGTGTATTCATCTCATAGAGTTTAAACATTTTGTTGATTGAGCAGTTTGGTATCACTGTTTTGGTGGTATCTGAGAGAAATTATTTGGGAGCACATTGAAGCCTATGGTGAAAAAGGAAATATCCTCAGATAAAAACTAGAAAGACACTTTCTGAGAAACTGCTTTGTGATGGGTGAATTCATCTCACAGAATTACACTTTTCTTTTCATGTAGCATTTTGCTAACATTATTTTTGTACAATCTGCAAAGGGATATTCACAAACGCCTTCAGGCAAATTGTAAAAAAGTAGTTATCCTCACACAAAAACTAGAAAGAAGCTTTCTGAGAAACTGCTTTGTGATTTGTGAATTCATCTGACAGAGTTACATGATTCTTTTCATGAAGCAGTTTGGTAGCACTGTTTTGGGGGAATCTGAGAAGGGATATTTTGGATTGCAATGAAGCTTATGATCACAAAGGGAATATCCTCAGATAAAATCTAGAAAGCAACTTTCTGAGAAAGTTCTTTGTGATGTGTGAATTCATCTCACAGAGTTAAACCATTCTTTTCATTGAGAGGTTTGCTAACACATTTTCTTGGAATCTGTGATGGGATATTCGGGAGCGCATTGAAGAATAAGGTGAAAAATGATATGTCCTCTGATTAAAAACTAGAAAGAAGCTTTCTGAGAAACAGTTTTGTGATGTGTGAAATCACCTCAGAGAGTTACACCATTCTGTTAATGGAGCAGTTTGGTAGCACTGTTTTTGGGGAATCTTAGAAAGGATATTTTGGATCACATTGAAGCCTATGGTGACAAAGGAATTATCCTGAGATAAAAACCAGAAAAAAAGCTTTCTGAGACAGCTTTTTGTGATGTGTGAATGCATCTCACAGAGTTACACATTTCTTTTCCTGCAGTAGTTTGATAATAATGATTTCATTGAATCTGCAATGAGATATTCCAGAGCCCATTGATGCCTATAGTGAAAAATGAACTCTCCTCAGATAAAAATTAGAAAGAAACCTTCTGAGAAACAGCTTTGTGATGTGTGAATTCATCTTGCAGAGTTTCACCATTCTTTTCATTGAGCAGTTTGATAGCACTGTTTTCTTGGAATCTGCAAAGGGATATTTGGGAGCGCCTTGAGGAATATGGTGAAAAAAGAAATATCCTCAGATAAAAACTTGAAAGAATCTTTTTGAGAAACTGTTTGTTATGGATGAATTCATCTCACAGAGTTACACGCTTCTTTTTAGGAGCAGTTTGCTAACACTATTTTCGTAGAATCTGCAAAGGGATATTCACGAGTGCCTTCAGGCAAATGCAGAAAAATGAACTATCCTCAGATGAAAACTAGAAGGAAGCGTTCTGAGAAACTGCTTTCTGATTTGTGAATTCAACTCTCAGAGTTACCCTATTATTTTCATTGAACTCTTTGCTAACACTGTTTTCTTGGAATCTACGATGGGATATTTTGGAGCACATTGCAGCTTATTTTGAAAGAGTCAATACCCTTAGACGAAAAGTAGAAAGAAACATTCTGAGAAACTGTTTTGTGATTTGTGAATTCATTGCACAGAGTTATACAATTTTTTCATGGATCACTTTGACAGCTCTGTTTTTGGGGAATCTGAGCAGGGATATTTTGGATTGCATTGAAGCCTATGTTGACAAAGGAAACATTCTCAGATAAAAACTAGAAAGAAGTTTTCTTAGAAAGCTCTTTGTGATGTGTGAATTTATCTCACAGAGTTACACTTTTCTTTTCATACAGCAGTGTCCTAACACTTATTTTCGTGGAGTCTGAGAAGTGATATTTGGGAGCGCTTTGAAGCCTAAGGTGAAAAAGGAAATATCCTCAGATAAAACTGGAAATAAGCTTTCTGAGAAACTGCTTTGTGATGGGTGAATTCAACCCACAGAGACACACTATTCTTTTCATCGAGTATTCTGCTTACACTGTTTTTCTTGGAATCCACAATGGCATATTTCAGAGCACATTGAAGCCTATTGTAAAAAATTAAATATCCTCAGACAAAAACTAGAAAGAAACTTTCTCAGAAACTCCTTTGTGATTTGTGAATTCGTCTCACAGAGTAACACAATGCTTTCAATGGATCTGTTTGATAGCACTGTTTTTGGGGAATCTTAGAAGGGATATTTATCATGGAATCTGCAATAGGATATTTGGTCATACATTCAAGCCTATGGTGGCAAAGGAAACATCCTCAGATTAAAACTAGAAAGAAGCTTTCTGAGAAAGTTCTTTGTGATGTGGGACTTCATATCATGGAGTTACACCTTTCTTTTCATGGAGCAGTTTGCTACCACTGTTTTCGTGGAATCTGCAAAGGGATATTTGCAAGCGCATTGAGGCCTATGGTGAAAAAGGAAATATCCTCAGACAAAAACTAGAACAACGCTTTCTGAGAAATTGCTTTGTGATGTTTGAATTCACCTCACAGAGTTACAACGTTCTTTTCATTGAGAAGTTTGTTAACACTGTTTCCTTGTAATCTGCAATGTGCTATTTCAGAGCGTGTTGAAGCTTATGGTGACAAAGGAAATATCCTCAGACAAAATAAGAAAGAAACTTTCTGAGAAACTGCTTTTTGATTTGTGAATTCATCCCACAGAGTTACATGATTCTTTTCAGTTTGATAGCTCTGTCTCTGGGGAAACTGAACAGATATTATGGATCGCATTGAAGCCTATGGTGACAAAGGAAATAACCTCAGATAAAAACTAGAAAGAGGCTTTCTGAGAAAGTTCTTTGTGATGTGTGAATTCATCTCAGAGATTTACCCCTTTCTTTTCATGGTGCAGTTTGCTAACACTGTTTTCGTGGAATCTGCAAAGGTATATATGTGAGCACATTGAGGCCTATGATGAAAAAGGAAATATCAGAGTTACACTGTTCTTTTCATTTAGCAGCCTACTAACACTGTTTTCTTGAAATATTCAATGGGATATTGCAGAACACTTTAAAACTTATGGTGACAGATAAAATACCTGTGTTTAAAAACTAGTAAGAAGCTTTCTGAGAAACTGCTTTGTGATGTGTTAATTCATCTCACAGAGTTACATGTTTCTTTTCATGTACCAGTTTGGTAGCACTGACACATAAATGACTCCTTTCATGTATCAGATTGGTATCACTGTTTTTGGGCAAACTGAGAAGGGATAATATGGATCACATTGAAGAATATAGCGACTAAGAAAATATCCTCAGGTAAAAACTAGAAAGAAGCTTTCTGAGAAACTGCTTTGTGATGTGTGAATTCATCTCACAGAGTTACACGATTCTTTTCATGAAGCAGTTAAGTAGTACTGTTTTTGGGGATTCTGAGAAGGAATATTTTGCATCACATTGAAGCCTGTGTTAACAAAGGAAATATCCTCAGATAAAAACTAGAAGGAAGTTTTCTGAGAAACTTCCTTGTGATGTGCAAAATCATCTCACAGAGTTCTACATTGTTTTTCGTGGAGCAGATTGCTAATACTGTTTTTGTTGGATCTACAAAGAGATATTTGGGAGCACATTAAGGCCTGTCATGAAAAGGTAAATATCCTCAGATAAAAACTACAAAGAAATTTTCTGAGAAACTGCTTTGTGGTGGGTGAATTCATCTCACAGATATACACTGTCCTTTTCTTTGAGCCATTGGATAACACTGTTTTCGTGGAGTCTGCAAAAGGATATTTCTGAGTGCATTGAGCCTATGGCGGCAAAGGAAATATCCACATAGAAAAACCAAGAAGAAAATTTCTAAGAAATTGCTTTGTGATGTGTAAATTCAACTCACAGTGTTATCCTGTTCTTTTCATAGATCAGTTTGCCAACACTATTTTCTTGGAATCTACGACGGGATATTTCAAATGTATTGAAGCTTATTGTGAAAAAGTAAATATTTTCAGACAAATACTAGAAAGAAACATTCTGAGAAACTGCTCTGTGATTTGTGAATTCATCACACAGAGTTACACGATTTTTTCGTGAATGAGTGTGTTACCTCTGTTTTTGGGGAAACTGAGAAGGGATATTTAGGATCACATTGAAGGCTATGATGACAAAGGAAATATCCTCAGATAAAAACAAGAAAGAAGATTTCTGAGAAAGTTATTTGTGATGTGTGAATTCACCACACAGAGTTACACCATTTTTTCGTGGAACTGTTTGCTAACCCTGTTTCCGTGGAATCTGCAAAGGGATATTTGGGAGCACAATGAAGCCTATGGTGACAAAGGAAATATCCCCATAGAAAAACCAAAAAGAAGCTTTCTGATAATCTACTTTGTGATATGTAATTCAACTCACAGAGATATCCTGTACTTTTCATTGAGTAGTTTGCTAACACAGTTATCTTGGAATCTATGATGGGATATTTCAGAGTGCATTGAAGCTTATTGTTAAAAAGTAACTATCCTCAGAAAAAAACTACAAAGAAACATTCTGAGATACTTCTTTTTGATTTGTGAATTCATTGCAGAGTTACACAATTCTTTTCATGGAACATTTTGAGAGCTTTGTTTTGGGTAATCTGAGAAGTGATATTTTGGATTACATTGAAGCCTGTGGTGACAAATGAAATATCTTCAGATAAAAACTTGAAAGAAGCATTCTGAGAAACCACTTTGAGGTGTGTTAATTCATCTCACAGAGCTACATAATTATTTTCATGGAGCAGTTTGATAGTACTGTTTTGGGGAAATCTGAGAAGGGATATTTTGGATCGCATTCAAGTCTATGGTGACAAAGGAAGTATCCACATATAAAAACTGAAATACGGTTTCTGAGAAACTGCTTTGTGATGTGTTTATTCATCTCACTGAGTTACACGTTTGTTTTAATGTAGCAACTTGCTAACACTGTTTTTGTGTCATCTTCAATGGGATATTTTAGAGTGCGTTGAAGCTCATGATGACAAAGGAAATATACTCATAAAAAAACTAGAAGTAAGGTTTCTGAAAACCACTTTGTGATGTGTTAATTCAGCTCACAGGGTTACACGATTCTTTTCATGGATCAGTTTGGCAGCACTGTTTTTGAGGAATCTGTGAAGGAATATTTTAATCATATTGAAGCCTAGGGTGGCAAATTAAATATCTTAATGTAATAACTATAAAGAAGCTTTGTGAGAAACTTCCTTGTGATGTGGGAATTCATCTCACAGTATTACACGTTTTTTTCCAGGGATCTGTTTGCTAACACTGTTTTCGTGGAATCTGCAAAAGGATATTTGGGACTGCATTGTAGAATAGTGAAAAAGGAAATATCCTCAGAGGAAAAACCAAAAGAAGTTTTCTGAGAAACTGCTTTGTGTTGTGTCAATTCATCTCACAGAGTTACACTGTTCTTTTCACTGAGGAGTTTGCTAACACTGTTTTCTTGGAATCTGCAATGGGATATATTGGAGCACATTGAATCTTATGGTGAGAAGTGAAATATCCTAAGACAAAAATGAGAAACAAGGTTTCTGAGAAACTGCTTTGTTATTTGTGAATTCATCTAGAGTTACATGATTCTTTTCATGTGGCAGTTTGATTGCATTGTTTTTGGGGAATATGAGAAGGGATATTTTGGATTGCATTGAAGCCTATGATGACAAATGAAATATCCTCATATGAAAACGAAAAGAAAGCTTTCTCAGAAATCACTTTGAGATGTGTTAATTCATCTCACAGCAAAACATGAAACTTTTCATGGATCGGTGTGTTAGCACTGTTTTCATGGAATCTGAGAAAGGATACTTTGGATTGCATTGAAGTCCATGGTGAAAAGGAAAATATCCTCAGATAAAAACTAGAAAGAAGCTTTCTGAGTAAGTTCTCTGTGCTGTGTGAATTCATGTCGCAGAGTTACACCTTTCTTTTCATGGAACAGTTTGCTAACAGAGTTTTAGTGGAATCTGCAAAAGGATATTTGGGAGCACATTGTGGCCTACAGTGAAAAAAGAAATATCCTCAGATAAAATCAAGAAGAAAGCTTTCTGAAAAACTGTTTTGTGATTTGTGAATTCATCTCACAGAGTTACAGCATTCTTTTCATTGACCAGTTTGATTACACTGTTATTGTAGAAATGGCAAAAAGATAGTTGGGAGCGCATTGAAGTCTATGGTGGCAGAGGAAATATCCTCAGATAAAAACCAAAAAGAAGCTTTTTGAGAAACTGCTTTGAGATATGTGAATTCAGCTCACTGAGTTACACTGTCCTTTTCATTGAGTAGTTTGCTAACACTGTTTTCTTGGAATCTACAATGGCATATTTCAAAGCGCATTGAAGCTTATTATGAAAAAGGAAATACTCTCAGATGAAAACTAGAAAGAAGATTTCTGAGAAACTGCTTTGTGATGTGTGAATTTATATCAGAGAGTTCCACTGTTCTTTTCACTGAGAAGTTTGCTAACACTGTTTTCTTGGAATCTGCAATGGAATAATTCGGAGCACATCAAAGCTTATGGTGACAAAGGAAATAACCTCAGACAAAAACTAAAAAGAAGCTTTCTGAGAAACGACTTTGTGATGTGTTAATTCTTCTCAGAGAGTTACATGATTCTATTCATAGATCAGTTTGGCAGCACTGTTTTTGGACAATCTGAGAGGGGATACTTTAGATTGCATTTAAGCCTATAGTGACTAAGTCAATATTCTCAGATAAAAACTAGAAAGAATCTTTCTGAGACAGTTCTTTGTGTTATGTGAAATTATCTCACAGAGATAAATCTTTCTTTTCATGGAGCTGTTTGCTAACAGAGTTTTCGTGGAATATGCAAAGGGATATTTGGGAGTGCTTTGAGGCCTATTGTGAAAAAGGAAATATCCTCAGATAAAAACTATAAAGATGTTTTATGAGAAACTGCTTTGTGATGTGTGAATTCATCTCACAGAGTTGCGCCATTCTTTTCATTGTGCAGGTTGATAGCACTGTTTTCATGGAATCTGCAGCAGGATGTTTTGGAGTGCATTGAAGCCTATGGTGACAAAGTAAATATCCTCATAGAAAAACCAAAAAGAAGTTTTCTGAGAAACGGCTTTGTGTTGTGTAAATTCAAGTCACAGAGTTACAGTGTTCATTTCATTGAGCAGTTTGCTAACACCTTTTTCTTGGAATCTGAAATGGCATACTTCAGAGAACATTGACACTTATTGTAAAAAAGGAAATATCCTCAGACAAACGTAGAAATAAACTTTATAAGTCTTCTTTGTGACATGTAATATCATGTCAGAGAGTTACGTTGGTTTTCTTCATTGAGCAATTTGCTAACACTGCTTGGAATCTGCAATGGGATATTTTGGAGTGTATTGAAGCTTATGATGACAAAGGAAATATCCTCATATAAAAACTAGAAGCAAACTTTCTGAGAAACTTCTCTGTGATGTATTAATTATTCTCACAGAGTTACATGATTCTTTTCATGGATCAGTTTGGTAGCACGGTTTTCAGAGGATCTGAGAAGGGATATTTTGGATTGTATTTAAAAGTATGGTGACCAAGGAAATATCCTCAGATGAAAACTAGAAAGAAGCTTGCTGAGAAGTTCTTCATGATGTGTGAATTCAACTCACAGAGATACAACTTTCTTTACATGGAGCAGTTTGCTAATACTCTTTTCGTGGTATCTGCAAAAATTTGGGAGCGCATTGAGGCCTATGTTGAAAAAGTGCATATTCTCGGTTAAAAACTGGAAACAGTCTTTCTGAGAAACTGGTTTGTTATGTGTGAATTAATCTCTTAGAGTTACGCAGTTTGTTTTTATTGAGCAGCTTGTTAACACTGTTTTCTTGAAATATGCAATGGGATAATTCAGAGTGCATTGAAACCTATGGTGACAAAGGAAATATAAACAGATGAAAACCAAAAAGAAGCCTATTGAGAAACTGCTTTGTGTTGTGTCAATTCATCTCACAGAGTTATACTGTTCTTTTCATTGAGCAGTTTGCAAACACTGTTTTCTTGGAATCTGCAATGGGATATTTCGGAGTGCATTGAAGCTTATGGTGACAAAGGAAATATCCTCAGAAAAAAACAAGAAAGAAACTTTCTGAGTAACTGCTTTGTGATTTGTGAATTCATCTCAGATATACACGATTTTTTTTCATGGAGCAGTTTGGTAGCACTGTTTTCAGAGAATCTGAGAAGGGATATTTTGCATCACATTGAAGCCTACAGTGAAAAAGGAATTATCCTCAGATAAAAAGTGGAAAGAAGCTTTCTGAGAAAACTCTTTGTGATGTGTGAATTCACCTAACTGACTTACACCATTCTTTTCATGTAGCAGTTTGGTAACACTGTTTTCATGAAATATGCAAAGGGATATTTGGGAGCGCATTGAGACCTATGGTAAAAAAGGAAATATCTTCTGATAAAAACTAGAAAGAAACTTTCTGAGAAACTGCTTTGTGAATTGTGAATTCATCTCACAGTGTTACACTGTTCTTTTCATTGAGAAGTTTGCTAAAACTGTTTTCTTGTAGTCTGCAATGGAATATTTCAGAGCACATTGAAGCTTATGGTGACAAAAGAAATATCCTCAGATAAAAACTGGAAAGAAGCTTTCTGAGAAACTACTTTGTGATGTTTGAATTCTTCTCACAGAGTTACACGATTCTTTTCATGGAACAGTTTGGTAGCACAGTTTTTGGGAAATCTGAGAAGGGATATTTTGGATCGGATTGAAGTTGATGGTGACAAAGGAAGTATGCTCATATAAAAAATAGAAATATGCTTTCTGAGAAACTGCTTTGAGATGTGTTAATTTATCTCAGAGCGTTACACAATTTTTTTCATGGATTAGTTTGAGAGCACTGTTTTTGGGGACTCTGAGAAGGGATATTTTGGATCAGATTGATGTCTATGGTCACTAAGGAAATATCCTCATATAAAAACTAGAAAGAAGCTTTCTGAGAAAGTTCTATGTGATGTGTCAATTTATGTAACAGAGTTACACGTTTCTTTTCGTGGAGCAGATTGATAACACTGTTTTCATCTAGTCTTCAAAGGGATATTTGGGAGCACATTAAGGCCTATAGTAGAAAAGGAAATATCCTCATAGAAAAACCAAAAAGAAGCTTTCTGAGAAACTGCTTTGTGATATTTGAATTCAACACACAGAATCACACTGTGCTTCTTGCTGAGAAATTTTCTTACACTGTTTTATCGGAATATGCAATGGGATATTTCAAAGCACATTGAAGCTTATGGTGACAAAGGAAATATCCTCAGACATAAACTAGAAAGAAGCTTTCTGAGAAACTACTTTGTGATTTGTGAATTCATCTCACAGAGATACATGATTCTATTAATAGAGCAATTTGGTAGCACTCTTTTCCGGGAATCTGACAAGTAATATTTTGGATCGCATTGAAGCCAATGGTGACAAAGGAAATATCTTCATATAAAAATTAGAAAGAAGCTTTCTGAGAAACCACTTTATGATGTGTTAATTCATCTCCCAGTGTTACACTACGATTTTCATGGATCAGTCTGTTAGCATGTTTTTGTGGAATCTGAGATAGGATATTTTGGATCACTTTGAAGCCTATGGTGACAAATGAAATATCCTAAGACAAAAACTAGAAAGAAGGTTTCTGAGAAAGTTCTCTGTAATGTGTGAATACGTCTGACAGAGATACACATTCCTATTCATGGAGCAGTTTGCTAACACTGCTTTCATGGAATCTGCAAAGGGATATTTGGGAGTGCCTTGATGCCTATAGTGAAAAAAGAAATATCCTCAGATAAACACTAGAAAGAAACATCCTGAGAAAATGCTTGGTGATGTGTGAATTTATCTGACAGAGTTACACTGTTCTTTTCATTGAGAAGTTTGCTAACACTGTTTTCTTGGAATCTGCAATCAGATATTTCAGAGTGCATAGAAGTTGATGTTGACAAAGGAAATATCCACATATAAAAACTAGAAAGAATGATTCTGAGAAACCGATTTGTGATGTGTTAATTCATCTTGCAGTGTTACATGATTCTTTTCATGGATCAGTTTTTAACACTCTTTTTGGGGAACCTGAAAAGGCACATTTTGGATTGCATTGAAGCCTATGGTGTCTAAGGAAATATCCTCAGATAAATACTAGAAAGAAATTGTCTGAGAAAGTTCTTTGGAATGTGTGAATTCCTCTCAAAGAGTTACACTTTCATTTCATGGAGCACTTTGCTAACACAATTTTTGTGGAATCTGGAAAGGGCTATTTGGGAGTGCATTGAGGCCTATAATGAAAAAGGAAATATCCTCATAAAAAACATAAAAAGAAGATTTCTGAGAATCCACTTTTTATTACGTGAATTCAACTCACTTGTTACACTGCTCTTTTCACTCGGCAGAGTGAAGCTTAAGGTGACAAAGCAAATATCCTCATGTAAAAACTAGAAAGAAACTTTCTGAGAAACTGCTTTGTGATGTATTAATTCTTCTCACAGAGTTACATGATCCTTTTCCTAGATCAGTTTGGTAGCACGGTTTTTGGAGAATCTGAGAAGGAATACTTTGGATGCCATTGAAGACTATGGTGACTAAGGAAATATCCTCAGATAAAAACCACAAAGAATGTTTCTGAGAAAGTTCTTTGTGATGTGTGAACTCATATCACAGAGTTAAACCATTCTTTTCATGGAGAAGTTTGCTAACGCTGTTTTCATGGAATCTGAAAAGGGATACTTGGGAGCTCATAGACGCCTATGGTGAAATAGGAAATATCCTCCAATAAAAACTAGAAAGAAGCTTTCTGAGAAACTGCTTTTGGATGTGAATTCATCTCACAGAGGAACACTGTTCTTTTCATTTAGCAGTCTGCTAACACTGTTTTCTTGGAATCTGAAACAAGATATTTCAGAGTACATTGAAATTTATGGTGACAAAAAAAAGTATCTTCATATAAAAACTAGTAAGAAACTTTCTCAGAAACCGCTATGAGATGTGTTAATTCATTTCACAGAGTTACATGATTGTTTCCATGGATCAGTTTGGTAGCACTATTTTTGGGTAAACTGAGAAGAGATTTTTTTTTAATCACATTGAAGAATAGGGTGACAAACGAAATATCCTCAGATTAAAAGTAGAAAGAAGCTCTCTGAGAAAGTTCTTCATGATGTAAGAAGTCATCTCACAGAGTTACAACTTTCTTTTCATGGAGGAGTTTGCTAACACTCTTTTCGTGGAATCTGCAAAGGGATATTTGGGAGTGCATTGAGGCCTATGTTGAAAAAGGGCATATTCTCAGTTAAAAACTGCAAAGAACATTTCTGAGAAACTGCTTTGTGATGTGTGAATTCATCTCACAGAGTTACACTGTTGTTTTCATTGAGCAGTTTGTTCACACTGTTTTCTTTGAATCTGCAATGGGATATTTTGGAGGGCATTGAAGCTTATGATGATAAAGTAAATATAATCAGATGAAAACCAAAAAGAAGCCTTCTGAAAAACTGCTTTGTGCTGTGTCAATTCATCTCATAGTTGCACTGTTCTTTTCCTTGAGCAGTATGCTAACATCATTTTCCTGGAATCTGCAATGGGATATTTCAGAGCACATTGAAGCTTATGGAGACAAAGGAAATACCCTCAGAAAATACAAGAAAGAAACTTTTATAGTAGTTTGGTATAAGCATTTTCATGGAATCTACAAAGGGATATTTGTGAGTCCATTGAGGGCTATGTGTAAAAGGACATATCCTAAGACAAAAACTAGAAAGAAGTTTTCTGAGAAACTGTTTTGTGATGTGTGATTTCACCTCACAGAGTTACACTGTTCTTTTCATGGAGAGTTTGCTAACACTGTTTTCTTGGAATCTGCAATCTGATATTTTGGAGCACATTGAAGCTTAAGGTGAAAAAGGAAATATCCTCATATAAAAACTAGATCGAAGCTTTCTGAGAAACCGCTTTGTGATGTGTTAATTCATCTCACAGAGTTACACAATTCTTTTCGTGGATCTGTTTGGTAGCGCTGTTTTTGGGGAATCTGAGAATGGGTATTTTGGATTGCATTGAAGCCTGTGGTGAAAAAGGAAATATCCTCAGATAAAAACTGGAAAGAAGCTTTCTGAGAAACTGCTTTGTAAATTGTGAATTCATCTCACAGAGTTAAATGATTCTTTTCTTGGAGCAATTTGCTAACACTGTTGTCGAGGAATCTGCAATAGTATATTTGGGAGTGCATTGAAACCTATGTTGACAAAGGAAATAACCTCAGATATAAACCAAAAAAAGTTTTCTGAGAAACTGCTTTGTGATGTGTGAATTCATCTCACAGATTTACACGTTTCTTTTCATGGAGCAGTCTGCTAACACTATTTTTGTGAAATCTGCCAGGGGATATTTGCGAGTGTATTGAGGCCTATAGTGAAAATGGAAATATCCTAATAAAAAGACTAGAAAGCTTTCTGAGAAACTGTTTTTGATTTGTTAATTCATATCTCAGAGTTATATGATTCCTTTCATGGAGCAGTTTGGTTGCACTGTTTTTGGGGAATCTGAGAAGGGGTATATCAGATCGCATTGAAGCCTGTAGTGACAAAGGAAACACACCTTTCTTTTCATGAAGCAGCTTCCTAACACTGTTTTCGTGGAATCTGCAAAGGGGTATTTTGGAGTGCCTTGAGGCTGATGGTGAAAAAGGAAATATCCCCAGATAAAAACTGTAAAGCAACTTTCTAAGAAACTTCTTTTTGACGTGTGAATTCATCTCACAGAGGTATACTTCTCTTTTCATTGAGAAGAGTGATAACACTTTTCTTCGTGGAATCTGCAATTTGATATTTGGGAGCAATGTGAGGAATATGGTGAAAAAGGAAATATCCTCAGTTAAAAACTGGAAAGAAGATTTCTGATAAACAGCTTTGTGGTGTGTGAATTCATCTCACAGACTTACACCATTCTATTTATGGAGCAGATTGGTAGCACTTTTTTGGGGAATCTGAGAAGGGATGTTTTGGGTCGCATTGAGGCCTATGGTGAAAAAGCATATATCCTCAGATAAAAACTAGACACAAACTTTCTCTGAAACTGCTTTCTGATGTGTAAATTCCTCTCACAGAGTTACACTGTTCTTTTCATTGAGTAATTTGCTAACAGTGTTTTCTTGCAATCTGCAATGGGATATTTCAGAGTGCATTGAAGCTCATGGTGACAAAGGAAATATCCTCATAGAAAATCCAGAAAGATCTATCTGTGAAACAGTTTTGTGATGTGTTAATTCATCTCACAGAGTTACACCATGTTTTTCATGGAGCAGTTTGGTACCACTGTTTTTGGTTAATCTGATAGGGGATATTTTGGATCACATTAAAGCCTATGGTGGCAAAGTAAATATCCTCAGATAAAAACCACAAAGAAACTTTTAGAGACTTCTTTGTGATGTGTGAATTCATCTCACAGAGTTACACTGTTCTGTTCATTGAGCAGTTTGCTAACACTTTTTGTTGTAATCTGCAATGGAATATTTCGGAGCTCATTGAAGTTTATGATGACAAAGGATATATCCTCAGACAAAAACTAGAAAGATGCTTTCTGAGAAATTACTTTGTGATTCGTGAATTCATCTCATTGATTTACACAAAACTTTTCATGGAGCAGTTTGGTAGCACTGTTTTTGGGGAATTTGAGAAGGGATATTTTGGATCGCATTGAAGCCTATGGTGACAAAGGGAATATCACCAGATAAAAACTAGAAAGAGGCTTTCTTAGAAAGGTTTTTATGATTTGTGAATTCATGTCACAGAGCTACACCTTTCTTTTCATGGAGCAGTTTTCTGACACTGTTTTCGTGGAATCTGCAAAGGGATATTTCAAAGCCCATTGAGGCTTATATTGAAAAAGTAAATATCCTGAGATAAAAACTAGAAGGAGGCTTATGAGAAACTGGTTTCTGATGTATGAATTCATCCCACAGTTACACTGTCCCATTCATTGTCCAGTTTGCTAACGGTGCTTTCTTTTACTCTGCAGTATGATATTTTGGAGCGCTTTGAGGCTTATTGTGACAAAGGAAATATCCTCATATAAAAACTACAAAGATGTTATCTGAGAAACAGCTTTGAGATGCGTTAATTCATCTTACAGATTTACACTGTTGTTTTCATGGAGCTGTTGGTAGCACTGTTTTTAGGTAATTTCAAAAGGGATATTTTGGATCTCATTGAAGCCTGTGGTCACTAAGGAAATATCCTCAGATAAAAACTAGAAAGAAACTTTCTGAGAAAGTCCTTTGTGATGTGTGAATTCATCTCACAGAGTGACGTCTTTCTTTTCATAGAGAAGTTTACTAACACTGTTTTCGTGGAATCTGCAAACAGATATTTGGGAGGGCCCTGAGGCCTGTAGTGAAAAAAATGTATATGCAGATAAATACTAGAAAGAAGTTTTCGGAGAAACTGGTTTGTGATGTGTGAATTCATCTCACAGAGTTACACTGTTCCTCTCATTAAGCACTTTGTTAACACTACTTTCTTGGAATCTGCAATGGGATATTTCAGAGTGTGTTGAAGCTTGTCTTGACAAAGGAAATATCCTCATGTAAAACCTAGAAAGAAGCTTTCTGAGAAACTGCTTTGTGGTAGGTTAATTCAGCTCACAGAGTTACACTGTTCTTTTCATTGAGCAGTTTGCTAAACTGTTTTCTTCGAATCTGCAATCTGATATTGCAGAATGCATTTAAGCTTATGGTGACAAAGGAAATATCTCATATAAAAACTAAAAGAAGCTTTCTGAGAAACCACGTTGTGATGTGCTATGTGTACCTGTAACTATGTGTATGGAATGGTTCAGTTTGGTAGCACTGTTTTTGGGGAACCTGAGAAAAGATATTTTGGATCACATAGAAGCCTATGATGACAAAGGTAATATCATCAGATAAAAACTAGAAAGGATCTTTCTTAGAAATTTTTTGTGATGTGTGAATTCATCTCACAGAGCTACACTTTTCTTTTCATGGAGCAGTTTTCTGACACTGTTTTCATGGAATCTACAAAGGGATATTTCAGAGCCCATTGAGGCCTATAGTGAAAAAGTAAATATCCTGAGATAGAAACTAGAAGGAGGCTTTCAGAGAAACTGCTTTGTGATGTGTGAATTCATCTCACAACGTTACACCATTCGTTTCATTGAGCAGTTTCATAACACTGTTTTCATGGAATCTGCTGTAGGACATTTGGGAATGCATTGAAGCCTATGGTGAAAAACAGAGTATAATCAGATAAAAAACAAATAGAAGCTTCCTGAGAGACTGCTTTGAAAGGTGTGAATTCATCTCACAGACGTACACTGTTCTTTTCATTGAGCAATTTGCTAAGACTGTTT
The DNA here is from genome assembly GCF_003255815.1 of Theropithecus gelada. Lineage (NCBI taxonomy): Eukaryota > Metazoa > Chordata > Mammalia > Primates > Cercopithecidae > Theropithecus > Theropithecus gelada. The sequence continues at coordinate 2,197,737 of NC_037688.1, forward strand.
CCTTGGAATCTGCAATCTGATATTTTGGAGCACATTGACGATTAGGGTGACAAAGAAAATATCCTCATATTAAAACTAGAAAGAACCTTTCTGAGAAATTGCTTTGCATGGTGTTAATTCATCTCTCAGAGATACACGATTCATTTCATGGATCAGTTTGGTAGCACTGCTTTTGTGAGGTCTGAGAAGGGATATTTTGGAGTGCATGGAAGCTGATGGTGGAAAAGGAAATATCCCGAAATAAAAACTAGAAAGAAGCTTTCTGTGACATTTCTTTGTGATGGGTGAATTCATCACACAGTGTTATACTTTTATTTTCTTTGCGCTATTTGGTAGCACTGTTTTTATGGAATCTGCAAAGGGATATTCCTGACCTCCTGGGGGCCTGTGGTGAAAAGTAAATAACTTCAGATAAAAACTGGAGAGAAGCTTTTTGAGAAACAGTTTTGCGATGTGTGCATTCATCTCATAGAGTTTAACCTTATTGTTGGTTGAACAGTCTGTCGTCTCTGTTTTTGTGGTACCTGAGAAGAGTTATTTAGGAGCACATCGAAGCCTATGGTGACCAAGAAAATATAATCAGACAAAAAACAACAATAAACTTTCTGAGAAACTGCTTTGTGATGCGTGAATTCATCTCACAGAGACACACCTTTCTTTTCATGGAGAGGTTTGGTAATACTGTCTTCGTGGAATCTGCAGAGGGATATTCAAGAGCTCATTAAGGCCATGGTGAAAAAGGAAATATCCTCAAAAAAAAAAAAAAACTAGAAAGAAGCTTTCTGAGAAACTGCTTTGTGATTTGTGAATTCATCTCACAGTTTTACATGATTCCTTTCATGGAGCAGTTTGGTAGCACTGTTTTTGGGGAATTTGAGAAGGAATATTTTGGGTCGTATTGAAGCCTATGGTGACAAAGGAAATATCCTTAGATAAAAACTAGAGAAAACTTTCTGATAAACTGCTTTCTGAAGCATTAACTCATATCACAGAGTTACACAATTCTTTTCATAGATCAGTTTGGTAGTACTCTTTTTGGGCAATCTGAGAAGGGATAATTTGGATCTCATTAAAGCCTAGGGTGACAAAGGAAATATCCTCAGATAAAAACTAGAAAGAAGATTTATGAGAAAATTCTTTGTGACATAGGAATTCATCTCACAGAGTACATCTTTCTTTTCATGGAGCAGTTTGTTAACACTGTTTTTGTGGAATCTGCAAAGGGATATTTGGAAGTGAGTTCAGGCCGATCGTAAAATAGGAAATATCCTTAGACAAAAACCAAAAAGAAGCTTACTGAGAAACCTCTTTGTGATGCATGAATTCATCTCACACAGTTACACAGTAATTTTCATTAAGCAGTTTGCTACCCCTGTTTTCTTGCGATCTGCAATCTGATATTTGGCAGCTCATTGAAGCTTAGGGTGACAAAAGAAATATCTTCATATAAAAACTAGAAAGAAGCTTTCTGAGAAATCATTTTGTGATGTGTTAATTCATCTCACAGAGTTACAGGATTCTTTCCATGAATCAATTTGGTAGCACGGTAGTGGGGAATCTGAGAAGGGATATTTTCGATTGCTTTGATGAACATGATGACATACAAAATATTCTCAGATAAGAACTAGAAGGAAACTTTCTGACAAAGTTCTTTGGGATGTATGAATTAGTCCCACAGAGTTACAATTTTATTTTCATGGAGCAGTTTGCTAACACTTTTTTCTTGGAACCTGCAAAGGGATATTTGGGAGCACATTGAGGCCTATAGTGGAAAAAAATATATATTCATATGAAAATTAGAAAGTAGCTTTCTGAGAAACTGCTTTATGATGTGTGAATTCATCTCACAGAATTACACCTATCTTTTCATGGAGCAGTTTGCAAATCCTGTTTTTGTGGAATCTGCAAAGTGATATATGGAAGCACATTTAGGCCTATGGTGAAAAGGGAAATATCCTCAGGTAAAAATTAGAAAGAAGATTTCTGAGAAACTACTTTTGGATGTGTGAATTCAGCTCACAGAGAAACACTGTTGTTTTCATTGGCAAGATTGATAACACTGTTTTCATGGAATCTGCAATAGGATATTTTGGAGTGCTTTCAGAATATGGTGACAAAGGAAATATCCCCAGATGAAAACCAGAAAGAAATATTCTGAGAAACTGTTTTCTGAAATGTGCATTCACCTCACAGAGTTACACCTTTCTTTTCATGGAGCAGTTTGATAACACTGTTTTTGTGGAATCTGAAAAGGGATATTCACGAGCACATTGAGACCTATGGTGAAAAAGGAACTATCCTCAGACAAAAACTAGAAAGAAGCTTTTTGAGGAACCGCTTTCTGATGTGTTAATTCAACTCACCGAGTTACACGATTCTTTACGTGGATTAGTTTGGTAGCACAATTTTTTGGGAATCTGAGAAGGAATATTTTGAATTTAAACCTAAGGTGACAAAAGAAATATCCAGGTAAACGTCACATTTAAACCTATTTAAATGCGATAAATATTAAAATATCACATTTAAACCTAAGGTGACAAAAGAAATATCCAGGTAAGAACTAGAAAGAAGGTTTCTGAAAAGTTCTTTCTGATGTGTGAATTAATCTCACAGAGTTACACCATTCTTTTCATGGAGCGGTTTGCTAACACTGTTTTTGTGGAATCTGCAAAGGGATATTAGGGATCACATTGAGGACTACAGTGAAAAAAATATATCCTCAGATAAAAACTAAAAAGAAGCTTTCTGGGAAACTCCTTTGTGATGTGTGAATTCATCTCACAGAGCTACGTCGTTCTTTTCATGGAGCAGTTTGATAACACTTTTTTTGCGGAATCTGCAATAGGATATTTGGAAGTGAATTGAAGCCCATGGTGACAAAGGAAATATCCAGAGATAAAAACCAAAAAGAAACTTTCTGAAAAACTGCTTTCTGATGTGTGAATTCACCTCAGAGAGTTACACTGTTCTTTTCATTGAGAAGTTTGCTTACCTTGTTTTATAGGAATCTGTAATGGGATATTTCAGAGTGCATTGAAGCTTATGGTGACAAAGGAAATATCCTCAGACATAAACTAGAAAGAAGCTTTCTGAGAAACTGCTTTGGGATTTGTAAATTCATCTCACAGAGCTACATAATTCTTTTCGTGGATCAGTCTGTTAGCAATGTTTTTGGGGAATCTGAGAAAGAATATTTTGGATCACATTGAAGCCTATGGTAACAAAGGGAATATAATCATATAAATACTGGAAAGAAGCTTTATGAGAAACTGCTTTGTGATGTGTTAATTCATCTTACTGAGTTACACCTGTATTTTCACAGAGTAGATTGCTCACACTGTCTTTGTGGAATCTACACAGGGATATAGGGGAGCACATTGAGGCATATAGTAAAAAAGGAAATATCCTGAGATAAAAACTAGAAGAAAGCATTCTGAGAAATTGTTTGTAATGTGTGATTTCATCTCACAGATATACAACATTCTTTTCATTAAGCAGTTTGATAACACTGTTTTCGTGGAAACTGCAATAGGGTATTTGAGAGCTCTTTGAAGCCTATGGTGATAAAGAAAATATCTGCAGATAAAAACCATAAAGAAGCCTTCTGAGAAACTTCTTTATGTTGTGTGAATTCATTTCACAGATATACACTGTTGTTCTCATGGAGCAGTTTGGTAGCACTGTTTTTGGGGAATCTTAGAAAGGATATTTAGGATCACATTGAAGCCTATTGTGGCAAAGGAAATATCCTGAGATTAAAAGTAGAGAGAAACTTTTTGAGAAACTTCTTTGTGATGTATGAATTTATCTCACAGTGTTACACCTTTCTTTTTGGGGAACAGTTTGCTAACAGTTTTCGTGGAATATACAAAGGGATATATGGGAGCGCACTGAGTCCTCTGGTGAAAATGAAAATATCCCCAGATAAAAACAAGAAAGAATATTTCAGACAAAGTTCTTTGTGATGTGTGAATTCATCTCACAGAGTTACACCTTACTTTCATGGAGCAGTTTGCTAACACTGTTTTTGTGGAATCTGCAAAGGGATATTTCAGAGTGCATTGAGGCCTATGTTGATAAAGGAAATATCCTCAGATAAAAACAAGAAAGAAGCTCTCTGTGAAACTGCTTTGTGATGTGTGAATTCATCTCACAGAGTTACAATGTTCTTTTCATTGAGCAGTTCGTTAACACTGTTTTCTTGGAATCTGCAATGGGATATTTCGGAGCGCATTGTAGGTTGTGGTGACAAAGGAAATATCCTCATATAAAAACTAGAAAGAAGTTTTCTGTGAAACCACTTTTGGATGTGTTAAATCATCTCACAGAGTTACATGATTCTTTTCATGGATCAGTTTGCTAGCACTGTTTTTGGAGAATCTGAGAAGGGATATTTTGGATGGCATTGAAGCCTATGGTTACTTAGGAATATCCTTAGACAAAAAGTAGCAAGAAGCTTTCTGAGAAAGTTCTTTGTAATGTGTGAATTCATCTCACATAGTTACAACTTAGTTTTCATGGAGCAGTTTGCTAACACAGTTTTCGTGGAATCTGCAAAGGGATATTTGGGGGTGCATTGAGGCCTATAGTGAAAAAGGAAACATCCTCATAGGAAAACCAAAAAGAAGCTTTCTGAGAAACTGCTTTGTTATGTGTGAATTCACTTCACAGAGTTACACAGTACTTTTCATTGAGCAGTTTGATAACACTGTTTTCATGGTATCTGCAATAGGATATTTTGGAGCGATTTGAAGCGTATGGTGACAAAGAAAATATCCTCAGAGAAACATCAAAAAGAAGCTTTCTGAGAAACTGCTTTGTGATGTGTGAATTCAATTCACATAGATACGCTGTTCTTTTCATGGAGCAGTTTGTTAACACTGTTTTCTTGGAATTTGCAACATCACAAAGCGTTTTCTCAGATAAAAACTGGACAGAAACCTGCTCGGAAACTGTTTTGTGGTGCGTGAATTCATCGCACTGAATTACATCATTGCTTTCATTGAGAAGTTTGCTATCACTGTTTTCACAGACTCTGCAATCAGATATATGGGAGTGCAGTGAGACCTGAAATATCCTCAGATAAAAACAAGAAAAAAGCTTTCTGAGAAACTGCTTTGTGGTGTGTGAATCCATCTCACATTGTTACACCACTCTTTCAGGAGCCGTTTGCTAACACTGTTTTTGTGGAATCTGAGAAATGATATTTCTTATCACTTTGAAGCCTATGGTGACGAAGGAAATATCCTCAGAGTAAACCAGAAAGAAGATTTCTGAGAAACTGCTTTGTGATATGTGATTTCATCTCCCAGAGTTACATCACTCTTTCAAGGAGAGTTTGCTAGCACTGTTTTTGTGGAATCTGAGAAGGAACATTCTGTATTGCTTTGAAGCCTATGATGAGAAAAGAAATATCCTCAGATAAAAACTGGAGAGAAGTCTTCTCAGAAACTGCTTTGTGATGTGTGAATTCATCCCACAGTGTTACACCACTACTTTCATTGAAAAGTTTGCTATCACTGTTTTCACAGAATCTGCAATGAGATATTAGGGAGTGCATTGAGACCTGAAATATCCTCGGATAAAAACAAGAAAGAAGCTTTCTGAGAAACTGCATTGTGATGAGTGAATTGATCTCACAGTTACACTTCTATTTCGTGGAACCATTTGAGAGCACTGTTTTTGTGGAATCTGAGAAGTGATAATTTGGATTACCATGAAGACTATATGGAAAGGGAAATATTCTGAGATGAAAACCAGAAAGCAGATTTCTGAGAAACTGCTTTGTGATGTGTGAATTCATCTCACAGAGTTACATCACTCTTTTTGGTGCCGTTTGCTAGCACTGTTTTTGTGGAATCTGAGAACTGATATCATGGATCGCTTTGAAGCCTATGTTGAAAAAAGAATCATCCTCAGATAAAAACTGGAGAGATGTCTTCTCAGAAACTGCTTTGTGGCGTGTGAATTAACCTCACAGATTTACATCATTGCTTTCATTGAGAAGTTCGCTATCACTGTTTTTACAGAATCTGCAATGAGATATACAGGAGTGCATTGAGACCTGAAATATCCTCAGATAGAAACCAGAAAGAAGTTTTCTGAGAAATTGCTTTGTGATATTTGAATTCACCTCACAGTGTTACACCAGTCTTTCTTGGAGCTCTTTGTGAGCACTCTGTTTATGGAATCTAACAAGTGACATTTTGGATTGCTATAAAGACTATACAGACAAAGGAAATAACCTCAGATAAAAACCAGAAAGAGGCTTTCTGAGAAAGTACTTTGTGATGTGTGAATTCATCTCACAGAGTTATGTCACTTTTTCTTGGAGCCCTTTACTAACATTGCTTTTGTGGAATCTGAAAACTGATATTTTGAATCACTTTGAAGACTATACGGACAAAGGAAATAACCTCAGGAAAAAAACAGAATGAAACTTTCTGAGAAACTGCTTTGTGATGAGTGAATTCATCTCACAGGGTTACACCACTGTTTCACGGGGGAGTTTGCTAGCATTCTTTATATGAAATTACAGAAGCGATATCATGGATAACATTGAATCCCATGGAGAAAAAAGAAATATCCTCAGAAAAAAACTGGAGAGAAGCCTACTCAGAAACTGCTTTGTGGTGTGGGAATTCACCTCACAGGGTTTCAACATTGCTTTCGTTGAGAATTTTGCTATCACTGTCTTCGCAGAATCTGCAATGAGATGTACGGGAGTGCATTGAGACCTGAAATATCCTCAGATAAAAAGAACAAAGAAGCTTTCTGAGAAACTCCTATGTTTTTTGTGAATTGATCTCACAGAGTTACACCACTATTTCATGGAGCCATTTGCTAACACTATTTTTGTGGAATCTGAGAATTGATAATTTGTATCACTTTGAAGCCTATGGTGACAAAGAAAAGATCCTCAGAATAAACCCGAAAGAAGCTTTCAGAGAAACTGCTTTGTGATGTGTGAATTCATCTGACAAAGTTATACCACTATTTCATACAGCCATTTGCTAGCACTGTTTTTGTGGAATCTCATAAGTGATATTTTAGATATCATAGAATCTGATGGTGAAAAATGAAATATCCTCAGATAAAAACTGGAGAGATACCTTCTCAGAAACTGCTTTGTTGTGGGTGAATTCAGCTTACAGAGTTACACCATTACTTTCATTGAGAAGCTTGCTAACAGTGTTTTCGCAGAATCTGCAGTGAGACACACGGGGGCACTTTGAGACCTGAAATATCCTCAGATAAAAACAAGAAAGAAGCTTTCTGAGAGCTGCTTTCTGATGTGTGAATTCATCTCACATTGTTACACCACTCTCTCATGGAGCCGTTTGCTAGCACTGTATTTGTGGAATCTCAGGAGTGATCTATTTTATATCTTTGAAGCCTATGGTGACAAAGGAATGATCCTCAGAATAAAGCAGAAAGACACTTTCTGAGAAAGTGCTTTGTGATGTGTGAATTCATCTCACACAGTTGCACCATTCTTTCGTGCAGCCATTTGCTGGCACTGTTTCTTTGAAATATGAGAAGTGATATTTTGGATCACTGTGAAGACTATACGGACAAAGGAAATATCCTCAGATAAAAACCAGAAAGAACCTTTGTGAGACACTGCTTTGTGATGTTTCAATTCATTTCACAGAGTTACACCACTCATTCATGGAAGAGATTGCTAGTACTGATTTTGTGGAATCTCAGAGGCGATATTTTGGATATCGTTGAATCTCATTGTGAAAAATGAAATAACCTCAGATAAAAACTGGAGAGAATCCTTCTCAGAAACTGCTCTGTTGTGGGTGAATTTAGCTCACAGAGTTACACTACTACTTTCATTGAGAAGTTTGCTAATAGTGTTTTTGCAGAATCTGTAATGAGACAAACGGGGGCACTTTGAGACATGAAATAGCCTCAGATAAAAACCAGAAAGAAGCTTTCTGAGAAACTGCTTTGTGATGTGTGATTTCATCTCACAGAGTTACACCACTGTTTCTGGCAGCCGTTTGCTAGCAGTGGTTTTGTGGAATCTGAGAACTGATATTTCGGAACACTTTCAAGACTAAAGGGACAAAGGAAATATCCTCAGATAAAAACCAGAATTAGCTTTCTGAGAAACTGCTTTGTGATGTATGAATTCATTACACAGAGTTGCACCACTGTTTCATGGAGGAGTTTGCTAGCACTGTTTTTGTGGAATCTTAGAAGTGATATTTTGGATATTGTTGAATCCCATGGTGAAAAATGAAATATTGTCAGATAAAAACTTGAGAGAAGCCCTCTCAGAAACTGTTTTTTTGTGGGCGAATTCAGCTCACAGAGTTACACCATTGCTTTCATTGAGAAGCTTGCTAACAGTGTTTTTGCAGAATCTGCAATGAGACACATGGGGCGCTTTGAGACCTAAAATATCCTCAGATAAAACCAGAAAGAAGCTTTCTGAGAAACTGCTTTGTGATGTGTGAATTCATCTCACAGAGTTACACCACTATTTCCTGGAGCCGTTCACTAGCACGGTTTTTGTGGAATCTCAGAAGTGTTATTTTGGATCTCTATGAAGAATATATGGACAAAGGAAATATCCTCAGATAAAAACCAGAATGAAGTTTTCTGAGAAATTGATTTGCAATGTGTGAATTTATCTCACAGAGTTAAACCACACTTTCATGGAGGAGCTTGCTAGCACTGTTTTTTTGGAATCTGAGAATTAATATTTTGGATGTCTTTGAAGCCTATGGTGACAAAGGAAATATCCTCATGTAAGAACCAGAAAAAAGCTTTCTAAGAAACTGCTTTGTGATGTGTGAATTAATCTCACATTGTTACACCATTGCTTCATGGAGCTGATTGCTAGCATGGTTTTTGTGGAATCTGAGAAGTGATAGTTTGGATCGCTATAAGGACTATATGGACAAAAGAAATATCCTCAGATAAAAACCAGAAGGAAGTTTTCTGAGAAACTGTTTTGTGATGTGTGAATTCATCTCACAGAGTTACACCTTTCTCTTCATGAAGGAGCTTGCTAACACAGTTTTCATGGAATCTGCAAATTGATATTTTGGAGCACATTGAGGCCTATGGTGAAAAAGGATATATCCTCAGATAAAAACTAGGAAGAATCTTTCTGACAAACTGCATTGTGATGTGTGAATACATCTCACAGTGTTACACTTTTCATTGAGAAGTTTGCTAACACTGCTTTCCTGGAATCTGCAATGGGATATTTCTTAGCGCAATGAAGATTATGGTGACAAGGAAATATCATCAGATAAAATCTAGAAAGAAGTTTTCTGAGAAACTGCTTTGTGATGAGTTCATTCATCTAACAGAGTTACACTGTTCTTTTCATTGAGCAGTCTGCTAACACTGTTTTACTGGAATCTGCATTAGGATATTTGGGAGCTCATTGAAGCCTAGGGGAAAAGGGAAACATCCTCAGATAAAAACCAAAAAGAAGCTTTCTGAGAAACTGCTTTGGATGTGTGAATTCATCTCACAGAGATACACGACTCTTTTCATGGATCACTTCGTTAGCACTCTTTTTGGGGAATCTAAGAAGGAATACTTTGGATAGCATTGAAGCCTATGGTGACAAGGACATATCTTCAGATAAAAACTGGAAAGAAGCTTCCTGAGAAAGTTCTTTCTGATGTGTGAATTATTCTCACAGAGTTACACCATTATTTTCATACAGTAGTTTGCTAACACTGTTTTTGTGGAAAATGCAAGAGGACGTTTGGGAGCACATTGAAGCCTATGGTGACAAAGAAAATATCCTCAGATAAAAACTAAAAAGAAGCCTTCTGAGAAACTGCTTTGTGATGTGTAAATACATCTCAGAGAGTTACAATGTTATTTTCATTAAGCAGTCTGCTAACACTGTTTTCTTGGAATTCATAAAGGGCTATTTCCCGGAGCATTGCAGCTTATGGAGAGAAAGGAAATATCCTCAGAGAAAAACTAGAAAGAAAGATTCTGAGAAACTGTTCTCTGATGTGTGAATTCATCTCACAGAGTTACACTTTTATTTCATGGAGCAGTCTGTACCCCTGTTTTGTGGAATCTGAGAAGGGATATACTGGATTGCATTGAAGCCTACACTGACAAAGCAACTATCCTCAAACAAATACTAGAAAGAAGCTTTCTGAGAAACTTATTTGTGATGTGTGAATTTATTTCACAGAGTTACACATTTCTCTTCATAAAGCAGCTTGCTAACACTGTTTTCGTGTAATCTGCAAAGTGATATTTGGGAGCACATTGAGGCCTATGGTTCAAATGGAAACATCATCAGATAAAAGCTAGAAAGAAGCTTTCTGAGAAACTGAATTGTGATGTGTGAATGCGTCTCACAGAGTTACACTTTTCATTTCGTTGAGCAGGTTGCTAACACTGTTTTCATGCTATCTGCAATGGGATATTTCTTAGCATAATGAAGCTTATGGTGACAAAGGAAATATCATCAGATAAAACCTAGAAAGATGCTTTCTGAGAAACTGCTTTGTGATAGGCGAATTCATCTCGCAAGGTTACACCTTTCTTTTCATTGAGCAGTCTGCTAACACTGTTTTCCTGGGATCTGCGTTAGGATATTTGGGAGTGCATTGAAGCCTCTGGGGACAAAAAAAAAAATCCTCAGATAAAAACCAAAAAGAAGCTTTCTGAGAAACTGCTTTGGATGTGTGAATTCATCTCACCGAGTTGCACAATTCTTTTCACGGATCTCTTTGATAACACTCTTTTTGGGAATCTGAGATGAGATATTTTGGATAACATTGAATCCTATGATGAAAACGACATTATCTTCAGATAAAAACTGGAAAGATGCTTTCAGAGAAAGTTCTTTGTGATATGTGTATTCATCTCACAGACTTACACGATTCTTTTCATACAGCAGTTTGCTATCACTGTTTTCATGGAAAATGCGATAGAATATTTGGGAGCGCTTTGAAGCCTATGGTGACAAAGGAAATATCTTCAGATAAAACCAAAAGGAAGCCTTCTGAGAAACTGCTTTGTGATGTGTGAAAACATCCCAGAGTTACAATGTTATTTTCATTGAGCAGTCTGCTAACACTTTTTTCCTGAAATCTGCACAAGGATATTTGGGAGTGCATTGAAGCCTATGGGGACAAAGGAAATGGCCTCAGATAAAAACCAAAAAGAAGATGTCTCAGAAACTGCTTTGGATGTGTGAATTCTTCTCACAGAATATCATGATTCTTTTCATAGATCACTTTGTTAGCACTCTTTTTTTGGGAATCTGAGAAGGAATATTTTGGATAGCATTGAATCCTCTGGTGACATGGACATATCCTCAGATAAAAACTGGAAAGAAGCTTTGTGAGAAAGTTCTTTGTGATGTGTGAATTCATCTCACAGAGTTCCACATTTCCTTTCATGGAGCAGTTTGCTAACTCTCTCTTCGTGGAATCTACAATGGGATATTTGGGAGCACTTTGAGGTCTATAGTAAAAAAGGAAATATTCTCAGATAAAAACTAGAAATAAGCCTTCTGACAAACTACCATGTGATGTGTGAATATATCTCACAGAGTTACAATGTTATTTTCATTGAGCAGTCTGCTAACGCTGTTTTCCTGAAATATGTGTTAGGATATTTAGGAGTGCATTGAAGTCTATGGGGACAAAGAAATATCAACAGGTAAATACAAAAAGAAGCTTTCTGAGAAACTACTTTGGATGTGTGAATTCATCTTATAGAGTGACATGATTCTTTTCATGGATCACTTTGTTTGCACTGTTTTTGGGGAATCTGAGAAGGGATATTTTGGATTACATTGAAGCCTAAGGTGACAAGGAAATATTCCCAGATAAAAACTGGAAAGAAGCTTTCTGAGAAAGTTCTTTGTGATGTGTGAATTCATCTCACAGAGTCACACATTTGTTTTCATGGAGCAGTTTGCTAACACGCTTTTCGGAGAATCTGCAAAGGAATACTTGGGAGCACTTTGAGGCCTATAGTGAAAAAGGAAATATCCTTAGATAAAAACTAGAAATAAGCTTTCTGAGAAACTGCTTTGTGACTTGGGAATTCATGACACAGAGTTACATTGTTCTTTTAATACAGCAGTTTGCTAACACTGTTTTCGTGGAGAATGCAAGAGGATCTCTGGGGGTGCATTGAAGCCTATGGTGACAAAGGAAATATCTTCAGATAAAAACCAAAAGAAGCCTTCTGAGAAACTGCTTTTTGATGTGTAAATACATCTCACAGTGTTACAATGTTATTTTCATTGAGCAGTCTGCTTTCTTGGAATCTGTAAAGGGATATTTTGCAGCGCACTAAAACTTATGGTGACAAAGGAAATATCCTCATAGAAAAACTAGAAAGACGGTTTCTGAGAAACTGCTTTCTGATGTGTGAATTCATCTCACATTGTTACACTACTCATTCATGGAGCCGTTTGCTAGCACTGTTTTTGTGGAATCTGAGAATGGATATTTTGTATGGCTTTGAAGCTTATGGTGACAAAGGAAAGATCCTCAGAGTAAACCAGATAGAAGATTTCTGAGAAACTGCTTTGTGACGTGTGATTTCATCTCACAGAGTTACACCACTCTTTCATGGATGAGTTTGCTAGCACTATTTTTGTGGAATCTGAGAAGGAATATTTGGTATCACTTTGAAGCCTATGGTGAGAAAAGAAATATCCTCAGATAAAAACTGGAGAGAAGCCTTCTCAGAAACTGCTTTGTGGTATGTGAATTCTTCTCACAGTGTTACACCTTGCTTTTATTGAAAATTTTGCTATCACTGTTTTCACAGAATCTGCAATGAGATATAAGGGGGTGCATTGAAACCTGAATTATCCTCAGATAAAAACAAGAAAGAAGCTTTCTGAGAAACTACTTTGTGATGGGTGAATTGATCTCACAGAGTTACAATACTATTTCATGGAGCAGTTTAAGAGCACTGTTTTTGTGGAATCTAAGAAGTGATATTTTGGATTGCTATGAAGACTATACGGACAAAGGAAATATCCTCAGATGAAAACCAGAAAGAAGTTGTCTGAGAAACTGCTTTGTGATGTGTGAATTCATCTCACAGAGTTACACCACTCTTTCGTGCAGCCGTTTGCTGGCACTTTTTTTGTGGAATCTGAGAACTGATATTGTAGATCGCTTTGAAGCCTATGGTGAAAAAAGAAATGTACTCAGATAAAACCTGGAGTGATGCCTTCTCAGAAAGTGCTTTCTGGTGTGCAAATTCACCTCACAGAGTTACACCATTGCTCTCATTGAGAAGCTTGCTATCGCTGATTTCACAGCATCTGCAATGAGATGTACGGGAATGCATTGAGACCCGAAATATCCTCAGATAAAAACCAGAAAGAAGTTTTCTGAGAAATTGCTTTGTGATATGAGAATTCATGTCACAGAGCTACCCCACTATTTCATGCAGCCAATTGCTAGTACTATTTTTGTGGAATCTGAGAAGTGGTATTTTGAATCCCTATGAAGACTGAACGGACAAAGAAAAAATTCTCAGATAAAAAGCAGAAAGAAGCTTCCTGAGAAGCTGCTTTGTGATGTGTGAATTCAACGCACACAGTTACACCACTCTTTTGTGCATCCATTTGCTAGCACTGTTTTTGTGGAATCTAAGAAGAGTTATTCTGGATCGCTATGAAGACTATACAGACAAAGGAAGTATCCTCAGATAAAAACCAGAAAGAAGCTTTCTGAGAAACTTCTTTGTGATGTGTGAATTCATGTCACAGAGTTTCACCACTCTTTTGTGGAGCCATTTGCTAGCACTGTTGTTGTGAAATCTGAGAACTGATATTTCGGATTGCTTTGAAGACTATATAGACAAATGAAATATCCTCAGATAAAAACCAGAATGAAGTTTTCTGAGAAATTGCTTTGTGATGGGTGAATTCATTTCACAGAATTACACCATTCTTTCATGGAGGATTTTCTAGCACTGTTTTTGTGGTATCCCACAAGTGACATTTTGAATATCATTGAATGCCATGGTGAAAAATGAAATATCCTGAGATTAAAACTGGAGAGAAGACTTCTCAGAAACTGCTTTGTTGTGGGTGAATTCGGCTTACAGAGTTACACCATTGCTTTCATTGAGAAGCTTGCTAACAATGTTTTTGCAGAATCTTTAATGAGACAAACAGGGGCACTTTGAGACCTGAAATATCTTCAGATAAAAACAAGAAAGGAGCTTTCTGAGAAACTGCTTTGTGGTGTGTGAATTCATCTCACAGAGTTACACCACTGTTTCATGGAGTCATTTGCTGGCATTGTTTTTGTGGAATCTCAGAAGTTATATTTTGGATCACTTTGAAGACTATATGGACAAAGGAAATATCCTCAGATAAAAACCAGAATGAAGTTTCTGAGAAACTTCTTTGTGATATATGAATTCATCTCACAGAGTTACACCACTCTTTCATGGAGGTGTTTGCTAGCACTGTTTATATGGAATCTGAGAAGTAATATTTTGGATTGCTTTGAAGCCTATGGTGACAACAGAAATATCCTCAGCTAAAAACCAGTAAGGTTTTTGAGAAACTACTTTGTGATGTTTGAATTGATCTCACATTGTTACACCATTCCTTCATGGAGTGGTTTGCTAGCACTATTTTTGTGGAATCTGAGAAGTGATATTTTGGATCGAAATGAAGACTATATGGACAAAGGAAATATCCTGACATAAAAACCAGAAAGAAACTTTATGAGAAACTGCTTTGTGATGTGTGAATTCATCTCACAGTGTTACACCGCTGTTTTGTGCAGCTGTTTGCTAGCACTGTTTTTCTGGAATCTCAGAAGTGATATTTTGGATCACTATGAGGACTATACAGACAGAGAAAATATCCTCAGATAAAAACCAGAAAGAAGCTTCTGAGACACTGCTTTGTGATGTGTGAATTCATCTCACAGAGCTACACCACTCTTTCATGCAGCCGTTTGCTAGCACCTTTTTTGTGGAATCTGAGAACTGATATTTCAGATTGCGTTGAAGACTATATGGACAAAGGAAATATCCTCAGATAAAAACCAGAATGAAGCTTTCTGAGAAACTGATTTGTGATGTGTGAATTCATTTCACAGAGTTACACCACTCTTTCATGGAGGAGTTTACTAACACTGTTTTTGTGGAATCTCAGAAGTGATATTTTGGATATCATTGAATCCCAAGGCAAAAAACGAAATAACCTCAGATAAAAACTGGAGAGAAACCTTCTCAGAACTATTTGTTTTGGGTGAATTCGGCTCACAGAGGTACACCATTGCTTTCACTGAGAAGCTTGCTACCAGTGTTTTCACAGAATCTGCAATTAGACACCCAGGGGTGCTTTATGTGAAACATCCTGAGATAGTAAGAAGAAAGAAGCTTTCTGAGAAACTGCTTTGTGATATTTGAATTTGTCTCATGCAGTTACACCACTACTTCATGGAGCCGATTGCTAGCACCATTTTTGTGGAATCTCAGAAGTGATATTTCGGAAGATTTTGAAGACTACACAGACAAAGGAAATATCCTCAGATAACAACCAGAATGAAACTTTCTGAGAAATTGCTTTGTGATGTGTGAATTCATCTCAGAGAGTTACACAACTCTTCTATGGAGGAGTTTGCTAGCACAGTTTTTGTGGAATCTGAGTACAAATATTTAGGATCACTTTGAAGCCTATGGGGCCAAAGGAAATATCCTCAGATAAAAACCAGAAAGAAACTCTCTGAGAAACTGCTTTGTGATCTGTGAATACATCTCACATTGTTACACTACTATTTCATGGAGCCGTTTGCTTGCCCTATTACTGTGGAATCTGAGAATTGATATTTTGTATCTCTTTGAAGCCTATGGTGACAAAGGAAAGATCTTCAGAATAAACCAGAAAGAAGCTTTCTGAGAAGCTGCTTTGTGATGTATGAATTCGTCTCAAAGAGTTACAACACTATTTCATGCAGCGGTTTGTTAGTACTGTGTGTGTGAAATCTGAGAAGTGATATTTTGGATCACTGTGAAGACTATATGGACAATGGAAATATCCTCAGATAAAAACCAGAAAGAAGCTTTCTGAGACACTGCTTTGTGTTGTGTGAATTCATCTCACAGAGTTACACCACTATTTCATGGAGCCCCTTGCTAGCTAGCACTGTTTCTGTGGAATCTGAGAACTGATATTTCAGATCGTTTTGAAGACTATGTGGACAAAGGAAATATCCTCAGATAAAGATCAGAATGAGGCTTTCTGAGAAACTGCTTTCTGATATGTGACTACATCTCACAGTTACAATGTTATTTTCATTGAGCAGTCTCCTAACACTGTTTTCTTGGAATCCATAAAGGGATATTTCACAGCGCTTTGAAGCTTATGGTGACAAAGGAAATATCCTCAGAGAAAAACTAGAAAGAAGGTTTCTGACAAACTGCTTTCTGATGTGTGAATTCGTCTCACCAAGTTATACCTTTCTCTTCATGAAGTAGTTTGTTAACAGAGTTTTCATGGAATCTGCAAAGTTGTATTTGGGAGTGCGTTGAGGCCTATGGTGAAAAAGGAAATATACTCAGATAAAAACTAGAAAGAAGCTTTCTGAGAAACTGCATTGTGATGTGTGAAAGCAGTTCACAGAGTCACGCCATTCTTTTCATATGGAAGTTTGTTAACATTGCTTTCATGGAAAATGCAATAGGATGTTTGGGAGTGCATTGAAGCCTATGGTGAAAAAGGAAATATCCTCAGATAAAAACCAAGAGAAACCTTCTGAGAAAGGGATTTCTTGGAATCCGTAAAGGGATATTGTGCAGCACATTTAAGCTTATGGTGACAAATGAAATATCCTCAGAGAAAAACTAGAAAGATGGTTACTGAGAAACTTCTTTCTGATGTTTGAATTCATCTCACAGAGTTACATATTCCTTTCATGGAGTAGTCTGTTTTGGGGGAATCTGGAATCTGAGAAGGGATATTTTGGATCGCATTGAAGCCTACGCTGAAAAAGGAAATATTCTCAAATAAAAACTGGAAAGAAGTTTTGGGAGAATCTTCTTTGTGATGTGTGAATTCATCTCACAGAGGTACACCTTTCTCTTCATGAAAGAGTTTGGTAACACTGTTTTACTGGAATCGTTAAAGTGATATTACGGAGTGCATTGAGGCCTATTGTGAAAAAGGAGGTATCCTCAGATAAAAGTTAGAAAAAAGCTTTCTGAGAAACTCCATTGTGATGTGTGAATGCATTTCACCGAGATATATTTTTCTTTTCATTGAGAGGTTTGCTAACACTGTTTTCTTGGAATCTGCAATGGTATATTTCTTAGCGCAATGAAAGTTATGGTGACAAAGGAAATATCCTCACATAAACACTAGAAATCTTTCTGAGAAACTGTTTTGTGATGGGTTAATTCATCTCATTGAGCAGTCTGCTAACACTGTTTTCCTGGAATCTGCATTAGGATATTTGGTAGCTCATTGAGGCCTATGGTGACAAGGAAATATCCACAGATATAAACTGGAAAGAAGCTTTCTGAGATACTGCATTGTGATGTGTGAATTCATCACACAAAGTTACACTGTTCTTTTCATACAGCTGTTTGCTAACTCTGTTTTTGTGGAAAATGCAATAGGATCTGTGGGAGCTCATTGAAGCCTATGGTGACAAGGAAATATCCTCAGATAAAAACCAAAAAGAAGCCTTCTGAGGTACTACTTTGTGATGTGTGAATACATCTCACAGAATGACAATGTTATTTTCATTGAGCAGTCTACAATCACTGTTTTCTTGGAATCCATAAAGGGATATTTTGCAGCGCATTGAAGGTTATCATGACAAAGGAAATATCGTCAGAGAAAAACTAGCAAGAAGGTTTCTGAGAAACTGCTTTCTGGTGTGTGAATTCATCTCACAGAGTTACACTTTCCTTTCATGGAGCAGTCTGGTAGCACTGTTTTTGGGAAATCTGAGGTGGGATATTTGGATTGCATTGAAGCATATGCTGACAAAGGAAATAACCTCAAATAAAAACTAGAAAGAAGCTTTCTGAGAAACTTCCTTGTGATGTGTGAACTCATCTCACAGAGCTACACCTTTCTCTTCAAGAAGCAATTTGCCAACACTGTTTTCATGGAATCCACAAAGTGATATTTGGGAGCGCATTGAGGCCTGTGGTGATAAAGAAAATATCTTCATATAAAAACTAGAAAGATGCCTTCTGAGCAACTGCATTGTGATGGATGAGTGCATCTCACAGAGATACACTTTTCTTTCCATTGAGCAGTTTGCTAACACTGTTTTCTTGGAATCTGCAATGGGATATTTTCTTAGCGCAATGAAGTTTATAGTGACAAGGGAAATATCGCCTGATGAAAACTACAAAGAAACTTTTTGAGAAACTGCTTTGTGATGGGTTAATTCATCTAACAGAGTTACACCATTCTTTTCATTGTGCAGTCTGCTAATACTGTTTTCCTGGAATCTGTGTTAGGTTGTTTGGGAGCACATTGAGGCCTACGGTAACAAGGAAATATCCTCAGATAAAATCTGGAAAGAAGTTCTCTGAGAAACGTCTTTGTGATGTGTGAATTCCTCACACAGAGTTGCATCATTTTTTTCATACAGTAGTTTGCTAACACTGTTTTCGTGGAAAATGCAATAGGATGTTTAGGAACGCATTGAAGCCCATGGTGACAAGGAAATATCCTCAGCTAAAAACCAAAAAGAAGCCTTCTGATATACTCCTTTGTGATGTGTGAATACACCTCACAGAGTTACAATGTTATTTTCTTTGAGCAGTCTGCTAACACTGTTTTCTTGGAATCTGTAAAGGGATATTTCACAGTGCTTTGAAACTTATGGTGACAAAGGAAATATCCTCAGAGAAAAACTGGAAAGAAGGTTTCTGGGGAAGTGTTTTCTGATGTGTGAATTCATCTCACAGAGTTACACGTTCCTTTCTTAGACCAGACTGTTAACACTGCTTTTGGGGAATCTGAGAAGGGATAATTTGGATCACATTGAAGCCTATGCTTTCTGAGAAACTGTATTTTGATGTGTGAATATATCTCAAAGGGTTACACCTTTTTTTTCATTGAGGAGTCTGCTAACACTGTTTTGTGGAATCTGCGTTAGGATAATTGGGAGCACATTGAAGCCTAGGGAACAAAGGAAATATCCTCAGATAAAAACCAAGAAGAAGATTTCTGAGACACTGCTTTGGATGTGTGAATTCATCTCACAGAGTTACACAATTATTTTCATGGATCACTTTGTTTGCATTTTTTTTTGGGAACTCTGAGAAGGGATATTGTGGATAGCCTTGAGGCCTATGGTGAAAATGGAAATATCCTCAAATAAAAACTAGAAAGAAACTTTCTGAGGAACTACATTGTGATGTGTGAATATATCTCACAGAGTTACACTTTTCATTGAGCAGATTGCTAACACTGCTTTCTTGGAATCTGCAATGGGACATTTCTTAGTGCAATGAAGCTTATGGTGACAAGGGAAATATCCTCAGATAAAAAGTAGAAAGTTTTCTGGCAAACTGCTTTGTGATGCGTTAATTCATCACACAGAGTTACACCATTGTTTTCATTGAGCTGTCTGCTAACACTCTTTTCATGGAATCTGCGTTAGGTTATTTGGGAGTGCATTGAAGCCTATGGGGACAAAGGAAATATCCTCAGATAAAAACCAAAAAGAAGCTTTCTGATAGACTGCTTTGGATGTGTGAATTCATCTCACAGAGTTACACGTTTCTTTTCATGGATCACTTTGTTAGCACTCTTTTTGGGGAATCTGCAAAGGGATATTTGTTTGTACTTTGAGGCCTATTGTGAAAAAGGAAATAGCCTCAGATAAAAACTAGAAGGAATCTTTATGAGAAACTGTTTTCTGATGGCTTAATTCAGCTCAAAGAGTTACACTGTTCTCTTCATTGAGGAGTCTATTAACACTGTTCTCTTGGAATGTGTGTTAAGATATTTGGGAGCACATTGAAGCCTCGGGGAAAAATGAAATATCCTCAGATAAAAACCAAAAAGAAGCTTTCTGATAAACTGGTTTGAATGTTTGAATTCATCTCACAGATTTACACGATTCTTTCCATGGATCAGTTTGTTTGCGCTGTTTTTGGGGAATCTGAGGGGAGATATTTGGGATTTCATTGATGCCTATGCCAACAAGGAAATATCCTCAGGTAAAAACTGGAAAGAAGCTTTCTAAGAAAGTTCTTTGTGATGTGTGAATTGATCTCACAGAGTTACACCTTTCTTTTCATGGAGCAGTTTGCTAGCACTCTTTTCGTGGAATCTGCAAAGGGATGTTTCAGAGCACTTTGAGGCCTATAGGGAAAAAGGGAATATCCTCAGATAAAAACTAGAAAGAAGCTTTCTGATAAATTGCTTTGTGATGTGTGAATTCATCACACAGAGTTACACCGTTCTTTTCACACAGCAGTTTGCTAACACTGTTTTCATGGCAAATGCAATAGGATGTTTGGGAGTGCATTGAAGCCCATGGTGACAAGGAAATATCCTCAGATAAAAACTTGAAAGAAGCCTTCTACGATATGGCTTTGTGATGTGTGAATGCATCTCACGTAGTTACAATGTTATTTTCATTTAGCCGTCTGCTAACACTGTTTTCTTGGAATCCGAAATGGAATATTTCACGTTGCATTGAAGCTTGTGATGACAAAGGAAATATCCTCAGAGAAAAACTTGAAAGGTTTCTGAGAAACTGCTTTGTGATATGTGAATCCATCTCACAGAGTTACACTTTTCTTTAATGGAACAGTCAATTACCACTGTTTTTGGGGACTCTGAGAAGGGATATTTTGGATCACATTGAAGCCTACGCTGAAAAAGGAAATATCCTCAAATAAAAACTGGAAAGAAGTTTTGGGAGAATCTTCTTTGTGATGTGTGAATTCATCTCACAGAGGTACACATTTCTGTTCATGAAGAAGTTTGTTAACACTGTTTTCCTGGAATCTTCAAAGTGATATTATGGAGTGCATTAAGGCCTATGATGAAAAAGGAAATATCTTCAGATAAAAGTTAGAAAAAAGCTTTCTGAGAAACTCCATTGTGATGTGTGAATGCATTTCACCGAGATACATTTTTCTTTTCATTGAGCAGTTTGCTAACACTGTTTTCCTGGAATCTGCAGTTGGGTATTTCTTAGTGCAATGAAGCTAATGTTGACAAAGGAAATATCCTCAGATAAAAACTAGAAAGATGCTTTTGGTGAAACTTCCTTGTGATGGGTTCATTCATCTCACAGAGTTACACTGTTCTTCTCATTGAGCAGTCTGCTAACACTCTTTTTCTGGAATCTGCGTTAGGATATTTGGGAGCACATTGAAGCCTATGGTGACAAAGGAAATATCCTCAGATAAATAGCGAAAAGAAGCTTTCTGAGAAACTGATTTGGATGTGTGAATTCATCTCACATGGTTACACAATTCTTTTCATGCATCACTTTCTTAGCACTCTTTTTGGGGAATTTGAGAAGGGATATTTTGGATTGCATCGAAGCCTTTGGTATCAAGCAAATATCCTCAGATAAAAACTGGAAAGAGCTTTCTGAGAATGTTCTTTGTAATGTGTGAATTCATCTCACAAAGTTACACCTCTCTTTTCAAGGAGCTATTTGCTAACACTCTTTTTGTGGAATCTGCAAAGTGATATTTGGGAGCACTTTGAGGCCTAAGTGAAAAAGGAAATATCCTCAGATAAAAACTACAAAGAAAACTTTCTGAGAAACTGCTTTCTGAAGTGTGAATTCATCTCACAGAGTTACACTTTGCTTTCATGGAGCAGTCTGTTACCACTGTTTTTGGGGAATCTGAGAAAGGATAGTTTGGATTGCATTGAAGCCTATGCTGACAAAGGAAATATCCTCAAATAAAAACTAGAAAGAAGTTTTCTGAGAAACTTCTTTGTGATGTGTGAATTCATCTCACAGAGGTACACCTTTCTCTTCATTAAGCAGTTTGCTAACACTGTTTTCGTGGAATCTGCAAACTGATATTTTGGAGCACATTGAGGCCTATGGAGAAAAAGGAAATAGCCTCACATAAAACCTAGAAAGAAGCTTTCTGAGAAGCTGCATTGTGATGTGTCAATGTATCTCACAGAGTTACACTTTTCTTTTCATTAAGCAGATTGCTAACACTCTTTTCTTGAAATCTGCAATGGGATATTTCTTAGCACAATGGAGCTTATGGTGACAAAGGAGATATCCTCAGATAAAAACTGGAAAGAAGCTTTCTCAGAAACTGCTTTGTGATGGGACAATTCATCTCACAGGGTTATACTGGTCTTTTCAGTGAGCAGTCTGATAACGCTATTATCTTAGAATCTGCATTAGGATATTTGGGAGTGCATTGAAGCCTATGGTGACAAGGACATATCCTCAGATAAAAACTAGAAAGAAACTTTCTGAGAAACTGCTTTGTGATGTGTGAATTCATCACACAGTGTTACACCATTCTTTTCATACAGAAGTTTGCTAACACTGTTTTCGTGGAAAATGCAGTAAGATGTTTGGGAGTGCATTGAAGCCTATGGTGATAACGGAAATATCCTCAGATAAAAACCAAAAAGAAGCCTTCTGATATACTCCATCGTGATGTGTGAATACGTCTCACAGAGTTACAATGTTATTTTCATTGAGCAGTCTGCTAACACTGTTTTCTTGGAATCCGTAAAGTGATATTGCACAGCGCATTCAGGCTTATGGTGACAAAGGTTATATACTCAGACAATAACTAGACAGAAGCTTTCTGAGAAACTGCTTTCTGATGTGTGAATTCATCTCACAGAGTTACACATTCCTTTCATGGAGCAATCAGCTACCACTCTTTTAGGGGAATCTGAGAAGGAACATTTTGGATCACATTGAAGCCTACACTGACAAAGAAAATATCCTCAAATAAAAACTAGAAAGAAGCTTTCTGAGAAACTTCTTTGTGATGTGTGAATTCATCTCACAGTGTTACACCTTTCTCTTCATGAAGCAGTTAGCTAACACTGTTTTCATGGAATCTACAAAGTGATATTTCAGAGCTCATTGAAGCCTATGGTGACA
This sequence comes from Theropithecus gelada, assembly GCF_003255815.1. Classification (NCBI taxonomy): domain Eukaryota; kingdom Metazoa; phylum Chordata; class Mammalia; order Primates; family Cercopithecidae; genus Theropithecus; species Theropithecus gelada. The sequence goes on from NC_037688.1 coordinate 2,220,827, forward strand.
AAGGAAGTATCCTCAGATAATAGCTAGAAAGGAGCTCTCTGAGAAACTGCACTGCGATGTGTGAATGCATCTCAGAGAGTTACACTTTTCATTGAGCAGATTGCTAACACTGTTTTCTTGGAATCTGCAATGGGACATTTCTTAGCACAATGAAGCTTATGGTGCAAAGAAAATATACTTAGATAAAAACTAGAAATAAGCTTTCAGAGAAACTGGTTTGTGATGCATTAATTCATTTCACAGAATTACACCATTGTTTTCACTGAGCAGTCTGCTAACACTGTTTTCGTGCAATCTGCATTAGGATATTTGGGAACACATTGAAGCCTATGGGGACAAAAGAAATATCCTCAGATAAAAATGAAACAGAAGCTTTCTGAGAGACTGCTTTGGATGTGTGAATTCATCTCACAGAGTTACACATTTCTTTTCATGGATCACCTTGTTAGCACTCCTTTCATGGAATCTACAAAGGGATTTTTTGGAGCACTTTGAAGCCTATAGTGAAAAAGGAAATAACCTCAGATAAAAACTAGAAAGAAGCTTTCTGAGAAACAGCTTTGTGATGTGTCAATTCTTCACATAGAGTTACACCGTTCTTTTCATACAGCAGTTTGCTAACACTGTTTTCATGGCAAATGCAATAGGATGTTTGGGAGCACATTGAACCCTATGGTGAAAAAGGAAATATCCTCAGACAAAAACCAAAAGGAAGCCTTCTGAGAAACTGCTTTGTGATGTGTGAATACATCTCACAGAGTTACAATGTTATTTTCACTGAGCCATCTGCCAACACTGTTTTCTTGGAATCCATAAAGTGATATTGCACAGTGCATTGAAACTTATGGTGACAAAGGAAATATCCTCAGAGAAAAATTAGAAAGAAGGTTTCTGAGAAACTGCTTTCTGATGTGTGAATTCATCTCACAGAGTTACACTTTCCTTTCATGGAGCAGTCAGTTACCACTATTTTTGGACAATCTTAGAAGGGATATTTTCGATCATATTGAAGCCTATGTTAACAAATGAAATATCCTCAAATAAAAACTAGAAAGAAGCTTTCTGAGGAACATTTGTGATGTGTGAATTCGTCTCACAGAGTTACACCTGTCTCTTCAGGAAGCAGTTTCCTAACACTGTTTTCATGGAATCTGCAAAGTGGTATTTGACAGTGCTTTGAGGCCTATGGTGAAAAAGGAAATATCCTCAGATGAAAGCTAGAAAAAAGCTTTCTGGGAGACTGCATTGTTTTGTGTGAATGCATCTCACAGAGTTACACTTTTCTTTGAGCATTTCGCTAACACTGTTTTCTTGGAATCTGCAGTGGGATATTTCCTAGCTCAATGAAGCTTATGGAGACAAAGGAGATATCCTCAGACAAAAAGTAGACAGAAGCTTTCTGAGAAACTGCTTGGTGATAGGTTAATTCATCTCACAGAGTTGCACCGTTCTTTCAATGAGCAGTCTGATAACACTCTCTTCATGAAATCTGCATTATTCTATTTGGGACTGCATTGAAGCTTATGGTGACAAGGAAATATTCTCAGATAAAAACCAAAAAGAAGCTTTCAGAGAATCTGCTTTGGATGTGTGAATTCATCTAACAAAAGTACACCTTTTTTTTCATGGAGCAGTTTGCTAACACTGTGTTCGTGGAATCTGCAAAGGGATATTTGGGAGTGCATTGAGGCCTATGGTAAAACCCAAAAAGAAGCTTTCTGAGAAACTGCTTTGGATGTGTCAGTTCATCTCATCGAGTTATACTATTCTTTTCATGGATCACTTTGTTAGCGCTTTTCTTGGGGAATCTGAGAAGGGATATTTTGGATCACATTGAAGCCTACTGTGACAAAGGAAATCTCCTCAGATAAATAGTGAAAAGAAGCTTTCTGAGAGACAGCTTTGCATATGTGAATTCATCTCACAGAGTTACACGATTCTTTTCATGGATGACTTCATTAGCACTGTTTTTGGAGATTCTGAGAAGGGTTATTTTGGATCTCATTGAAGACTAAGGTGGTGACAAGGAATATCCTCAGAATAAAACTGAAAAGAAGCTTTCTGAGAAAGTTCTTTGTGATGTGTGAATTCATCTCACAGAGTTGCACCTTTCTTTTCATGGAGCAGTATGCTAACACTCTTTTCTGGAATCTGCAAAGGTATATTTGGGAGCACCTTGAGGCCTATAGTGAAAAAGGAAATATCCTTAGATAAAAACTGTAAATAAGCTTTCTGAGAAACTGCTTTGTGATGTGAGAAATCATCACACAGAATTAAACGATAATTATCATGGATCACTTTGTTAGCACTGTTCTTGGGAAATCTGAGAAGGGATATTATGGATCGCATTGAAGCCTATGGTGACAAAGGAAATATCCTCAGTTAAATAGCGAAAAAAAGAAGCTTTCTGAGAAACTGCTTTGGATGTGTGAATTCACCTCAAAGAGTTACATGATTTTTTTCAAGGATCACTTTCTTAGCACTCTTTTTGGGGAATCTGAGAAGGAATATTTTGGATCACATTGAAGCCTATGGTGACAAAGAAATATCCTCAGATAAAACCTGGAAAGAAGCTTTCTGAGAAAGTTATTTGTGATGTGAATTCATCTCACAGACTTGTGCCTTTCTTTTCATGGAGCAGTTTGATAGCACTCTTTTCATGGGATCTGCAAAGGGATAATTGGGAGCAGTTTGAGGCCTATAGTGAAAAAGGAAATATCCTCAGAAAAAAACTAGAAAGAAGGTTTCTGAGAAACTGCTTTCTGATGTGTGAATTCATCTCACAGAGTTACATGATTCTTTTTATGGATCACATGGTTAGTACTGGTTTTGGGGAATCTGAGAAGCGATATTTTGGATCACATTGAAGCCCATAGTGACAAAGGAAATATCCTCAGATAAATAGCGAAAAGAAACTTTCTGAGAAACTCCTTTGGATGTGTGAATTTATCTCATAGAGTTACATGATTCTTTTAATTTATCACTTTGGTAGCACTGCTTTTGGGGAATCTGAGAAGGGATACTTTGGATCACATTGAAGCCTATGGTGACAAGGAAATATTCCCAGATAAAAACTGGAAAGAATCTTTCTGAGAAAGTTCTTTGTGATGTGTGAATTCATCTCACAGAGTTGCGCTTTTCTTTTCATGGAGTAATTGGCTAACACTCTATTCATGGAATCTGCAAAGGAATATTTGGGAGCACTCTGGGGACTATATTGAAAAAGGAAATATCTTCAGTTAAAAACTAGAAAGAAGCTTTCTGAGAAACTGCATTGTGATATGTGAATGTGTTTCACAGAGTTACACTTTCACTTTCATGGATCCGTTTGCTAACACTCTTTTCATGGAATCTGCAAAGTTATATTTGGGAGCAATTTGAGGCCTATAGCAAAAACAAAATTTCCTTAGATAAAAACTAGAAAGAATTTTTCTGAGAAGCTGATTTGTGATGTGTGAATTCATCACACAGAGTTACACCTTTCTTTTCATGGAGCAGCTTACTAACACTGTTTATATGGAATCTGCAGTGGGTTATTTGGGAGTGCACTGAGACCTGTAGTGACAAAGAAAATATCCTCAGATTAAAACTAGAAAGAAACCTTCAGGGAAACTGCTTTGTCATGTGTGAATTCATCTCACAGTGTTACAGAGACCTTTTCATTAAGCAGTTTGCTAACACTGTTTCCTTGGAATCTGCAATGGGATATATCGGAGCACATTGAAACCTAAGTTGACGAAGGAAATATCCTCATATAAAAACTAGAAAGAAGTTATCTGAGAAACCCCTTTGTGATTTGTTAATTCATCTAACAGGGTTACATGATTCTTTTAATGGATCAGTTTGGTAGCACTGTTTTTGTGCTGTCTTAAAAGGAATCTTTCAGAGCACATGAAGCTGATGGTGGATAAGGAAATATCCTGAGATAAAAACTAGATAGAAGCTTTCTGAGAAATTTCTTTGTGATGGGTGATTTCATCACACCGAGTTAAACCTTTGTTTTCTTTGAGCACATTGGTAGCACTGTTTTTGTGGAATCTGCAAAGCGATATTCGGGAGCTCCTAGAGTCCTATGGTGAAAAAGGAAATAACTTCAGATAAAAACTGGAGAGAAGCTTTTCAAGAAACGGTTTTGTGATGTGTGTATTCATCTCATAGTGTTTAAACTTTTTGTTGAATGAGCAGTCCGGCATCACTGTTTTTGTGGTATGCGAGAAGAGATACTTGGGAGCACAATGAAGATTATGGTGAAAAAGGAAGTATCCTTAGATTTTAACCAGAAAGAAGCTTTCTGAGAAACTACCTTGTTATGGGTGAATTCATCTCACAGAGTTACACCTTTCTTTTCATTGAGCAGTTTGGTAACACTGCTTTGGGTACTCTGCAAAGGGATATTCAGGAGCACAAGGAGTCCAATGGCGATAAAGGAAATACCTTCAGGTAAAAACAGGAGAGAAGCTTTCTGAGAAACCTCTTTGTGATACAGGTATTCATCTCATAGAGCTAAACGTTTCTGTTGAAGGAGCACTTTGGCATCACTGATTTTGTGGTGTTTGAGAAGGGATACTTTGGAGCACATTGAAGCCTATGGTTGTAAAGGAAATAGGCTCATAAAACAACTAGAAAGAAGCTTTCTGAGAAACTGCTTTGTGATGTGTTAATTCATCTTACAGAGTTGCATGATTCTTTTCATGGAACAGTTTGGTAGCAATGTTTTTGGGGAATCTGAGAGGAATATTTTTGATCTCATTCAAGCCAATTTTGACAAAAGAAATATCCTCTGATAAAAATGGAAAGAAGCTTTCTGAGAAAGTTCTTTGTGATGTTTTAATTCATCTCATGGAGTTACACCTTTCTATTCATGGAGTGGTTTGCTATGATTGTATTCCTGGAATCTGCAAGGGGATATTTGGGAACGCATAGAGCCTATAGTGAAAAAGGAAATATCCTCAGATAAAAACTAGAAAGAAGAGTTCTGAGAAACTGCTTTGTGTTGTGTGAATTCACCTCACAGAGTTACGACCATTCCTATCATTGAGCAGTTGGCTAACACTGTTTTCTTGGAATATGCAATGGGATATTTCAGAGATCATTGAAGATTAGGGTGACAAAGGAACTATCCTCAAACAAAAACTAGAAAGAAGGTTTCAGAGAAACTGCTTTGTGATTTGTGAATTCATCTCACACAGTTACATGATCCCTTTCAAGGAGCAGTTTTGTAGCACTGTTTGTGGGGAATCTCAGAAAGAATATTTTCGATCGCATTGAAGCCTATGTTGACAAAGGAATTATCCTCAGACAAAAAGTAGAAATCAGCTTTTTTAGAAGATTTTTTTTGAGTATGCACTCATCTCACAGAGTAACACCTTTCTTTTCATGGAGCAGCTTGCTAACACTGTTTTTATGGAATCTGCAAAGGGATATTTGTGAGTGCTTTGAGGCCTATAATGAAAAAGGAAATATCCTCAGATTAAAACGAGAAAGAAGATTTCTGAGAAACTGCTTTGTAATACGTGAATTCATCTCACAGAGTTACACTGTTGTTATTTTTGAGCAGTTTTATAACCCTGTTTCGTTGGAATCAGCAATAGGATATTTGGGAGCACCTAGATGTCTATTGTGATAAAGCAAATATCCTCAGATAAAAACGAAAAAGAATCTTTCTGTGAAACTGCTTTGTAATGTGTCAATTCACCTCACAGTGTTACACCATTGCCTTCATTGAGAAGTTTGCTAACACATTTTTCCCGGAATCTGCAATGGGATATTCCGGAGCACATGGAGGAATATGGTGAAAAAAGAAATATCTCAGTTAAAAATTAGAAAGAAGCTTTCTGAGAAACTACTTTGTTATGTGTCAATTCATCTCACAGAATTACACCATTATTTCCATGGAGCTGTTTGGTAGCACTGTTTTTGTGGAATCTGAGAGAGGATATTTTGGATCACTTTGAAGCAAATGGTGACAAAGAAAATATCCTCAGATAAAAACTAGAAAGAAGCTTTCTGAGAAAGTTCTTTGTGATGTGTGAATTTATCTCACAGAGTTAAACTTTTCTTATCATGTATCAGTTTGGTAACACTGTTTTCACGGAAACAGCAATAGAATATTAGGGAGCACACTGCAACCTATGATGACAAAGGAACTATCTTCATAAAAAAACCAAAAAGAAGATTTCTGAGAAACTGCTTTGTGATGTGTGAATTCACCTCACAGAGTTACACTATTCTTTTCATTCATCAGTTTGCTAACACTGCTCTCTTGGAATCTGTAATGGGATATTTTGGAGAACATTGAAGGTTATTGTGACAAAGGAAATATCCTGAGACATAAAACAGAAAGAAGCTTTCTGAGAAACTACTTTCTGATTTATGAATTCATCTCATAATCTTACACAGTTCATTTCATGCAGCAGTTTGGTAGCAGTTTTTCTGGGGAATCTGAGAAGGGATATTTTGGATTGCATTAAAGCCTAAGGTGACAAAGGAGATATCCTCAGATAAAAACTATAAATAAATTTTCTGGGAAAGTTATTTGTGATGTGTGAATTCATTTCACAGAGTTACACCTTTCTTGCTTTGGAGCAGTTTGCTTACACTGTTTTCGTGGAATCCTAAAAGGGATATTTGGGAGCGCATTGAGGCCTATGGTGAAAAAGGAAATATCCTCAGATAAAAACTAGAAAGAAGCTTTATGAGAAACGGCTTTCTGATGTGTTAATTCATCTCAATGAGTTACACAGTACTTCTAATTGAGCAGTTTGGGAACACAGTTATCATGGAATCTACAAAGGAATATTTCAGAGCACATTGAAGCTTATGGTGAAAAGGAAATATCCTCAGACAAAAGGAAGAAAGAAGCTTTCTGAGAAACTGCTTTGTGATGTGTGAATTCTTCTCACAGAGTTACATGATTCTTTTCATGGGTTAGTTCGATAGCACTGTTTTTGGGGTAACTGGAGGGGATATTTTGGATTGCATGAAGCCTATGGTGACAAAGGAAATATCCTCAGATAAACACTAGAAAGAAGCTTTCTGAGAAACTTCGTTGGATGGGTGAATTCATCCCACATTTACACCTTACTTTTCATGGAGCAGTTTACTTACACTGTTTTCTTGGAATCTGCAAAGGGATATTTGGAGCATATTGAGGTCTATGGTGAAAAAGGAAATATCCTCAGATAAAAACTAGAAACAACGTTTCTGAGAAAGTTTTTTGTGACGTGTGAAGTCATCTCACAGTTACACCTTTCTTTCCATGGAGCAGTTTGCTAACGCTATCTTTGTGATATCTGCAAAGCAATATTTGGGAGCATATTTAGGCCTATGGTGAAATAGGAAGTATCCTCAGATAAAAACTAGAAAGAAGCTTTCTGAAAACCTCGTTTGTAATGTGTGAATTCATCTCACAGTTTCACACTGACCTTTTCATTGAATAGTTTGCGAAAACGGTTTTCTTTGAATATGCAGTTTGATATGTTGGAGTGAATTGAAGTTTATGGTGCCATAGGAAATATCCTCATAGAAAAAGTAGAAAGAAGCTCTCTGAGAAACCATTTCTGATGTGTTAATTCATCTCACAGAGTTACACGATTCTTTTCATGGAGAAGTTTGGTAGTACTGTTTTTGGGGAATCTGAGAAGGGATATTTTGAATGGCATTGAAACCTATTGTGACAAAGTAAACAATCTCAGATAAAAAGCAGAAAGAAAGTTTCTGAAAAACTTCTTTGTGATGTGTGAATTCACTCACAGATATACACTATTCTTTTCATGGATCAGTTTGTAGCACTTCTTATTTGGAATCTGAGAAGAGATAGTTTGGATTGCATTGAAGCCTACAGTGACAAAGGAAATATCCCCAGATGAAAACTAGAAAAAAATTGTCTGAGAAAGTTCTTTGTGGTGTGTTAATTCATCTCACAGAGTTACACCTTTCTTTTCATGGAGCAGTTTGCTAACACTCTTATCGTGTAATCTACAAATGGATATTTGGGAGTGCATTGAGACTTATAGTCACAAAGAAAATATCCTCAGGTAAAAATTAGAAAGAAACTTTCTAGGAAACTGCTTTGTGATGTGTGAGTTCATCTCACAGAGTTACCCATTCTTTTAATTAGTTGTTAGATAACACTGTTTTCATGAAATCTACAATAGGATATTTAGAAGCACATTGAAGTCTTTGGTGACAAAAGAAATATCCTCAGATAAAAAACCAAAAAGAACCTTTCTGAGAACCTTCTTTGTGACGTATGAATTCACCTCACAGAATTACAACCTTCTTTTTGTTGAGCAGTTTGCTAACACTGTTTTCATGGAATTTTCAAAGGGATATATGGGAGTGTATTGGGGCCTATGAGGAAAAAGGAAATATGCTCAGATAAAATCTAGAAAGAAACTTTGAGAAACTGCTTTGTGGAATGTGAATTCATCTCACAGTGTTACATTGTTCCTTTCATTGAGCAGTTTGATAAAACTGTTTTCTTGGAATCTGCAATGGGATATTTTGGAGCGCATTTAAGCTTATGGTGACATAGGGAATATCCTCAGATAAAAACTAGAAATAAGATTTCTGAGAACGTTCTCTGTGATGTGTGAGTTCATCTCACAGAATTACACCGTTCTTTCCATGGAGCAGTTTGCTACCTCTCTTTTTGTGGAATCTGCAAAGGGATATTTGGGAGAGCATTGAGGCCTTTGGTGGAAAAAACATTATCCTCAGATAAAAGCTAGAAGAAGCTTTCTGAAAAACTGCTTTGTGATGTGTGAATTCATCTCTCAGAGTTACAGCTTTCTTTTCATGCAGTAATTTGCTAACCCTGTATTTGTGGAATCTGCAAGGAATATTTGGGAACATATTGAGGCCTATGGTGAAAACGGGAGTATCCTCTGAAAAAAACTAGAAAGAAGCTTGCTGAGAAACTGCTTTGTGGTGTGTGAATTCATCTCACAGACTTACACCTTTCTTTCCATTGAGCAGTCTGCTAACACTGTTGTCGTGGAATCTGCAAAGGGCTATTTGGAAGAGCTTTGAGGCCTAGGGTGAAAAAGGAAATGCCCTCAGATAAAAACTAGAAAGATACTTTCTGAGAAACTGCTTTGTGATATGTTAATTCATCTCACAGAATTACACCGTACTTTTCATTGAGCAGTTTGATAACATTGTTTTCATGGAACCTGCAATAGGGTATTTGGGAGCACAATTAAGCCCATGGTGAAAAAGGGAATATCCTCAGATAAAACCTGGAAAAAATTTTCCTTAGAAACTGTTTGGTGATTTGTGAATTCATCTCATATAGTTACACGATTGTTTTCATGGATCAGTTGCGTAGCCCTATTTTTCGAGAATCTGAGAAGGGATATTTTGGATTGCATTGAAGCCTGTGGTGACGAAGGAAAATCCTCAAACCAAAACTACAAAGAAACTTTCTGAGAAAGTTCTTTGTGATATGTGAATTTATCTCACAGATGTAGAGATGTAGGCTGTTTCTTTCATTGAGTAGTTTGATAACACTGTCTTCCTCAAACTGCAACAGGATATTTGGGAGCTCATTGAAGCCTATGGTGACAAAGGAAATATCCCCAGAAAAAAAAACAAAAAGAAGCTTTCTAGAGACTGCTTTGTGATGTGTGAAATCATCTCACAGAGTTTCAATGTTCTTTTCATTGAGCGGTATGATAACACTGTTTTCTTGGAATCTGTAATAGGATATTTGGGAGCACATTGAAGCTTATGGTGACAAAGAAAATATCCTAATAGAAAAACCAAAAAGAATCTTTCTGAGAAACTGCTTTGTGATGTGTGAATTCAACTCACAGAGTTACATCATTCTTTTCATTGAGGAGTTTGCTGACAGTTTTCTTGGAATGTGCAATGGAATATTTCGGAGTGCATTAAAGCTTATTGTGACTAAGGAAATATCCTCAGACAAATAAAGAAGGAAATTTTCTGAGAAACTCCTTTGTGATTTGTGAATTCATCTCCCAGAGTAACAGAATCTCTTTCATGTATCAGTTTGATAGCACTGTTTCAGGGGAGACTGAAAAGGGATATTTTGGATCACATTGAAGCCTATGGTGACTGAGGAAATATCCTCAGATAAAAACTGAAAAGAAGCTTTGTGAGAAATTGCTTTATGATTTGTGAATTCATCTCACAGAGTCACACAATTCTTTTCATGGAGTACTTTGGTAGCACGGTTTTTGTGGAATCTGAGAAAGGATATTTTGGATTGCATTGAAGACTAAGGTAACTAAGGAAATATCCTCAGATAAAAACTAGATGGAAGCTTTCTGAGAAATTTCTTTGTGATGCGTGAATTCACCTCATAGAGATACATCTTTCTTTTCATGGAGCATTTTGCTAACACAGTTTTCGTGGAATCTGCAAAGGGATATTTGCGAACGCATTGAGGTCCATAGTGAAAAAGTAGCTATCCTTATAGAAAAGTGAGAAAGAAGCTTTCTGAGAAAATGCTTAGTGATGTATGAATTCATCTCACAGAGTTACACTATTCTTTTCCTTGAGCAATTTGCTAACACTGTTTTCTTGGAATCTGCTCGGCATATTTCGGAGCACATTGAAGCCTATTGTTAAAATTAAATATGTGCAGACCAAAACTAGAAAGAGGCTCTTTGAGAAATCTGAGGAGGGATATTTTGGATCGCATTGAAGCCTATGGTGTCAAAGGAAATATCCTCAGAAAAAAACTAGAAACAAGCTTTGTGAGAAACTGCTTTGTGATGTATAAATTCATCTCACAGAGTTACACCTTTCTTTTCATGGAGCAGTTTGCTAACACTGTTTTCGTGGAATCTGCAAGGGGATATCTGAGAGTGTTTCGAGGCCTATGGTAAAAAAGGAAATACCCTCAGATTACATCCAGAAAGAAGCTTTCTGAGAAACTGCTTTGTGATGAGTGAATTCATCTCACAGAGTGAAATCATTTTTTCCTTTGAGCCTTTGAAAACTGTTTTCGTGGAATCTTCAAAAGGATATTTCTGAGTGCATTGAAGCCTATGGTGACAAACGAAACATCACCATAGAAAAACCAAAAAGAAGCTTTCTGAGAAACTGCTTTGTGATGTTTGAATTCAACTCCAGAGGTACTCTCTTCTTTTCATTGAGTTGTTTCCTAACACTGTTTTCTTGGAATTTATGATTGGATACTTTGGAAAGCATTGAAGCTTATTGTGAAAAAGTAAATATCCCCAGACAAAAACCAGAAAGAAACATTCTGAGAAACTGTTCTGTGATTTATGAATTCATCACACAGTGTTACATGATTCTTTTCATGGATCAGTTTGACGTCTCTGTTTTTGGGAAATCTGGTAAGGGATATTTTGGATCACATTGGATGCATATGGTGATAAAGGTAATATCCTCAGACAAAATCAAGAAAGAAGCTTCCTGAGAAAGTTCTTTGTGATGTGTGAATTCATCTCACAGAGTTACACCTTTCCTTTTGTGGAGCAGTTTGCTAACACTGTTTTCGTGGAATCCGCATAGTGATATTTGTGAGCACATTGAGGCCTATGTTGAAAAAGGAAATATTGTCAGATAAAAACTAGAAAGAAGCTTTCTGAGAAACTGCTTTGTGATGGTGAATTCATCTCACAGAGCTACATTGTTCTTTTCTTTGAGCCGTTTGATAACATGGTTTTCGTGGAGTCTCCTATAGGATATTTGAGAGTGCATTGAGCCTATTTTGGCAAAAGACATATCCCCATAGAAAAACCAAAAAGAAACTTTCTGAGAAGCTGCTTTGTGATGTAGGAATTCAACTCACAGTGTTACACTGTTCTTTTCATTGAGCAGTGTGTTAACACTGTATTCCTGGATCTACGATAGGATATTTTGGAGTGCTGTGAAGCTTATTGTCAAAAAGTAAATATCCACAGACAAAAGCTAAAAAGAAACATTTTGAGAACCTGCATTGTGAATTCATCTCACAGAGTTACACAATTCTTTCCATGAATCAGTTTGATAGCACTTTTTCTGGGGAAATTTTGAAAGGATATTGTGGATCGCATTGAAGCCTATGGTGACAGCGGAAATATCCTCAGATAAAAAGTAGAGAGAAGCTTTCTGAGAAAGTCCTTTGTGATGTGTGAATTCATCTCAGCGAGTTACACCTCTTTTTTCATGGAGCTGATTGCTAACACTCTTTTCGTGGAATCTTTAAAGTGATATTTCGGAGCCCACTGAGGCCTGTGGTGAAAAAGGAAATATCCACAGATTAAAAACAGGAAAGAAGCTTTCTGAGAAGTTTCTTTGTGATTTGTGAATTCATCTCACAGAGTTACACCTTTCTTTTCAAGGTGCAGTTTGCTAACACTGTTTTTGTGGAATCTCCAAAGGGATATTTGGGAGCGCAGTGAGGCCTATAGTGAAAAAGGAAATATCCTAAGATAAAAACTAGATAGAAGCTTTCTGACAAACTTCTTTGTGATGTGTGAATTCATCTTGCAATGTTACACCATTCTTTTCATTGAGCCATTTGATAACACTGCTTTCATGGAATCTGCAAAGGATATTTGGGAGCGCATTGAAGCCTATGGTGACAAAGGAAATATCCTCATAGAAAAACTAAAAAAAGCTTTCTGAGAAACTGATCTGTGACGTGTGAATTCAACTCAAAGAGTTACATTGTTCTTTTCACTGAGCAGTTTACTCACACTGTTTTCTTGGAATCTACAGTGGGAAATTTCAGAGCACATTGAAGCTTACTGTGAAAAAGGAAATATCCTCAGACAAAAAGTAGAAAAAACTTTCGAAGAAACTGCTTTGTAATTTGTGAATTCATCTCACAGAGATACATGATCCTTTTCATAGTTCAGTTTGAGTGTACTGCTTTTGGATAATCTGAGAAGGGATATTTTGGATCACCTGAAGCCTGAGGAATTATCCTCTGATAAAAACTAGAAAGAAGCTTCCTGAGAAAGTTCTTTGTGATGTGTGAATTCATATCACCAATTTACACCTTTCTTTTCATTTAGCAGTTTCCTAACAGTGTTTTCATGGAATCTGCAAAGGGATATTTGGGAGCGCATTGAGGCCTATGGTGTAAAAGGAAATATCCTCAGATAAAAGGTACAAAGAAGTTTTATGAGAAACTGCTTTGTGATGTGTGAATTCATCACACTGGATTACACTGTCCTTTTCATTCAGCAGTTTCTTAACACTGTTTTCTTGAAATCTGCAATCAGATATTTCAGAGTGCATTGAAGCTTATGGTGACAAAGGAAATATCATCAGACAAAAACTAGAGAGAAACCTTCAGAGAAACTGCTTTGTGATTTGTGAATTCATTTCACAGAGTTACACGATTCTTTTCATGCAGCAGTTCAGTAGCACTGTTTTTGGGGATTACGAGAAGGGATATTTTGCATCCCATTCAAGACTATGGTGACAAGGGAAATATCCTCAGATAAAAACTAGGAAGAAGCTTTCTTTTCATGGAGCAGTTTGCTAACACTGTTGTTGTAGAATCTGCAAAGGGATATTTGAGAGCGTTTTGAGGCCTATCGTGAAAAAGGAAGCATCCTCAGGTAAAAACTAGAAAGAAGCTTTCTGAGAAACTGCTTTGTGATTTGTGAATTCATCTCATAGAGTTACACGATTTTTTCATGGATCAGTTTGGTAGCCCTGTTTTTGGGGAATCTGAGATGGGATTTTTGGATTGCATGGAAACCTAAGGTAACAAAGGAAATATCCTCAGATAAAAACTGGAAAGAAGCTTTCTGAGAAAGTTCTTCGTGATGTGTGAATTCATCTCCCAGATGTACATGGCTCTTTTCATTGATCAATTTGATAACACCATCTTACTGGAAACTGCAACAGAATATTTGGGAGCTCAATGAAACCTATGCTGACAAAGGAAATATCCTCAGACAAAAGTCAAAAAGAAGCTTACTGAGGGACTGCTTTGTGATGTGTGAACTGATCTCACAGAGTTACACTGTTCTTTTCATTGAGCAGTTTGCTAATGCTGTTTTCTTGGTATCAGCAATGGGATATTTCTGATTGCATTGAAGCTTATGGCGACAACAGAAATATCCTCAGACAAAAACCAGAAATAAACTTTCTGAGAACCTACTAGATGATTTTTGAATTCATCTCACAGAGTTACACCTTTCTTTTCCTGGAGCAGTATGGTAGCACTGTTTTGGGGGAATCTGAGAAGGGATATTTGGGATGTCTTTGAAGCTTATGGTGACAAAGGATATATACTCAGATGAAAACTAGATAAAAGCTTTCTGAGAAACTTCTTTGTGATGTGTGAATTCACTTCACAGAGTGACACCTTTCTTTCCATGTTGCAGTTTGCTAACACTTTTATTGCGGAATCTGAAAAGGGATATTTGGGAGTGCATTGAGGCCTATGGTGGAAAAGTAAATATCCTCAGATAAAAACTAGAAAGAAGTTTTCTGAGAAATGGCTTTCTGATGTGTTAATTCATCTCAATGAGTTACACAGTACTTCTGACAGAGCAGTTTGGGAACACAGTTTTTGTGGAATGTGCAACAGGATAATTTGGAGTGCATTGAAGCTTTCAGTTATGAAAGAAATATCCTCATACATAAACTAGAAGAAGTTTTCTGAGGAAATGCTTTGTGATGTGTTAATTCATCTCACAGTGTTACACGATTCCTTTCTTGGAGCAGTTTGGTGGCACTGATTTTGGGGAAACTGAGAAGGGATATTTTGGATCGCATTGAAGCCTACAGTGACAAAGTAAATATCCTCAGATTAAAACTAGAAAGAAGTTTTCTGAGAAAGTTCTTTGTGATGTGTGAACTTACCTCACAGAGTTACAACTTTCTTTTCATGGAGTCATTTGTTAATACTGTTTTTGTGGAATCTGCAAAGTAATATTTCAGAGCACCTTGAGGCCTATGGTGAAAAACTAAATATCCTCAGATAAAAACTAGAAAGAAGCTTTCTGAGAAACTACTTTGTAATGTGGGAATTCAACTCACAGAGTTACACCGTTCTTTTCATTAATCGGTTTGATAACACTGTTTTCATAGAAATTGTGATGGGGTATTTTGGAGCACATTGAAGCCTATGGTGACAAAAGACATCCCCAGATAAAAACCTAAAACAAGTTTTCTGAGAAACTGCTTTTTGATTTGTGAATTTATCTCACAGAGTTACACCTTACCTTTCATGAAGTAGTTTGGTAGCACTGTTTTTGTGGAATCTCAGAAGGGATATTTTGGATTGCATTGAAGCTTATGGTGACAAAGGAAATATACTGAGATAAAAACTAGAAAGAAGCATTCTGAGAAGCTTCTTTGTGATGTGTCAATTCACCTCACAGAGTTACACCTTTCTTTCCATGGAATAGTGTGTTAACACTGTTTTCATGGAATCTGCAAAGGGATATTTGGGAGTGCATTGAGGCCTATGTTGGAAAAGGAAATATGCTCAGATATAAACCCGAAAGAAGCTTTCTGGGAAACTGCTTTGTGATGTGTGAATTCATCTCACAGAGTTACACTGTTCTTTTCATTGAGAAGTTTATTAATACTGTTTTCTTGCAATCTACACTGGAATATTTCAGAGCGCATTGTAGCTTATGGTGACAAAGGAAATATCCTCAGTTAAGAACTAGAAAGAAGCTTTCTGAGAAACTGCTTTGTGAATTCTTCTCACAGAGTTTCAGGATTCTTTTCATGGAACAGTTTGGTACCATTGTTTTTGGGGAATCTGAGAAGGGATACTTTGGATCACATTAAAGTCTATGGTGACAAAATAAATATCCTCAGAAGAAAACTACAAAGAACACTTCTGAGAAACTTCTTGTGATGTGCGAACTTATCTCATAGAGCTAAACCTTTCTTTCATGGAGAGGTTTACTCACACTGTTTTTGTGGAATCTGCAAAGGGATATTTGGGAGTGCATTGAGATCTATAGTGGTAAAGGAAATATCCTCAGATAAAAACTAGAAAGAAACTTTCTGAGAAATTACTTTGTGACACGAGAATTCATCTCACAGAGTTACACCATTCTTTTTGTTGAGCAGTTTGTTAACACTATTTTCTTGGAATCTGCACTGGGATATGTTGGAGTGCATTGAAGCTTATGGTGAAAAGGGAAATATCCCCAGATAAAAACCAAAAGAAACTTTCTGAGAAACTACTTTGTGATGTGTTAATTCCTCTCACAGAGTTTCACAATTCTTTGCATTGAGCTCTTGGATAACACTGTTTTAGTGGAATGTGCAAATGGGATATATGGGAGTGTATTGAGGCCTATGGTGAAAAAGGAAATATCCTAAGATAAAAACGATTGAGAAGCTTTTTGAGAAACTGCTTTCGGATGTGTGAGTTCATCTAACAGAATTACACTCTTCTTTTCATTGAGCAGTTTGCTAAAACTGTTTTCATGCAATCTGCAATGGGATATTTTGGAGCACATTGGAGCTTATGGTGACAAAAGAAATATCCTCAGACAAAAAGAAGAAAGAAGCTTTTGAGAAACTGCTTTGTGATTTGTCAATTCTTCTCACAGAGTTACATGATTCTTTTCATGGATCAGTCTGATAGCACTATTTTTGGTGTATCTGAAAGGGATATTTTTGATCTCATTGAAGCCTAGGTTGACAAAGGAAATATCCTCAGATAAAAATTAGAAAGAATCTTTCTGAGAAACTGCTTTGTGATGTGTGAATTCATCTTACAGAGTTACACAGTTATTTTCTTTGAGCTGTTTGATAACACTGTTTTCATATAAACTGCAAAGGCATATTTGGGAGTGCATTGGGGCCTAACATGAAAAACTATATATCCTCAGATAAAAGCTAGAAAGAAGCTTTCTGAGAACATGGTTTGTGATGTGTGAATTAATCTCAAACAGTTACACTGTTCTTTTCATTGATCAGTTTGCTAACACTGCTTTCTTGGAATCCGCAATGGGATATTTTGGAGCACATTTTAACCTCAAGATGACAAAGGAAATACCCTCATATAAAAACTACAAAGTAGCTTTCTAAGAATCTGCTTTGAGATGTGTGAATTCATCTCACACAGAGTTATGCTGTTCTTTGCATTGAGCAGTTAGCTAAAACTATTTTATTGGTATTTGCAATGGGATATTTCAAGTGCATTGAGGCTTATTGTGATGAAGGAAATTCTCTCATATAAAAATTAGAGAGAAGCATTCTGAGAAATCGCTTTGTGATGTGTGAATTCATCTCACAGTGTTGCACTGTACTTTTCATTCAGCAGTTTCTTAACACTGTTTTCGTGGAATCTGCAATGGGATATTTCAGAGTGAATTCAAGCTTTTGGTGACAGAGGGCATATCCTCAGACAAAAACTAGAAAGAATCTTTCTGAGATACTGCTTTCTGATTTATGAATCCATTTCACAGATTTACATGAATTCCTTAATGGAGCAGTTTGGTATCACTGTTTTGGGGGAATCTGAGAAGGAATATTTAGGATCGTTTTGAAACCTATTGTGACAAAGGAAATATCCTCAGATAAAAACTAGGAAGAAGCTCGCTGAGAAACTGCTTTGTCATGTGTGAATTCATCTCACAGAGTTACACTGCACTTTTCATTGAGCAGTTTCTTAATCTTGTTTTCAAGGAATCTGCAATGGGATATTTCAGACGGCATTGAAGCTTATGGTGACAAAGGACACATCCTCAAACAAAAACTAGAAAGAAGCTTTCTGAGAAACTGCTTTGTGATTTGTGAATTCATCTCACAGAGTTACATGATTCTTTTCATGCAGCAGTTTTGTAGCACTGTTTTTGCGGAATCTCAGAAGGTATATTTTGGATCACATTGAAGTGTATGATTAAAAAGAAAATATCATCAGATAAAAACTAGAAAGCAGCTTTCTGAGCATCTGCTTCGTGGTGTGTGAATTCATCTCACAGTGCCACATGTTCTTTCTCAGTGAGCAGTTGCTGACACTGTTTTCTTGGAATCTGAAATGGGATATTTCAGAGCCATTGAAGCTCATGGTAACAGAGGAAATATCCTCATAGATAAAGTAGAAAGAAGCTTTCTGAGAAATCACTTTGTGATGTGTTAATTCATCTCACAGAGTTACACGAATTTTTTCATGGATCAATTTGGTAGTGCTGTTTTTGGGATTTATGAGAAGGTATATTTTGTTTCACCTTGAAGCCTATGGTGAAAAAGGAAATATCCTCAGATAATGACTAGAAAGAAGCTTTCAGAGAAAATTCTTTGTGATATGTGAATTCATTTCACAGAATTACATTTTTTTTTGATGGAGCAGTTTGCTAACACTGTTTTTGTGGAATCTGCAAAGGGATATTTGGGAGCGCATTGAGGCCTATGGTGAAAAACTAAATACTCTCAGATAAAAACTACGAAGAAGCTGTTTGAGAAACTGTTTTGTGAGGTGTGAATTGATCTCATACAGTTACACTGTTCTTTTCATTGAGGAATCTCCTAACACTGTTTTCGTGATGTCTGCAAAGGGATATATGGGAGTGCTTTGCGGTCTTTGGTGAAAAATTAAATATCCTCAGATAGAAACTAGAAGAAAGCTTTCTGAGAAACCACTTTGAGTTGTGTTAATTCGTCAGGCAGAGTTACATGCTTCTTTTCATGGAACAGTGTGGTAGCACTGTTTTTGTGGAATCTGAGAAGGGATATTTTGGATTGCATTGAAGCCTATGGTGACAAAGGAAATAACCTCAGATAAGAATTAGAAAGAAGCTTTCTCAGAAGCTACTCTGTGATTTGTTAATTCATTTCACAGATTTTTATGATTCTTTTCATGGATCACTTTGGTAGCACTGTTTTTGGGGAATTGGAGAAAGGATATTTTGGATCACATTGAAGCCCACGTTGACAGAGGAAATATCCTCAGATAAAAACTAGAAAGAAGCTTTATAAGAAAATTCTTTGTGATGTGTGAAATCATCTCACAGAGTTACACCTTTTTTCATGGGGCAGTTTGTTAACACTGTTTTTGTGGAATCTGCAAAGGCATATTTGGGAGCACATGGTGGTCCATAGTAAAAAAAGAAATATCCTCACATAAAAACTTGAATGAAACTTTCTGAGAAACTGATTTGTGAATTCATCTCACAGAGATACACAATACTTTTTATGGAGCAGTATGATAGCACTGTTTTTGGGGAATCTGGGAAGTGATATTTTGGATTGCCTTGAAGTCTATGGTGACCAAGGAAATATCTTCAGATAAAATCTAGAAAGAAACTTTATGAGAAAGTTCTTTGTGATGTGTGAATTCATCTCACAGAGTTACACCGTTATTTTCATTGAGAAGTTTTACTAACACTTTTTTGGAAACTGCGATGGGGTATTCAGGAGCGCATTGAGGCCAATGGTGAAAAAGGAAATATCTGCAGATAATAACTAGAAAGAAGCTTTCTAAGAAAGTGCTTTGTCATGTATGAATTTATTTCACAGAAGTACACTGTTTCTTTCATTTAGCAACTTGTTAACATTGTTTTCTTGGAATCTGCAATGGGATATTTCAGAGTGCATTGAAATTTATGGTGACAAGGAAATATCTTCATATAAAAACTAGGGAGAAGCTTTCTGAGAAACTGCTTTGTGATGTGTTAATGCATGTCACTGACTTACATGACTCCTTTCATGGATCAATTTAGTAGCACTGTTTTTGGGTAAACTGACAAGGGACATTATGGATTGCTTTGAAGAATATGGAGAATAAGAAAATATCCTCAGATAAAAACTAGAAAGAATCTTTCTGGGAAACTGCTTTGTGATGTGTGAATTCCTCTCACAGAGTAACACCTTTCTTTTCATGGAGCAGTTTACTAACACTGTTTTCATGGAATCTCCAAAGGGATATTTGGGAGTGCCATGAGGCCTATAGAGAAAAAGGAAATATCTTCAGATAAAAATTAGAAAGATGCTTTTTGAGAAACTGCTTTGTGATGTGTGAATTCATCTCACAGAGTTACATTGTTTTTTCACTGAGGAATTTGCTAACACTGTTTTTTTGAAATTGACAATGGCATATTTCAGAGCGCATTGAAGCTTATTGTGAAAAAGGAAATATACTCATATACACTCTAGGAAGAACTTTCTGAGAAACTGCTTTGTGATGTGTTAGTTCTTCTCACTGAGTTACATGATTCTTTTCATAGATCAGGTTGGTAGCACTGTTTCTGGGGAATCTGAGAAGGGATAATTTGGATTGAACAATATGGGGACTAAGGAAATATCTTCAGATAAAAACTAGTAAGAAGCTTTCTGAGAAAGTTCTTTGTGATGCATGAATTCATCTCACATAGTTACACCTTTCTTTTCATGGAGCAGTTTGCTAACACTGTTTTTGTGGAATCTGCAAAGGGTTATTTGGGAGCACATTGAGATATATGGTGAAAAAGGAAATATCCTCAGATAAAAACTAGAAGGAAGCTTTCTGAGAAACTTCTTTTTGATGGGTGAATTCATCTCACAGAGCTAAAAGTACTTTTATTTGAGCTACTTGATAACACTGTTTTCATAGAGTCTGCAATAGGATGCTTTGGAGTGCACTGAAGCCTAGGACAACAAAGGAAATATACCCATAGAAGAAAAAAGATTTCTGAGAAACTGCTTCGTGATGGGTGAATTCAACTCACAGAGTTACACTGTTCTTTTCATTGAGCAGTTTACTAATACTGCTTTGTTGGAATCTATGATGAGAAACTTCAGAGCGCTTTGAAACTTATTTTGAAAAAGTAAGTATCCTCAGACAAAAACTACAAAGAAACATTCTGAGAAACTGCTTTTTGATTTGTGAATTCATTGCACAGGGTTACACAATTATTTTCATGGATCAGTTTGATAGATCTGTATTTGGGGAATCTGACAAGTGATGTCTTGGATCGCTTTGAGGGCTGTGGTGAAAAAGGAAATATCCTCAGATTAAAACTAGAAAGAATCATTCTGAGAAACTGCTTTGTGATGTGTGAATTCATCTCGAAGATTTGCACCTTTCTTTTCATGGAGCACTTTGCTAACACTATTTTCGTGGTATCTACAAACGGATATTTGGGAACACATTGAGGACTATGGTGTATAATGAAATATCCTCAGATAAAACTGGAAAAAACTTTCTGAGAAACTGCTTTGTGATTTGTAAATTCATCTCACAGAGTTACTCGATTCTTTTCATAGAGTAGTTTGGTGGTACTGTTCTTGGGGAATCTTAGAAGGGATATTTTGGATCACATTGATGCCTAGGGTGACAAAGGAAATATCCTCAGATAAAAATTAGAAAGAAGCTTTCTGAGAAACTGCTTTGTGATGTGTCAATTTATCTCACAGAGTTACACCTTTCTTTTCATGGACCAGTTTGGTAGCACTGTTTTTGGGGAATCTGAGAGTGGATATTGTGGATGGCATTGAAACCTATGGTGTAAAAGTAAATGTACTCAGATGAAAACTAGAAAGAAACTTTCTGAGAAACCGCTTTGTGATGTGTGAATTCATCTCAGAGAATTACACCTTAGTTCTCATGGAGCAGTTTACTTACACTGTTTTCATGGAATCTACCATTGTATATTTTGAAGCACATTTAGGCTTATGGTTTCAAAGGAAATATCCTCATATAAAAACTAGAAAGAAGCTTTCTGAGAAACTGCTTTGTGATGTGTTTATTCATCACACAGAGGTACACGATTCTTTTCATGGATCCGTTTGGTAGCACTGTTTTTGGGTAATCTGAGAAGGGATATTTAGGATCACATTGAAGTCTATGTTGAAAAGGAAATATTCTCAGATAAAAAGTAGATAGAAGCTTTCTGAGAAAGTCCTGTGTGATGTGTGAACTCATCTCACTGTGTTATACTGATCTTTTCATTGAGTAGTTTGATAACACTGTTTTCAAGGAATTTGCGACAGGATATTTGGGAGTGCATTGAAGCCTATGGTGACAAAGGAAATATCATCAGATAAAAACTTGAAAGAAGCATTCTGAGAAACTTATTGTCAGAATGAATCGCACTTTTGCCAACACTGTTTTATCGGAATCTGCAATGGGATATTTCAGAGTCCATTGAAGCTTATGTTAACAAAGGAAATATCCACAGAGAAAAACTAGAAGGATGCTTTCTGAGAAACTGTTTTATGATTAGTGACGTGTGAATTCATTACAAGGAGTTACATCTTTCTTTTCCTAGAGCAGTTTTCTAACACTGTTTTCATGGAATCCGTACATGGATATTTGTGCACTCGTTGAGGCCTATGGTTAAAAACTAGAAAGAGGCTTTCTGAGAAACTGCTTTGTGATGTGTGAACTCATCTCAGAGAGATGCACCATGCCTTTCATTGAGCAGTTTGCTAACACTGTTTTCGTGGAATCTACAAAGCGATATTTCGGAGAACATTGAAGTTAAGGTGACAAAGGAAATATCCTCACGTAAAAACTAGGAAAATCTCTCTGAGGAAACGCTTTCTGATGTTTTAATACATCTCACAGAGTTACAAGATTCTTTTCATGCATCAGTTTGGTAACACTGTTTTCGTGGAAACCGCAAAGAGATACTGGGCATCCCATGGAGGCCTATAATGAAAAAGAGAATATACTCAGATAAAAACTATAAAGAAGCTATCTGATAAAGTTCTCTCTGATGTGTGATTTCATCACACAGAGTTATATCTTTCTTTTCATGGAGTAGTTTGCTAACACTGTTTACATGGGATCTGCAAAGGGATATACGGGAGCACATTGAGGACTATGGTGAAAAAGGAAATATTCTCTGATAAAAACTAGAAAGAAGCTTTCTGATAAACTGCTTTGTGATACTGAATTAATCTCACTGAAGTACAAGTTTCTTATTATGGAGCAGTTTGCTAAAACTGCTATCGTGGAATCTTCCAAATGATATGTTGGAGCACATTGTGCCCTACAGGGAAAAAGGAAGTATCCTCAGATAAAAACTAGAAACAAGCTTTCTGAGAAACTGCTTTGAGATATGTGAATTCATCTCAGAGGGTTACATCATTCTCCTTATAGAGCAATTTGCTACCACTCTTTTTATGGAATCTGCAAAGGTATATATGGGAGTGCACTGAGGCCTATGGTGAAAAAGGAAATATCCTCAGATAAAAACTAGAAAGAAACTTTCTGAGAAATGGCCTTGTGGTGAGAGAATTCGTCTCACAGAGTTACACTGTTTTTTTCATTGAGCAGTTTGCTAACACTGTTTTCTTGGAATCTGCAATGGGAGATTTCAGAGCACTTTGAACTTTATGGTGACAAGGAAATATCCTCAGACAAAAAGTAGAAAGAAGCTCTCTGAGAAACTGCTTTGTGATTTATTAATTCACCTAACAGAGTTAGATAATTCTTTACATGGAGCTATTTGATAGCACTGTTTTTGGGGGATGCGAGAAGGGATATTTTGGATCTCATAGAAGTCTAAGGTGACAAAGGATATGTCATCAGATAAAAATTAGGAAGAAGGTCTCTGAGACCCTTCTTTGTGATGTGTGAATGAATCTCACTGAGTTACACACTTCTTTTCATGGAGCAGTTTGCTAACACAGTTTTTGTGGAATCAGAAAGGGGATATTTGGAAGCACATTGATGCCTATGGTGAAAAAGGAAGTATCCTCATATAAAAACTAGAAATAAGCTTTCTGAGAAAGTGCTTTGTGATGTGTGAATTCATCTCACTGAGTTATACTGTTCTTTTCATTGAGCAGTTTGCTAACACTGTTTACTTGGAATCTGCAATGGGATATTTCGGAGAGCATTGAAGCTAATGGTGAAAAATAAATATCCTCATAAAAAATCTTGAAACAAACTTTCTGAGAAACCAATTGTGATGTGTTAATTCATCTCTCAGAGTTACATGATTCTTTTCATGTAACAGTCTGGTAGCACTGTTTTTGGGGAAACTGAGAAGATATGTATTTTTAATCCCATTGAAATCGACAGTGACTAAGGAAATATACTCAGATAAAAACTAGAAAGAAGCTTTCTGAGAAACTTCTTTGTGATGTGTGAATTCATCTCACACAGTTACACCTTTCTTTTCATGAAGCAGTTTCCTAACACTCTTTTCGTGTAATCTGCAATGGAATAATTGGGAGTGCATTGAGGCCTATAGTGAAAAAGGAAATATCCTCAGATACAAACTAAAAAGAAGCCTTCTGAGAAACGGGTTTGTGATGTGTGAATTCATCACACAGAGTTACACCGCTCCTTTAATTGAGCAGTGTGATAACTCTGTTTTCATGAAATCTGCAATAGGATAGTTGGGAGCATATTGAAGCCTATGGTGACAAAGGAAATATCCTCAGGTAGAAACCAAAAATTTGCTCTCTGAGACACTGTTTTGTGATGTGTGAATTCGTTTCACAGAGTTACACTCGTCTCCTCATTCAGCAGTTTGCCCACACTGTTTTCTTGGAATCTGCAATGTGATATTTCAGAAATCATTGAAGCTTATGTTGACAAAGGAGATATCCTCAGACAAAAACTACGAAGAAGCTTTCTGAGATACTTCTTTGTGATGTGTGAATTTGACTCACAGAATTACATGATTATTTTCATGGAGGAGTTTATTAGCTCTTTTTTTGGGGAATCAGAGAAGGAATATTTTGGATCGCATTGAAGTCTATGGTGACAACAGAAATAACCTCAGATTAAAGTTAGAAAAATGCTTTATGAGAAACAGCCTTGTAAAGTGTGAATTCATGTCACAGGGTTACACCGTTGTTTTTATTGAGCTGTTTGATAAGACTGTTTTCGTGCAATC
Source organism: Theropithecus gelada (assembly GCF_003255815.1). Taxonomy (NCBI): domain Eukaryota; kingdom Metazoa; phylum Chordata; class Mammalia; order Primates; family Cercopithecidae; genus Theropithecus; species Theropithecus gelada. The sequence continues at coordinate 2,245,573 of NC_037688.1, forward strand.
AGCGAAGGGATATTTGGGAGGTCTTTGAGTCCTACAGTGAAAAAGGAAATATCCTGAGATAAAAACTAGAAAGAAACTTTCTGAGAAACTTCTTTGTGATTTGTGAATTCACCTCACAGAGTTACACTTTTCTTTTCTTTGAGTAGTTTGCAAACTGTTTTGTGCAAATTCACAATGGGATATATTGGAGTCCATTGAAGCTTATGGTAACAAAGGAAATATACGCAGATGAAAACTAGAATGATTTCTCAGAAGCCGCTTTTTGATTAGTGAATTCATGTCACAGAGTGACACGGTTCTTTTCATGGAGCAGTTTCATAGCACTGTCTTTGGGTTGTCTCAGAAGGGATATTTTGTATTGTATTGAAGACTATGGTGACAAAGCAAATATCTCCAGATAAAAACTAGAAAGAAGCTTTCTGAGAGACTGCTTTGTGATGTGTTCATTCATCTCACAGATTTACACTATTCTTTTCAATGAGCAGTTTGCTAACACTGTTATTGTAGAATCTGCAAAAGGATATTTAGGAGCACATTTAGGCCTCTAGTGAAAAAGGAAATATCCTCAGATAAAAACTAGAAAGAACCTTTCTGAGCAACTGCTTTGTGATGTGTGAATACATCTCACAGAGTTACACCTTTCTTTTCATGGAGCATTTGAATAACACGGTTTTCGTGTAATCTGCAAGGGATTTCTGGGAGTGCATTGAGGCCTGTGGTGAAATAGGAAATATCCTCAGATAAAAACTAGAAGGAAGCTTTCTGAGAAATTGCTTTGTGATGTGTGAATTTATCTCACAGAGTTACACTGTTCTTTTCATTGAACAATTTGCTAACACTGTTTTCTTGAAATATGCAATGGGATATTTTGCAGTGCATTGAAGCTTGTGGGGACAAAGGAAATATCCTCAAATAAAAACTAGAAAGAAGCTTTCTGAGAAACCTCTTTGTGAAGTGTGAATTCATCTCACAGAGTTACACTGTTCTTTTCATTGAGAAGTTTCCAAACCTTGTTTTTGTGGAATCTGCAATGGGATATTTAGGAGCTCATTGAAGGTTATGGTGAAAAATGAAGTAACCTCAAACAAAAACTACAAAGAAGCTTTCTGAGAAACTGTTTTTTGATTTTGTAATTCATCTCACAGAGTTACATGAATCTTTTCATGGAGCGGTTTGGTAGTACTGTTTTTGGGGAAACTGAGAAGGGATATTTTGTATCGCATTGAAGCTTATGGTGACAATGGAATTATCCTCAGATAAAAACTAGAAAGAAGCTTTCTGAGAAACTTCTTTGTGATGTTTGAATTCATCTCACAGAGTTACATCTTTCTTTCCATGGAGCAGTTTGCAAACACTGTTTTCATGGAATCTGCAAAGGGATATTTGAGGGGGCATTGAGGCCTATGTTGAAAAAGTAAGTATTCTCAGGTAAAAACTAGAAAGAAGCTTTCTGAGAAACGTCTTTGTGATGTGTGAATTCATCTCACCGAGTTACAATTTTCTTTCCATGGAGCAATTTGCTAACACTGTTTTCATGGAATCTGCAAAGGGATATTTGAGGATGCATTGAGGCCTATGTTGAAACAGTAAGTATTCTCAGATAAAAACTAGAAAGAAGCTTTCTGAGAAAGTGGTTTGTGATGCTTTAATTCATCTCACATAGTTACACCATTCTTTTCATTGAGCAGTTTGCTAACACTGTTTTCGTTAATCTGAAAATTTGTATATGGGAGTGTATGAGGCCTATGTTTAAAAAGGAAATATCCTCATATAAAAACTAGAAAGAAGCTTTCAGAGAAACTGCTTTGTGATGTGTGAATTAATCTCACAGTGTTGCACTATTCTTTTCATTGAGCAGTTATCTAAAACTGTTTTCTTGGGATCTTCAATGTGATATTTCAGAGTGCATTGAAGTTTATGGTGACAAACAAAACATCGTCGTATAAAAACTAGAAAAGAGCTTTCTGAGAAACTGCTTTGTGATATGTTAATTTATCTCACAGAGATACACAATACTTTTCATGGATCAGTTTGGTAACTGTCATTTTGTGGAATCTTAGAAGGGATGTTTTAGATCACAATGAAGCCTAAGGTGACAACAGAAATATCCTGAGATAAAAACTACAAAGAAGATTTCTGAGAAGTTTCCCTGTGATGTGGGAATTCATCTCACTGTCTTGTACTTTTCCTTTTATGGAGTAAATTGCTAACACAGTTTTCGTGGAATCTGCAAAGGGTTATTTGGGAGCATTTTGAGGCTTATGGTGAAAAAGGAAATATCCTCAGATAAAAAGTAGAAAGAAGCTTTCCGAGAAACTGCTTTGTGTTATGTTAATTCATCTCACAGAGTTACACTGTTCTTTTCATTTAGCAGTCTGCTTGCACTGTTTTCTTGGAATATGCAATGGGATATTTCAGAGTGCATTGACGTTTAAGGTGACAAATCAAATACCTTCATATAAAAACTAGAAAGAAGCTTTCTGATAAACCAATTTTTGATGTATTAATTCATCTCACAGAGTTACACGATTCTTTTCATGGGTCAGAATGGTAGCACTGTTTTTGGGGATACCGAGAAGGGATAATTTGTGTTGCATTGAAGCCCTTGGTGAAAGTACTTTTCGATTTGTGAACTCATCTCGCTGGTTTACACCTTTCTTTTCATGGAGCTGTTTGCTAACACTGTTTTTGTGTAACCTGCAAAGGGATATTTGGAAGCACATTGTGGCCTAGAGTGAAATAGGAAATAGTCTCTGACAAAAACTAGAGAGAAGCTTTCTGAGAAACTGCTTTGTGATGTGTGAATTCATCTCACAGAACTACGCCACTGTTTTCATTGAGCCGTTTGATGACATTTTTTCGTGGAATCTGCAATAGTATATTTGGGAGTGCATTGAAGCCTATGGTGACAAAGGTAATATCCTAAGATGAAAAACAAAAAGAAACTTTCTGAGAAGCTGCTTTTGGTTGTGTCAGTTCATCTCACAGAGTTACACTGTTTCTTTCATTGCGCAGTTTGCTAACACTGTTTTCTTGGAATCTGTAATGGGATATTTGGGAGTTCATTGAAGCTTATGATGACAAAGAAAATAGCCTCAGACAACTGAGAAACTGCTTTGAGACGTGCTTATTCATCTCACAGCATTACATAATCCTTTTCATGGATCAGTCTCATAGCACTGTTTTCGAGGAATCTGAGAAAGGATATTTTGGATGACATTGAAGCCTATGGTGACAAAGGAAATATCCTCAGATAAAAACTAGAAATAATCTTTCTCAGAAAGTTCTCTGTGATGTGATTTCATCTCACAGAGTTACACCTTTCTTTTCATGGTGCAGTCTACTAACACTGTTTTCATGGAATCTGCAAAGGAATATTTGGGAGTGCATTGAAGCCTATAGTGAAAAAGGAAATATTCTCATAGAAAAACTAGAAAGAAACTTTCTGAGAAACCGCATTGTGATGCGTGAATTCAGCTCACAGAGTTACACTGTTTTCTTCATTGAGCATTTGGCAAACAGTTTTCTTGGAATCTTCTCAGTGAAGCTTACGGTGACAAGGAATATATCCTCATATGAATACTAGAAGGAAGATTTCTGAGAAACCTCTTTATGATGTGTTAATTCATTTCACAGAGTTACATGATTCTTCTTATGGAGCAGTTTTGTAGCACTGTTTTTGGTGAGTCTGAGAAGGAATATTTTGGATTGCATTTAAACTTATGTTGACAAAGAAATATCCTCAGATAAAAACTAGAAAGAAGATTTCTGAGAAAGTTCTTTGGATGTGTGAATTCATCTCACACAGTTACACTGTTGTTTTCATGGAGCAGTTTGCTAAAACTGTTTTTGAGGAATCTGCAAAGGGATATTTAGGAGCACATTGAGGCCTATAGTGAAAAAGGAAATATCCTCAGATAAAAACTAGAAAGAAGCTTTCTGAGAAACAGTGTTGCAATGTGTGAATTCATCTTACAGTGTTAGACCATTGTTTTCATTGAGGAGTTTCATAACACTGTTTTTGTGAAATCTGGAATAGGATATTTGAGAGTGCATTGAAGCCTATGTTGATAAAGGAAATATCCTCAGGTAAAAACCAAAAAGAAGCTTACTGTAAACCTTCTTTTTGATGTGTGAATTCACCTCACAGAATTACACAGTACTTTTCATTAAGAACTTTGCTAACACTCTTTTTGTTTAATCTGCCATTGGATATCCAGAAACACAATGAGGAATATGGTGAAAAAGGAAATATCATCAGATAAAAACTAGAAAAATAATTTCTGAGAAACATCCTTGTAATATGTGAATTTATCTCACAGATTTAAACCATTCTTCTCATAGAACAGTTTGGTAGCAGTGTTTTGGTGTATCTGAGAAGTGATATTTTGGGTCACATTGAAGCCTATGCTGAAAAGGAAATATCCTCAGATAAAAATTAAAAAGGAGCTTTCTGAGGAACTGCTTTGGATGTGTGAATTCATCTCACAGATTTACATCATGCTTTACATGGAGCAGTTTGCTAACATTATTTTCACGGAGTCTGCAAAGGTATATTCATGAGCGCATTGAGGCAAAGAGTGAAAATGGAAATATCCTCAGATAAAATCTAGAAAGAAGATTTCTGAAAAACTGCTTTGGGATTTGTGAATTTGCCTCACAGAGTTACATGATTCTTTTCATGGAGCAGTTTGATAGCACTGTTTTGGGGGAATCTGAGAAGAGATATCTTGGATTGCATTGAAACCTATGATGACCAAAGAAACAGCCTCAGTAAAATCTAGACAGAAAATTTTGTGAAACTTCTTTGGGATGTGTGAATTCATCTCACAAAATTACCATGTTCTTTTCATTGAGAAGTTTGCTAACACCTTTTTTGTGGAATTTGCAATGGATATTCTGGAACACATGGAGGAATATGGTAAAAAAGGAAATATTCAGATAATAACCAGAAAGAAGCTTTATGAGAAACATTTTTGGGATGTTTAAATTCATCTTACAGAGTTACACAATTCCTGTCATGCAGCAGTTTGGTAGCGCTGTTTTTGGGGAATCTGCGCAGGGATATTTTGGATCACATTGAAGCCTATTTTGACAAAGGAAATACCCTCAGATAAAAACTAGAAAGAAGCCTTCTGAGAAACTTCTTTGTGATGAGTGAAATAATCTCACAGAGTTACACAATTCATTTCTTGGAGCAGTTTGCTAAAACCTTTTTTGTAGACTCTGCAATAGGATATTTGGGAGTGCATTGAAGTTTATGGTGACAAAGGAAATATCCTGAGACTAAAACCAAAAAGAAGCTTTCTGAGAAACTGCTTTCTGGTGAGTTAATTCAACTCACAGATTACACCGTCGCTTTCATCAATCAGTTTGCTGACACTGGGTTCAAGGAAACTGCAAAGAAATGTTCGTGAGCGCATTGAGGCCTATGGTGAAAAAGGAGATATCCTCAGGCAAAAACTAGAAAGAAGATTTCTGAGACACAGCTTTGTGATTTGTGAATTCATATCACAGTTATACAATTCTTTTCATGGAGCAGTTTGGTAGCACTGTTGTTGGGGAATCTGAGAAGGGATATTTTGGATTGCATTGAAGCCTAGGGTGACAAAGGAAATATCCTCAGATAAAAACTAAAAAGAAGCTTTCTGAGAAACTTCTTTGTGATGTGTGAATTCATCTTACTGACTTACACCTTTCTTTTCATGGAGCAGTTTGGTAGCACTGTTTTTGTGGAATCTGAGAAGGGATATCTTGGATCGCATTGAAGCCTATGGTGACAAGGAAATATCTTCAGATAAAAGTTATAAAGAAGCTTTCAGAGAATCTCCTTTGTGACTTGTAAATTCAGTTCACAGAGTTACACCTTTATTTTCATGGAGCAGTTTGTTAGTGTCGTTTTTGGGGAATCTGAGAAGGGATATTTTGGATCACATTGAAGCCTCTGGTGACAAAGGAAATATCCTCAGATAAGAACTGGAAAGAAGCTTTCTGAGAAATTTCTTCATGATGTGTTAATTCATCTCACAGAGTTACATCTTTCATTTCATGGAGCAGTTTTCTAACACTGTTTTCCTGGAATCTGCAAAGGGATATTTGGGAGTGCCTTGAGGCCGATATTTAAAAAGGAAATATCCTCAGGTAAAAATTGGAAAGAAGCTTTCTGAGAAAATGCTTTGTGATGGGTGAATTCATCTCACAGAGTTCCACTGTTTTTTGCATTGAGTAGTTTGCTTACACTGTTTTCTTGGAATCTGCAATCTGATGTTTTGTAGTGCATTGAAGTCTATGATGACAAAGGAAATATCCTTAGATAAAACTAGAAAGAAGCTCTCTGAGAAACTCCTTTGTGATATGTGCATTCATCTCACAGTGTTACATTGTTCTTTTCATCCAGCAGTTTGCTAACTCTGCTTTCGTGTAATCTGCAATGGGATATTTGGGAGCGCATTGAAGCCTTTCATGACAAAGGAACTATCCTCAGACAAAAACTAGAAAGAAGTTTTCTGAGAGACTGCTTTGTGATTTGTGAATTCATCTCACAGAGTTTCACAATTATTTTCATGGAGCAGTTTGGTAGCACTGTTTTTGGGGAATCAGAGAAGGAATATTTTGGATTGCATTGAAGCCAGCAGTGACAAAGGAAATATCCTCAGGTAAAAATTAGAAAGACGCTTTCTGAGAAAGTTCTTTGTGATGTGTGAATTCATCTTACAGAGTTACAACTTTCCTTTCCTGGAGCCGTTTGCTAACACTGATTTCATGGAGTTTGCTATGGGATAATCTGGAGTGCTTTGAGGCTTATATGAAAAAGGAAATATTCTCAGATAAAAACTAGAAAGCATTTGAGAAACAGTTTTGTTATGTGTGAGTACATCTGACAGAGTTACACCAATGTTTTCATTGAGTGTTTTGATTTCACTGATTTCGTGGAATCAGCAATAGGATACTTGGAACACATTGAAGACTGCATTGTCAAAGGAAATATCCTCAGATAAAAACCAAAAAGAAGTTTACTGTGAAACTGCTTTGTGATGTGTGAGTTCATCTCAGAGAGTTACAGCATTCTTTTCAATGAGAAGTTTGCTAACTTTTTTTTCATTTAATTTGCAATGGGATATTCGGGAATGCCTTGAGGATTATGGTGAAAAAGGAAATATCTTCAGATAAAAACTAGAGAGAAGCTTTCTGAGAAACATCTTTGTGATATGTGAATTTATCTCACAGAGATACGTCATACTTTTCATGGAACAGTTTGATAGCAGTGTTTTTGGGGAATCTGAGAAGGGATATTTTGTTTCTCATTGAAACCTATGCTGACAAAGGAAATATCCTCAGATAAAAACTAGAAAGAAGCTTACTGAGAAACTGCTTTGTGATGTGTGAATTCAACAGGTAACAGAGTTACCCTGTTCTTTTCATTGAGCAGTTTGTTAACACTCTTTACCTGGAATCTACGATGGTATATTTTGGAGCGCATTGAAGCTTATTGTGAAAAAGTAAATATCCTCAGACAAAAAATGGAAAGAATCATTCTTAGAAACTGCTTTGTGATTTGGAAATTCATCGCACAGAGTTACAGGATTCTTTTCATGGATCAGTTTGATAGCTCTGTTTTTGGAGAATCTGAGAAGGGATATTTCGGTTTGCAGTGAAGCCTATGGTGCCAAAGTAATATCTTAAGATAAAAACTAGAAAGAAACATTCAGAGAAAGTTCCTTGTGATATTTGAAATCATCTCATGGAATTACACCTTTTTTATCATGGAGCATTTTGCTCTCACTGTATTCGTGGAATCTGCAAATTGATATTCGGAAGTGCATTGAGGCCTATGGTGAAAAAGGAAATATCCTCAGATAAAATCTAGAAAGAAGCTTTCTGAGAAACTGTTTTATGATGTGTGAATTAATCTCACAGAATTACTCTGTTCTTTTCATTGAGAAGTTTGCTAACACTGTTTTCCTGTAATCTGCAATGGGATATTTCAGAGTGCATTGAAACTTATGGTGACAAAGGAAATATCTTCATTTAAAAACTAGTAAGAAGCTTTCTGAGAAACCGCTTAGTGATGTGTTAATTCATCTCACTGAGGTTTCATGACTCTTTTCATGGGTCAGTTTGATAGCACTGTTTTGGGGGAATCTGAGATGGGATATTTTGGATAGCATTGAAGAATATGGTGACTAAGGAAATTCCTCAGATAAAAACTAGAAAGAAGGTCTCTGAGAAAGTTCTTTGTGATGTGTGAATTCATCTCACAGAGTTACACCATTCTTTTCATGGAGCAGTTTGCTTAGAGAGTTTTCATGGAATCTGCAAAGGGATATTTGGGAGTGAATTGAGGCCTGAAGCGATAAAAGAAATATCCTGAGATAAAAACTAGAAAAAACATTCTGAGAAACTGCTTTGTGATTTATGAATTCATGTCATAGAATTACACCGTTCTTTTCATTGAGTCTTTTGATAACACAGTTTTGGTGGAATCTGCAATAGGATATTGCAGAGCACATTGAAACCTATGGTGACAAAGGAAATATCCTCAGAAAAAAACCAAAAAGAAGTTTTTTGAGAAACTGCTTTGTGATGCGTGAATTCATCTTACCAAGTCACACTGTTCTTTTCATTGAGCAGTTGACTAACACTATTTTCTTGGAATCTACAATGGCATACTTTGGAGCGCAATGAAGCTTATTGTGAAAAAGGAAATATTCTCAGAAAAAAAAAATAGAGAGAATCTTTCTGGGAATCTGCTTTGTGATGTATAAATTCATGTCAGAGAGTTACACTGTTCTTTTCATTGAGCAGTTCGCTAACACTGTTTTCTTGGAATCTTCAATGGGATATCTTGAAGTGCATTGAAGCTTCTGGTGACAAAGGAAATATCCTCATATAAAAACTAGAAAGAAGCTTTCTGAGAAACTGTTTTGTGATATGTTTATTCTTCTCACAGAGTTACACTGTTCTTTCATGTTTCAGTTTGGTAGTACTGTTTTTGGGGAATCTGAGAAGGGATACTTTGGATGGCATTGAAGCCTATTGTCAATAAGGATAAAACTTCAGATAAAAACTAGAAAGAATCCTTTTTAGAAAGTTCCTTGTGATGTGTGAAATTATATTACAGTCTTTTCTTTTTGTGGGGCTGTTTGCTAACAGAATTTTCGTGGAATCTGCAAAGGGGTGTTTATGAACGCATTGAGGCCTACAGTGAAAAAGGAAATATAGTCAGATAAAAACTATAAGGAAGCTTTCTGAGAAACTGCTTTGTGATGTGTGAATTCATCCCACAGAGTGACACTGTTCTTTTCATTGTGCAGTTTGATAACACTGCTATCATGGAATCTGCAATACGATATCTAGGAATTCATTGAAGCCTAAGGTGACAAACAAAATATCCTCACAAAAAAAAACCATGAAGAAGCTTTCTCAGAATCTGCTTTGAGATATGTGAATTTATCTCACACATCTTTGAATGGCATTGGAGCCAAGGGTGACTAAGAAAATATCCTCAGATCAAAAATAGAAAGAAGCTTTCGTAGATAGTTCTTTGTGATGTGTGAATTTATCTCAGAGAGTTACACCTTTTTGTTCATGATGCAGTTTGCTAACAGAGTTTTCGTGGAATCTGGAAGGGATATTTGGGAGCACATTGAGACCTATAGTGAAAAATGAAATATCCTCAGACAAAACCTAGAAAGAAGTTTTCTGAGTATCTATTTTGTGATTTGTGAATTCATCTCACAGAGTTACACCGTTCTTTTCATTGTGCAGTTTGATAACATTGTTTTCGTGGAATCTGCAACAGGATATCTGGAAGCACAATGAAGCCTATGGTGACAAAGAAAATATCCTCAGAGAAAAACCAAAAGGAAACTTTCTGAGAAACTGCTTTGTGATGTGTGAATTCAACTCCCAGAGTTACACTGTTGTCTTCATTGAGCAGTTTGCTAACAATGGTTTCTTGGAACTTCAATGGGATATTTCATAGTGTCTTGAAGCTTATTGTGGAAAAGGAAATATTCTCAGACAAAAACTAGAAAGAAATTTTCTGAGAAACTGCTTTGTGATTCGTGAATTCATCTCACAGAGTTACACAATGCTTTTCATGGTTCAGTTTGATAGTGCTGCTTTTGTGAAATACGAGAAGTGATATTTTGATGGCCTTGAAGCCTATGAAGACAAAGGAAATATCCTCAGATAAAAACTAGAGAGAAGATTTCTGAGAAAGTTGTCTGTGATGTGTGAATTCATACCACGGAGCTACAACTTTTTTTTCATGGAGCTGTGTGCTAACACTGTTTTCGTGGAATCTGCAAAGGCTTATTTGGGAGTGCATTGAGGCCTATGGTGAAAAAGGAAATATCCTCTGATAACAACTAGAAACAAGCTTTTTGAGAAACTGCTTTGTGATATGTGAATTCATCTCACAGAGTTACACTGTTCTTTTCATTTATCAGCCAGCTAACACTGTTATCCCTCTTTTTGGAGAATCTGAGAAAGGATATTTTGGATTGCATTGAAGCCTATGGAGACAAAGGAAATATCCTCAGATAAAAACTAGAAAGAAGTTTTCTGAGAAAGTTCTCCATGATGTGTGAGTTCATCTCACAGAGTTACACCTTTCTTTTCATGGAGCAGTTTGCTAACACAGTTTTCATGGAATCTGCAAAGGGATACTTGGGCGCATATTGAGGCCTATGGTGAAAGTTGAAATATCCTCATAGAAAAACTAGAAAGAAGCTTTCTGAGAAACTGCTTTGTGATATGTGAATTCAATGCACAGAGTTACACTGTTCTTTTCATTCAGCAATTTGCTAACACTATTTACTTGGAATCTACAATGGCATATTCCGCAGTGCATTCAGCTTATTGTGAAAAATTAAATATCCCCAGACAAAAACTAGAAAGAAGTTTTCTGAGAAAACATTTTGTGAGGTGTTAATTCATCTCACAGGGTTACACAATTGTTTTCATGTATCCGTTTGGTAGCACTGTTTTTGACGAAACTGAGAAGGAATATTTTCAGTTGCATTGAAGCCTTTGGTGACTAAGGAAAAATACTCAGGTTAAAACTAGAGAGAAGATATCTGAGAAAGTTATTTGTGATGTGTGAACTCATATCACAGAGTTACACCTTTCTTTTCATGGAGCAGTGTGCTAACACAGATTTCGTTTAATCTGGAAAGGGATATTTGGGAGCCCATTGAGGCCTATAGTGAAAAAGGAAATATCCTCAGACAAAAACTAAAAGGAGTCTTTCTGAGAAGCTGCTTTGTGATGTGTGAATTCATCTCAGAGAGTAACACGATTCTTCTTATTGTGCAGTTTGATAACACTGTTTTCATGGAATCTGCAATAGAGTATTTGGGAGCTCATTGAAGACTATGATGACAAAGGAAATATCCTCAGACAAAAACTAGAAGGAATCTTTCTGAGAAACTGCTCTGTGATGTATGAATTTAGCTCACAGAGTTACACTATTCTTTTTCATTGAGGAGTTTGCTAACACTGTTTTCTTGGAACCTGCAATGGGATATTTTGGAGGGCATTGAAGCTTATGGTGAAAAAGGAAATAACCTCTGACAAAAACTAGAAAGAAGCTTTCTGAAAAACTGATTTGTGACGTGTGAATTCATCTCACAGTTACACAATTATTTTCATGGAGCAGTTTGGTAGCACTGTCTTTGGGGAATCTGAAAAGGGATATTTTGGATGGCAATGCATCCTACGGCGACAAAGGAAATATCCACTTATGAAAACTAGAAAGAAGCTTTCTGATAAACTGGTGTGACATGTGTTAATTCATTTCACAGCATGACACGATTCTCTTCATGGATCAGTCTGTTAGCACTGTTTTCGTGGAATCTGAGAGAGGATCTTTTGGAGCACATTGAAGCCTATGGTGACAAATAAATATCCTCAGACAAAAACAAGAAAGAATGTTTCTGAGAAAATTCTTTGTTTCGTGTGAATTTGTCTCACAGAGTTACATCTTTCTTTTCATGCAGCTGTTTCCTAACACTGTTTTCATGGAATCTGCACTGGGGTATTTGTTAATGCATTGAGACCTATAGTGAAAAGGAAAATATTCTCACATAAAAACTAGAAAGAAATTTTCTGAGAAACTGATTTGTAATGTGTGAATTCATCTCACAGAGCTACATCTTTTCATTGAGTAGATTGATAACACTTTTTTCGTGCAATCTATAATAGGACATATGGGAGTGCATTGAAGCCTATGATAACAAATGAAATATCCTCAAATAAAACCCAAAAAGAAGGTTTCTGGGAAAGTGCTGTGTGTTTTCTCAATTCATCCCAGAGAGTTACACTGCCCTTTTCAGTGAGCAGTTTGCTAACACTGTTTTCTTTTAATCAGCAATGGGATATTTCAGAGCACAGTGAAGCTTCTGGTGACAAAGGAAATATCTTCAGACAAAAATTAAAATGAAGCTTTCTAAGAAAGTTTTTTTGTGATTTGTGAATTCATCTCATGCAGTTGCATGATTCTTTTCATGGTAGCACTTTTTTGGGGGAATCAGAGAAGGGATATTTTGGATCGCACTGAAGCCTGTGGTGACTAAGGAAATATCCTCAGATAAAAACTAGAAAGAAGCTTTCTGAGAAAGTTCCTTGTGATGTGTGAATTCACCTCACAGAGTTACACCTTTGTTTTCATGGAGTAGTTTGCTAACACTGTTTTTGTGGATTTGCAAAGGGTTATTTGGGCGCACATAGAGACCTACAGTGAAAAAGGAAATATCCTCTGATAAAAACTAGAAGGAAGCTTTCTGTGAAACTGCTTTGTGATGGGCAAATTCATATCACAGAGCTAAACCAATCTTTTCTTTGAGCTGCTTGATAACACTGTTTTCGTGGAGTCTGCAATAGAATATTTTGGAATGCATTGAAGTCTGTGGTGATAAAGGAAATATCCCCGTAGAAAAACCAAAAAGAACCTTTCTGAGAAATTAGTTTGTGATATGTGAATTCAACTCACAGAATTACCCTGTTCTTTTCATTGTGAAGTTTACTAACACAGTTTTCTTTGAATCTATGCTGGGATACTTTGGAGCACATGGAAGCTTATTGTGAAAAAGTAAATATCCTCACACAAAAACTGAAAGAAACATTCTGAGAAACTGCTTTTTGATTTGTGAATTCATTGCACAGAGTTACACAATTCTTTTCATGGATCGTTCTGATAGCTCTGTTTTTTGGTAATTTGAGAAGGGATATTTTGGATCGCATTGCAGCCTGTGGTGACAAATGAAATGTCCTCAGAAAAAAACTAGAAAGACGCGTTCTGAGAAAGTTCTCTGTGATGTGTGAATTTATCTCACAGAGTTACACAATTCTTTTCATGCAGCAGTTTGCTAACACTGTTCTTGTGGAATCTGAGAAGGATACTTTGGATCTCATTGAGGCCTATGATGAGAAAGGAAATGTTCTCCGAGAAAAACTAGAAAGAAGATTTCTGAGAAAGTTCTTTGTGATGTGTGAATTAATTTCACAGAGGTACACCTTTCTTTTCATGAAGCAGTTTGCTAACACTGTTTTCATGGAATTTGCAAAAGGATATTTGGGAGCACATTGAGGCCTATGGTGAAGAAGGAAATATCCTCAGATAAAAATTACAACGATGCTTTCCGTGAAACTGCTTTGTGATGTGTGAATTCATCTCACTGACGTACACTGTTCTTTCCATTGAGAAGATTGCTAACACTGTTTTCTTTTAATCTGCAATGGGATATTTCAGAGCACATTGAAGCTTATGGTGACAATGGAATTATCCTCAGACAAAAAAAGAAATAAATTTTCTGAGAAACTTCTTTGTGATTTGTGAATTCGTCTCACAGAGTTACACGATTCCTCTCATGGATCAGTTTGATAGCTCTATTTCTGGGGAAATGGAGAAGGGATATTTTGGAACACATGGAATCCTATGGGGACAAAGGAAATATCCTCTGATAAAAACTAGAAAGAAGCTTTGTGAGAAAGTCCTTTCTGATGTGTGAATACATCTCAGATTGTTACACCTTTCTTTTCATGGAGCAGTTAGCTAGCACTGTTTTCGTGGAATCCACAAAGGCATATTTGGGAGCACATTGAGGTCTATGGTGAAAAGGAAATATCCTCAGATAAAACCTAGGAAGAAGATTTCTGAGAAACTACTTTGTGATGTGTGAATTTATCAAATAGAGTTACACTGTTCTTTCAATTAAGCAGTTCACTCACACTGTTTTCATAGAATCTGCAATGGGATATTTCAGAGTGCATTGAAGCTTATGGTGACAAAGTAAATATTCTCAGACAAAAACTAGAAAGAAGGTTTTGGAGAATCTGCTTTGTGGTTTCTGAATTCATCTCACAGAGTTACATGATTCTTTTCATGGAGCACTTTGTTAGCACTGTTTTTGGGAAATCTGAGAAGGGATATTTTGTATTGCACTGAAGCATATAGTGACAAAGGAAGTATCCTCATATAAAAACTAGAAAGAAGCTTTCTGGGAAACAGCTTTGAGATGTGTTAATTCATCTTACACCGTCACAAAACTGTTTTCATGGAGCAGTTCGCTAGCACTGTTTTGGGGGAATCTGCAAAGGGATATTTTGGATCGCATTGAAGCCTATGGTGACAAAGGAACTATCCACATAGAAAAACTGGAAGGAAGGTTTCCGAGAAACTGCTTTGTGATGTGTTCATTCATCTCACTGAGTTACACTTTTCTTTTCATGGAGTAGCTTGCAAACACTGCTTTCATGGAACCTTCATTGAGATATTCTGTAGCTCATTGAGGCCTATAGTGAAAAAGGAAAACTCCTCAAATAAAAACTAGAAAGAAACTTTCTGAGAAACTTCTTTGTGATGTGTGAATTCATCTTTCTGAGAAACAGTTTTGTGATGTTTGAATTCATCTTATAGAATTACACCATTCTTTTCATTGCATAGTTTGATAACACTGTTTTCCTGGAATCTGCAATAGGATATTTGGGAAGTCAGTGGTGAAAAAGGAAATATCCTCACACAAAAACCTAAAAAAAAAAAAAAAAAAAAAAAAAGCTTTGTGAGAAACTACTTTGTGATGTGTGAATTCCTCTCACAGATTTACACCTTTCTTTTCATGGAGCATTTTGCTAACACTATTTTCCTGGAATCTGTAAAGGGATGTTTGCAAGTGCATTGAGGCACAAGGTGAAAAAGGAAATATCCTCAGACAAACACTAGAGAGAAGCTTTCTGAGAAAACTGCTTTGTGACTTGTGAATTTGTCTCACAGCGTTACATGATTCTTTCATGAGGCAGTTCAGTAGTACCATTATTGGGGAATCTGAGAAGGGATAGTTTGGATCACACTGAAGCCTATGGTGAAAAAGGAAATAATCTCTGATAAAAACTACAAAGAAGCTTTCTGAGAAACTGCTTTGTGATGTGTGAATTCATCTCACAGAGTTACGTGGTCCTTTGCATTGAATAGTTTGCTTACACTGTTCTCTTGGAATCTGCAATTTGATATTTCAGAGCGCACTGAAGCTTATGGAGACAAAGGAATTATCCACATTTAAAAACTAGAAAGAAGGTTTCTGAGAAACTGTTTTGTGATTTGTTAATACATCTCACAGAGTTACACAATTCCTTTCGTGGATCAGTCTGGTTGTACTTGTTTGGGGAATCTGAGGAAGGATATTTTGGATTGCCTTGAAGCTAATGGTGACAAAGGAAACATACTTAGAAAAACTAGAAACAAGGTTTCTGAGAAACTTCTTTGTGATGTTTGAATTCATCTAACAGAGCTACATCTGTCTTTTCATGAAGTAGTTTGCTAACACCGTTTTCCTGGAATCAGCAAAGGGATCTTTCGGGGTACATTGGGGCTATGGTGAAAAAGGAAATATCCTCAGAAAAAAACTAGAAAGAAGCTTTCTAAGAAACTTCTTTATGATGTGTGAATTCATCTCACAGAGTTATACTCTTCTTTTCATTGATCAGTTTGCATTCACTGTTTTCTTGGAATATTCAATGGGATATTTCGGAGCACATTGAAGCATAGGGTGAAAATGGAAATATCCTCCTGTAAAAACCAGAAAGAAGTTTTTTGACGAACCACTTTCTGATTTGCAAATTCATCTCACAGAGATACATGATTCTTATCATGGATCAGTATGGTACCAATGTTTTTGGGGAGTTTGAGAAGGGAAATTTGGTTTGCATTGAATCCTACGGTGACAAAGGAAATATACTCAGATAAAAACGAGAACGAAACTTTCTGAGACAGTTCTTCATGGTGTGTTTTTTCATGTCACAGAGTTCCTCCTTTATACCCATGGAGCAGTTTTCTAACACTGTTTTCGTGGAATCTGCAAAGGTACATTTGGGAGCTCATTGAGGCCTATAGTGAAAGGAGATGTATCCTCATATAAAAACTAGAAAGAAGTTTTCTGAAAAGTTGCTTTGTGATATGTGAATTCATCTCACAGCGTTACACCTTTCTTTTCATTGAGCAGTTTGATACCACTGCTTTTGTGGAATCTGCAATAGGATATTTTGGAGCACATTGAAGCCTACGGTGACAAAGGAAATATCCTCAGATAAAACCAAAAAGAAGCTTTCTGAGACACTGCTTTGTGTTGTGAGAATTCATCTTACAGAGTTACACTGTTATTTTCATTGAGCAGTTTGCTCACATTGTATTCTTGGAATCTACAGTGGGATATTTTGGAGCATATTGAAGCTTATGGTGACAAAAGAAATATCCTCAGACTAAAACTGGAAAGAAACTTTCTGAGAAACAGTGTTGTCATGTGTTAATTCATCTCACCGAGTTACATGATTCTTTTCATGTAACAGTATGGTAGCAATGTTTTTCGGTAATCGGAGAAGGGATATTTTTTATCACATTGTAGCCAGCGGTGACAAAGTAAATATTCTCAGATAAAAGGTAGAAAAAATCTTTCTGAGAAAGTTCTTTGTGATGTGTGAATTCTTCTCACAGAGTTATGCCATTCTTTTCATTGAGCAGTTTGATAACACTCTTTTCACGGAATATGCATCAGGACTTTTGGGAGCGCATTGAAGCCTATGGTGACAAAGAAAATATCCTCAGATAAAAACCAAAAAGAATCTTTCTGTGAATCGCTGTGTGATGTGTGAATTCATCTCACAGAATAACAATGTTCTTTTCATTCAGCAGTTTGCTAACACCGTTTTCCTAGAATGTGCAATGGGATATTTCAGAGCACATTGATGCTTATGGTTACAAAGGAAATATCCTCGTATAAAAACTAGAAAGAAGCATTCTGAGAAACAGCATTGTCATGTGTTAATTCATCTCACTGAGTTACACAATTCTTTTCATGTAGCAGTATGGTAGCAATGTTTTTAGGTAATCTGAGAAGGGATATTTTTTATTGCATTGGAGCCTACGGTGATAATGGAAATATCCTGAGATAAAAACCAAAAAGAAGCTATCCAATAAGCTGTGTTGTGAGGTGTGAATTCATCTCACAGGGCTACACTCTTCTTTTCAATGAGTAGTTTGATAACACTGTTTTCTTGGAATCTGCAATGGGATATTTTGGAATGCATTGAATCTTATGTTGAAAATTGAAAAATCCTCAGGCAAAAGCTAGAAAGAAGCTTTCTGAGAAACCGCTTTGTGATGTCCTCATTCCTCTCACAGAGTTACATGATTCTTTTCATGGATTACTTTGGTAGCACTTTTTGTGGAATCTGAGACGGGATATTTTGTATCACTTTGAAGAATATGGTGACAAATGAAATATCCTCAAATAAAAACTAGAAAGAAGCTTTCTGAGAAACTGCTTTTTGATGTGTGAATTCATCTCACAGAGTTACACAATTCTTTTCTTGGAGCAATTTGCTAAAACTGTTTTCACGAGATAGCTACAAAGGGATATATGTGAGTGCATTGAAGCCTATAGTGACAAAGGAAATATCCTCAGAAAAAAACTAGAAAGAAGCCTTCTGAGAAACTTCTTCATGATGTGTGAATTCATCTCACAGAGTTACAATGTTCTTTTCATTGAGTAGTTTTCTAACACTATTTTCTTGGAATCTGCAATGGGATAGTCCAGAGCACTTTGAAGCTTATGGTGACAAAGGACACATCCGCATATAAAAATTAGAAAGAAGCTTTCTGAGAAACCGCTTTGTGATGTGTTAATTCATCTCACAGAGGTACACGATTTTTTTTTATGGAGCAGTTTGGTAGAATTGTTTTTGGTGAATCCAAGAAGGGATATTTTGGATCGGATTGAAGCCTATCGTGAAAAAGGAAATATCCTCAGATAAAAACCAGAAAGAAGCTTTCTGAGAAAGTTCTTTGTGATGTGTGAATTCATCCCACAGAGTTACACCTTTCTTTTCATGGAGCAATTTGCTAACACTACTTTCTTGGAATCTGCAAAGGGATATTCGGGAACGCCTTGAGGCCTGTGGTAACAAATGAAATATTCTCAGGTAAAAACTAGAAAGAATTTTTCTGAGAAACTGCTTTGTGATTTGTGAATTCATCTCACAGACTTACACGATTCTTTTCATGGAACATTATGGTAGCACTGTTTTTGGGGCATCTGAGAAAGAATATTTTGGATCACATTGAAGCCAGCAGTGACAAAGGAAATATCCTCAGATAAAATTTAGAAATAAACTTTGAGAAACTTCTTTGTGATGTGTGAATTCATCTCACAGAGTTACACCATTCTTTTCATTTGCTAACACTATTTTCATGTAATCTGCAATGGGATATTCTGGAGCACATTGAGGCCTATGGTGAAAAAGGAACTATCCTCAGATAAAAACCAGAAAGAAGCTTTCTGAGAAACTACTTTTGGATGTGTGAATTCATCTCACAGAGATACGGTGTTGTTTTCAATGAGTCATTTGATTACGCTGTTTTCATGGAATCTGAAATAGGATATTTGGGAGTGCATTGAAGCCTATGGTGACAAAGGAAATATCCTCACAGCAAAACCACAGGAAGATTTCTGATAAAATGCTTTATGATGTGTGAATTCTTCTCACAGATATACACCTTTCTTTTCAAGGAGCAGTTTGTGAACACTGTTTTCGTGGAATCTGCAAAGCAATATTCACGAGTGCATAGAGGCCTATGGTGGAAAGGGAAATATCTTCAGATAAAAACTGGAGAGAAGGTTTTTGAGATGCTATTTTGTGATATGTGTATTCACCTCATAGAGATGAACCAGTCTGTTGATTGAGTAGTTTGGCATCACTGTTTTTGTGATGTCTAAGAAGGGATATTTGGGAATGCATTGATGCTGATTGTGGAAAAGAAAATATGCACAGATAAAACTAGAAAGGAGTCTTCTGAGAAATTTCATTTTGATGGGTGAATTCACCTCCCAGAGGTAAACTATTCTTTTATTTGAACAGTTTGGTAACCCTATTTTTGTTTAATCTACAATGGGATATTCAGAGAACACAGAAGCCTATGCTGAACAAGGAAATACCCTCAGGTAAAAACTAAAAATAAGCTTTCTGAGACACTGTTTTGTGATTGTTGAATTCATCTAAAAAGGTAAATCTTCCTTTTCATTGAGCAGTTTGGTAACACTGTTTTCATGGAATATGCAAAGGGATATTCGGGAGTGGATAAGAGGCCAATTTGAAAAACGAAATATCTTCAGGTAAAAACTGGAGACAAAGTTTCCAATAACTTCTTTGTGATGTGTGCATTCATCTCATAGAGGTAAATCTTGCTATTGAAAGAGCAGTTTGGCATCATTGTTTTTGTGGTGTCTGAGAAGGGATATTTGGGAGCACATGGAAGCTGAAGGTGGAAAAGGAAATATCCTCAGATGAAAACTAGAAAGAAGCTTTCTGAGAAATTTCTTTGTGATGGGTGAATTCATCACACAGAATTACACCTTTGAGCAGTTTGGTAGCACTTGTTTTTATGGAATCTGTAAAGGGAAATTTGGGAGCACTTAGAGGCCTAAGGTGAAAAAAGAAAATTCTCCAAGTAAAAACTATAGAGAAGCTTTCAGAGAAAATCCTTTCTGATGAGTGCATTCATTTCATATTGCTAGAAGTTTTTCTTGAGGATGGACTTTGGCATCACTGTTTTTCTGTTGTCTAAGAAGGGATAGGGATATTTTAGTTTGCATTGAAGCCTATGGTGACAAAAGAAATATCCTCAGACAAACACCAAAAAGAAACTTTCTGAGAAACTGTTTTGTGATGTGTGAATTCATCTCACCAATTTACACCTTTCATGTCATGGAGCAGTTTGCTAACACTATTTTCGTGGAATCTGCAAATGTATATCCTTGAGTGCATTGAGGTAAATGGTGACAAAAGAAATATCCTCAGATAAAAACCAGAAAGACGCTTTCTGAGAAACCACTTTGTGATTTATGAATTCATCTTAATTACACCATTCTTTTCATGGGGCAGTTGGGTAGCACTGTTTTTGGGGAATCTGAGAAGGGATATTTTGGAATACATTGAAGATTATGGTGACAAAGGAAATATCCTCAGATAAAATCTAGAAAGAAACTTCCAGTGTTGGGGTCCGTGCCGGGGGTGGTGGAGAATGAAAGAACACACAAAAGACAAAGACACACAGAGAACATGGCGGCCCCACTCAGAGCCTCCGCCTCACTTTATTTATACCCCATAAACCCCACGTCAGCAGAAAGAATGCAATGCAAAACAAACTTTCTTTTTCCCACATGTAACCTTCTACTCAGTTCCTTGTTTCTATTCTCTTCCTTATCTGCCCACCTTCTTGGAGCCTACGGGAGTTCATTAAAAGTTCAATTGGAGAGGGGCGGAGCAAGATGGCTGAATAGGAACAGCTCCAGTCTCCAACTCCCAGCGCGAGCGACACAGAAGACCGGTGATTTCTGCATTTTCAACTGAGGTACTGGGTTCATCTCACTGGGGAGTGCAGGACGATCGGTGCTGGTCAGCTGCTGCAGCCCGACCAGCGAGAGCTGAAGCAGGGCGAGGCATCGCCTCACCTGGGAAGCGCAAGGGGGAAGGGAATCCCTTTTCCTAGCCAGGGGAACTGAGACACACAACACCTGGAAAATCGGGTAACTCCCACCCCAATATTGCACTTTAAGCAAACAGGCACACCAGGAGATCATATCCCACACCTGGCCGGGAGGGTCCCACGCCCACGGAGCCTCCCTCATTGCTAGCACAGCAGTCTGTGATCTACCGGCAAGGCAGCAGCGAGGCTGGGGGAGGGGCGCCCACCATTGCTGAGGCTTAAGTAGGTAAACAAAGCCGCTGGGAAGCTCCAACTGGGTGGAGCTCACAGCAGCTCAAGGAAACCTGCCTGTCTCTGTAGACTCCACCTCTGGGGACAGGGCACAGCTACACAACAACAACAACAACAACAAAAAAGCAGCAGAAACCTCTGCAGACGCAAACGACTCTGTCTGACAGCTTTGAAGAGAGCAGTGGATCTCCCAACACGGAGGTTGAGATCTGAGAAGGGACAGACTGCCTGCTCAAGTGGGTCCCTGAACCCTGAGTAGCCTAACTGGGAGACATCCCCCACTAGGGGCAGTCTGACACCCCACACCTCACAGGGTGGAGTACACCCCTGAGAGGAAGCTTCCAAAGCAAGAATCAGACAGGTACACTCGCTGTTCAGAAATATTCTATCTTCTGCAGCCTCTGCTGCTGATACCCAGGCAAACAGGGTCTGGAGTGGACCTCAAGCAATCTCCAACAGACCTACAGCTGAGGGTCCTGACTGTTAGAAGGAAAACTATCAAACAGGAAGGACACCTACACCAAAACCCCATCAGTACATCACCATCATCAAAGACCAGAGGCAGATAAAACCACAAAGATGGGGAAAAAGCAGGGCAGAAAAGCTGGAAATTCAAAAAACAAGAGCGCATCTCCCCTGGCAAAGGAGCGCAGCTCATCGCCAGCAACGGATCAAAGCTGGACGGAGAATGACTTTGACGAGATGAGAGAAGAAGGCTTCAGTCCATCAAATTTCTCAGAGCTAAAGGAGGAATTACGTACCTAGCGCAAAGAAACTAAAAATCTCGAAAAAAAAGTGGAAGAATTGATGGCTAGAGTAATTAATGCAGAGAAGGTCATAAACGAAATGAAAGAGATGAAAACCATGACACGAGAAATACGTGACAAATGCACAAGCTTCAGTAACCGACTCGATCAACTGGAAGAAAGAGTATCAGCGATTGAGGATCAAATGAATGAAATGAAGTGAGAAGAGAAACCAAAAGAAAAAAGAGGAAAAAGAAATGAACAAAGCCTGCAAGAAGTATGGGATTATGTAAAAAGACCAAATCTACGTCTGATTGGGGTGCCTGAAAGTGAGGGGGAAAATGGAACCAAGTTGGAAAACACTCTTCAGGATATCATCCAGGAGAACTTCCCCAACCTAGTAGGGCAGGCCAACATTCAAATCCAGGAAATACAGAGAACGCCACAAAGATACTCCTCGAGAAGAGCAACTCCAAGACACATAATTGCCAGATTCACCAAAGTTGAAATGAAGGAAAAAATCTTAAGGGCAGCCAGAGAGAAAGGTCGGGTTACCCACAAAGGGAAGCCCATCAGACTCACAGCAGATCTCTCGGCAGAAACTCTACAAGCCAGAAGAGAGTGGGGGCCAATATTCAACATTCTTAAAGAAAAGAATTTTAAACCCCGAATTTCATATCCAGCCAAACTAAGTTTCATAAGTGAAGGAGAAATAAAATCCTTTACAGATAAGCAAATGCTTAGAGATTTTGGCACCACTAGGCCTGCCTTACAAGAGACCCTGAAGGAAGCACTCAACATGGAAAGGAACAACCGGTATCAGCCATTGCAAAAACATGCCAAAATGTAAAGACCATCGAGGCTAGGAAGAAACTGCATCAACTAACGAGCAACATAACCAGTTAATATCATAATGGCAGGATCAAGTTCACACATAACAATCTTAACCTTAAATGTAAATGGACTAAATGCTCCAATGAAAAGACACAGACTGGCAAACTGGATAAAGAGTCAAGACCCATCAGTCTGCTGTATTCAGGAGACCCATCTCACACGCAGAGACATACATAGGCTCAAAATAAAGGGATGGAGGAAGATTTACCAAGCAAATGGAGAACAAAAAAAAGCGGGGGTTGCAATACTAGTCTCTGATAAAACAGACTTTAAACCATCAAAGATCAAAAGAGACAAAGAAGGCCATTACATAATGGTAAAGGGATCAATTCAACAGGAAGAGCTAACTATCCTAAATATATATGCACCCAATACAGGAGCACCCAGATTCATAAAGCAAGTCCTTAGAGACTTACAAAGAGACTTAGACTCCCATACAATAATAATGGGAGACTTCAACACTCCACTGTCAACATTAGACAGATCAACGAGACAGAAAGTTAACAAGGATATCCAGGAATTGAACTCATCTCTGCAGCAAGCAGACCTAATAGACATCTATAGAACTCTCCACCCCAAATCAACAGAATATACATTCTTCTCAGCACCACATCGTACTTACTCCAAAATTGACCATATAATTGGAAGTAAAGCACTCCTCAGCAAATGTACAAGAACAGAAATTATAACAAACTGTCTGTCAGACCACAGTGCAATCAAACTAGAACTCAGGACTAAGAAACTCAATCAAAACCGCTCAACTACATGGAAACTGAACAACCTGCTCCTGAATGACTACTGGGTACAGAACAAAATGAAGGCAGAAATAAAGATGTTCTTTGAAACCAATGAGAACAAAGATACAACATACCAGAATCTCTGGGACACATTTAAAGCAGTGTGTAGAGGGAAATTTATAGCACTAAATGCCCACAAGAGAAAGCAGGAAAGATCAAAAATTGACACTCTAACATCGCAATTAAAAGAACTAGAGAAGCAAGAGCAAACACATTCGAAAGCTAGCAGAAGGCAAGAAATAACTAAGATCAGAGCAGAACTGAAGGAGATAGAGACACAAAAACCCTCCAAAAAATCAATGAATCCAGGAGTTGGTTTTTTGAAAAGATCAACAAAATTGACAGACCACTAGCAAGACTAATAAAGAAGAAAAGAGAGAAGAATCAAATCGACGCAATTAAAAATGATAAAGGGGATATCACCACCGACCCCACAGAAATACAAACTACCATCAGAGAATACTATAAACACCTCTATGCAAATAAACTGGAAAACCTAGAAGAAATGGATAATTTCCTGGACACTTACACTCTTCCAAGACTAAACCAGGAAGAAGTTGAATCCCTGAATAGACCAATAGTAGGCTCTGAAATTGAGGCAATAATTAATAGCCTACCAACCAAAAAAAGTCCAGGACCAGATGGATTCACAGCTGAATTCTACCAGAGGTATAAGGAGGAGTTGGTTCCATTCCTTCTGAAACTATTCCAATCAATAGAAAAAGAGGGAATCCTCCCTAACTCATTTTATGAGGCCAACATCATCCTGATACCAAAGCCTGGCAGAGACACAACAAAAAAAGAGAATTTTAGACCAATATCCCTGATGAACATCGATGCAAAAATCCTCAATAAAATACTGGCAAACCGGATTCAACAACACATCAAAAAGCTTATCCACCATGATCAAGTGGGCTTCATCCCTGGGATGCAAGGCTGGTTCAACATTCGCAAATCAATAAACATAATCCAGCATATAAACAGAACCAAAGACAAGAACCACATGATTATCTCAATAGATGCAGAAAAGGCTTTTGACAAAATTCAACAGCCCTTCATGCTAAAAACGCTCAATAAATTCGATATTGATGGAACGTACCTCAAAATAATAAGAGCTATTTATGACAAACCCACAGCCAATATCATACTGAATGGGCAAAAACTGGAAAAATTCCCTTTGAAAACTGGCACAAGACAGGGATGCCCTCTCTCACCACTCCTATTCAACATAGTGTTGGAAGTTCTGGCTAGGGCAATTAGGCAAGAGAAAGAAATCAGGGGTATTCAGTTAGGAAAAGAAGAAGTCAAATTGTCCCTGTTTGCAGATGACATGATTGTATATTTAGAAAACCCCATTGTCTCAGCCCAAAATCTCCTTAAGCTGATAAGAAACTTCAGCAAAGTCTCAGGATACAAAATTAATGTGCAAAAATCACAAGCATTCTTATACACCAATAACAGACAAACACAGAGCCAAATCATGAATGAACTTCCATTCACAATTGCTTCAAAGAGAATCAAATACCTAGGAATCCAACTTACAAGGGATGTAAAGGACCTCTTCAAGGAGAACTACAAACCACTGCTCAGTGAAATAAAAGAGGACACAAACAAATGGAAGAACATACCATGCTCATGGATAGGAAGAATCAATATCGTGAAAATGGCCATACTGCCCAAGGTAATTTATAGATTCAATGCCATCCCCATCAAGCTACCAATGAGTTTCTTCACAGAATTGGAAAAACTGCTTTAAAGTTCATATGGAACCAAAAAAGAGCCCGCATCTCCAAGACAATCCTAAGTCAAAAGAACAAAGCTGGAGGCATCACGCTACCTGACTTCAAACTATACTACAAGGCTACAGTAACCAAAACAGCATGGTACTGGTACCAAAACAGAGATATAGACCAATGGAACAGAACAGAGTCCTCAGAAATAATACCACACATCTACAGCCATCTGATCTTTGACAAACCTGAGAAAAACAAGAAATGGGGAAATGATTCCCTATTTAATAAATGGTGCTGGGAAAATTGGCTAGCCATAAGTAGAAAGCTGAAACTGGATCCTTTCCTTAATCCTTATACGAAAATTAATTCAAGATGGATTAGAGACTTAAATGTTAGACCTAATACCATAAAAATCCTAGAGGAAAACCTAGGTAGTACCATTCAGGACATAGGCATGGGCAAAGACTTCATGTCTAAAACACCAAAAGCAACGGCAGCAAAAGCCAAAATTGACAAATGGGATCTCATTAAACTAAAGAGCTTCTGCACAGCAAAAGAAACTACCATCAGAGTGAACAGGCAACCTACAGAATGGGAGAAAATTTTTGCAATCTACTCATCTGACAAAGGGCTAATATCCAGAACCTACAAAGAACTCAAACAAATTTACAAGAAAAAAACAAACAACCCCATCAAAAAGTGGGCAAAGGATATGAACAGACATTTCTCAAAAGAAGACATTCATACAGCCAACAGACATATGAAAAAATGCTCATCATCACTGGCCATCAGAGAAATGCAAATCAAAACCACAATGAGATACCATCTCACACCAGTTAGAATGGCGATCATTAAAAAGTCAGGAAACAACAGGTGCTGGAGAGGATGTGGAGAAATAGGAACACTTTTACACTGTTGGTGGGATTGTAAACTAGTTCAACCATTATGGAAAACAGTATGGCGATTCCTCAAGGATCTAGAACAAGATGTACCATATGACCCAGCCATCCCATTACTGGGGATATACCCAAAGGATTATAAATTATGCTGCTATAAAGACACATGCACACGTATGTTTATTGCAGCACTATTCACAATAGCAAAGACTTGGAATCAACCCAAATGTCCATCAGTGACAGACTGGATTAAGAAAATGTGGCACATATACACCATGGAATACTATGCAGCCATAAAAAAGGATGAGTTTGCATCCTTTGTAGGGACATGGATGCAGCTGGAAACCATCATTCTTAGCAAACTATCACAAGAACAGAAAACCAAACACCGCATGTTCTCACTCATAGGTGGGAACTGAACAATGAGATCACTTGGACTCAGGAAGGGGAACATCACACACCGGGGCCTATCATGGGGAGGGTGGAGGGATTGCATTGGGAGTTATACCTGATGTAAATGACGAGTTGATGGGTGCAGCAGACCAACATGGCACAAGTATACATATGTAACAAACCTGCACGTTATGCACATGTACCCTACAACTTAAAGTATAATAATAATAAATAAATTTTAAAAAAAAAAAGTTCAATTGGAGATACTGTCCTTGAGCCCTATCTATTCTCAGCATACTGTTTTCAAAGGCCCCTGCATTTCCCCCTTTTTGTTTTGTTTTGCCTCAATCCTAAAAAGGTAACCTATATTTGTTCCTGTGTTTTCTTTTGTTTTTGGAGGCGATGGAGGGAGCATCGGATCACCAAAAGAAGTAGACCCAATCCGAGTGCCCAAAACAATATACTTCCAGAGATTGTAGAAATCCATGTTTTCATCTGGGTCCATGGGTTAAAGGCAGCAAGGCGCTGACCCAGCTCTTGCAGGGTTACGGTTCCGGACAACACATGTAATTGTTGTCGAAATGCTTCGGAAATGTTCTGAGTGAGCTCTTGGATGTCCAAACTAATATTTTTATGGCCTACTAATAATTTTCGGATTACAGTCCAATTTTGAGAGATGTTAAAAGGCACAGGCGTTACACAAAATTGAGTGGAGTTCCAATCACATTGTAATGTCATCCGAGTACTGAGTACAGTGAGCTGATCTCCAAGCCATGTCAATGCTTGCTCCATGTTGTCCAATCTTTCAGCAAGTTAAGAGTCAATGTTTTGTTTTTGAAGCCATAACCAGTGAGATTGTTCGTGCCATTGCTGCATAAATTCAGCATTTTGTATGCTTTGATGAAGAGCGAGTCCTGCTACGGTCGCAGTGGAGGCAATGGCAACAAGACTCATCACCGAGGCAATTATAAGTCCAAGGGCACGGCAGGTTCACTGGAGAGAAGTCCAAGTACAAGTTTCAAGAGGTGATGCCCCCCATGGTCGTGTAAGGTTAACAGGTAGCCAAATTTCCTTACGACCCCTGAGGATATAAGTATCCCCAGTAAAGTTGTGCCACCAGGAATGATTGAGGCAAGACAAAAATGTACACATATCTGTACAATTAACAATTCCCGTATGATTATCCCATGTCAAATTCCCTGCTAATAATAGGTAGGGCTTACGGACACAAGCAATAATATATCAGGAGGTATTCCAATATAACTGAATATGAAAGGATTTAGTTGGGTTAGAAAGATTAAGGGACATATTCCCCACAAAAGTGCTAATGGCATCACCTGCAGCTAACAACTTCCAAAGATGACTCTGTACTTCAGGCCTCGTTCACGCCATACCAAGGTTTCATTACTGTTAGCGGCAATACTTTTATTTATCCAGTGTCATTTCAAAGGTATGTGACTAAATATTATTTGAAAATCACCGTGCACACTCCAATCAGTTATTTGCATCTCATTGTATTCTAATAAAATCCGGGGTTTAGTTCCCCAACCTTGTTGTCACTCCAGCACCTCAATATTAGGAGAAACCTCTGGAATAGGACAAAAAAGTAAAGAACTAGGAATAGTTTCATTACTATATACAGTATGATTATACTGAAAGCTCCTAGTTACAATAATAACAGTATTAGCAGCCACATGACTATGATTATAACGAACAGCCCAAGCTTCATGCGATTTTCGGAGACAATGAGGACTATTTCCCATACATATTGGAAGTCCTTCCACTCCAAATTAGCATGTGCTGATTATAATTGCTGTTTCCCGTTCTATGTTGTCCTTGTCCATATAGGGGGACGGCATCCAAGTAATGTTATTGGTGAAAACCTTAATTTCCGCCTCCTCCCAGGTGACTCCCTGATACAAGGGTGGAAAGGGAATATAAGTCCAATATTCATACAAAGCCTCACTAAGAGAAATAAGTCCCCCGCCGAGGCACATCTAACAAAGGAAGAAATGCATGCTGAATCCAGTTTTCTTTTCAACAGGGTTTCAATCATCTTGTAGGAAACCACTCAGGTCCGCTCCTTGTAAGGACAAGAGCATAGACCCGTCCCTGTTTTAGAACTTGCCCTTGAACATACTTACCTTCTTCATTAAGATACCAAACCTTTAAATTATTAGCGGGGACTATCACCGAGGGAGTTGAGGAAAGATGGGTTACGACAGCAGAGTCTTGCAATTGTCTCCATTGATTCAAAAAAATTAAGGTAAAAAGAACCTTCAAAATCTGGTTTCTGGGGGGCTCATTTCCCCCTTTTTGTTTTGTTTTAATAGTTGAGTTTTTAAAGTTAAATTTGCATGCTCAATGATGACTTGACCTTGACTGTTGCCCGGGATACCAATGATATGTTGAATATTGTATTGCTGTAAGAAAACTTGTAATTTACGAGAGACATAGGCAGGGGCATTATTAGTTTTAAGTATAAGAGGAATGCCCATGATGGCGAAATAAGCTAAGAGATGAGTAATAACAGAAATGAGAAAAGGTATCAATGGTATGATGAACATACTTTAATCGTCTAAAAGAAGGGACACCTCATGGATTAACCCCAGGATGGAAGGATGGAATGCTCAAAGGAACACAGGAAGGACAAGCTCGAATAAGAGAACGAACTTGTTTATAAGTTAAGTGAAACCGTCGTTGAAGGCCAGAACTATTAGTATGATGTAGAGTATATTTTTGTTCTGCAGCATGTAGGTGGCCTATTAAAAGCGAATCAATCTGAGTATTACCATGAACTAATGGTCCAGGAAGTTGAGAATGAGAACGAAGATGAGTGATGAATAAAGGAGCTCGACATTGGCTCAAAGTAGAAGATAACAAGGAAAAGAGTTTTTGAAGAGAAGAAGTAGCACAAAGAGGTAAAGTGGCTTGAGAAATATAAGAAGTAACATAAATGGTGTATTGAGAATCACTAACAATGTTACAACCAGTAGTAGGGAAATCAAGTAAGATCATCAGAACAGCAAACAATTCTCCCTGTTGCACTGAGGGATAAGGATAAACTATACCTCGAGATTGATGAACACTCCAATATCCAGCCTTATCATTGCTACTAGCATCAGTAAAACAGGTAGGACCTTGAACAGGAAATACAGAAATTGGTGAGAAAGGCAACACAGAATGTTGTCTAAAAAATGAAAAGATCGGAGACTTAGGATATTGGGTAGAAAATTGTCCAACAAAGGAAGCGCAAGCAACTTACCAAGAATCAGAAGTTGCAAGAAGATAATGACTATGAGTGAATTGAGAGATAATTAAGGAAGGATCTCCTCCCCAAAGTTGTCGACAGTGATGCTGTCCTTTGATGATCAGTTCAGCTAAACGATCGATATAAGTAGCCAAGAGTTTAGATATTTTATTGGACAAAAAGATCCATTTTAGTGGTCGATTAGTTTGATGAATCATTCCTGTGGGAGAAGGTAAAGTATGAAATAAACAAAAGGAAGGGTCTTTTGAAGTTGCTCTTCAACAAGCTGGAGTTCCTGTAAAGCCAAAGGAATTAAATGGTGTGAGTTGTCCAAGTGACTGTCTCCTTCTAGAATAGAAAAAAGATGTTATAACTGATATGTTGGTATTCTTAAAACAGGACGCATCCAATTAATGTCTCCTAGAAGCTTTTGAAAATCATGTAATGTTTTTAAATTATCACGTCGAATTTGAATTTTTTGGGGTCGAATATTTTGTGCCCCCAAGGTGTAACCTAAATATTGAATAGGAAAATCCAGTTAAATTTTTTCTGTGGCAATATTAAGTGAGTAGAAAGAAAGCTGAGTTTGTAATGATACAAAAGCATCTTGCTGCTCTTCTCTGGTGGGTGCAGCAAGAAGAATGTCATCCATATAACGATATAAAAGAACAGAAGGATGACACTTTCGAACAGGATCCAAGGCCCTATGGACAAATTCTTGACACAAGGTAGGGCTATTTAACATACCTTGAGGTAAAACTTTCCATTGATATCGAGAAAGTGGCTGAAAATTATTAAAAACAGGGACAGAGAAGATCCATACAATAATAAATTAACACAGTTGGAAACTGATTGTTTACAGGATTTAAAGTCCTATGTACAAATTTTTGACATATAGTAGGGCTATTAAGTATACCCTGGGGAAGAAGCTTCTGCTGATATTTTTGAATAGGTTGTCCATTATTATATTTAGGAATAATAAAGGCAGACTTTTTACAATCTTGAAGTTGTAATGGAATAGAGAAAAACAATTTTTGAGATCGATGACCATTAATTTTTAACTTTGTGGGATAAGGGCAGGATTAGGAAGACCAGGCTATAAACTTTCCCTAGGTTTAATGTAAACATTTATAATTTTAAGACAAGACAAAGACGGGAATTCCATGCAGAAGTACGTGGCTTTAGATTCCTCTCAGCCATTTGTTTTTTGACTTACTCTTTTAAAGTCCTAAGTATTTCTTTAGATAATGGCCACTGTTTCACCTAAAGAGGAGTGGTCGTTTTACACTTTAGTATAAAACTTGAGGCTGGTGAACAGTGGCTATGAGTTTAAAGGATTGTAGCCCATTTTGAACATCATATTTTTGGCAGCTGAGGAAATATGAAGAATGTTTAAAAAAGCACCAAATTGTTACGAAAGATTTTGTCCCCAAAGATTAATATTGATAGGAATAATATAAAAAAAAAAAAAAACTTGACCTTGTTGACCTTTAGGACCGACACAGGTTAAAGGTTCTATGTCTTGATAAACCACAGAAGCAGCACCCAAACCAGTGAGTATGACTGAAACTTGTCTTTTTTCCCATTGTATAGGCCACTAATTTAAACAAATAATAGACATATTCACCCCCATATCAATTAACCCTTTAAAAACTATTCCATTAATATGCAATGAACATAAGGGCTTTTGATTAGAAACTAAAGTTTCCCAAAAAACAGTTTTTTCTGTGCTACCAAACCCTCTCTATTGAGAATACGTTCCCCTGCCTCTAGGCGTATAAATTGTGAAACTTGTACCATAATAAGAATTTTTTTAGTAACATCAAGATCAATGATTTCTGGAATCATCATTAACTTCCATATAGCACTGTTGTTTTGACCTAACAAAAGTCCTACATGTCCTTTTGGCAAAGGGTCACACACTCTAATAGCTAATTTATATACTCCTCTATTAGGAGACAAGGTATAAGGTTGAGTAATAACTAAGTCAGCAGCGGCGCTCTACTTAGTTGCCACATAAAGCTGAGAAACTGGGGTAAGGTGTGGGATCCTTAAGGAGGACTTGAATTTATTCGTTGATGTTGTAGGTCATTGCTCACTGGGTATTGTAGTAGACTTGTATTGTAATTGTTGGGGCCCCAAGCCTGTGGGCCCCGACTCCTGTTTCCCAGGGGAGGAGACAGTAAATTTCCACTTTTATCAGTTTTGGAACGACATTTATTTGTCCAATGTCGACCTTTATCACAACATTTGTACACCTCTGAAGGCAGCTTTCTGCCTTGAGGAATAAAAGTTTTCAATTTTTATGACATTCCTTTTTTGAAATGTCTAGGTTTACCACACTGCAAACAAACACCTTGTTTGTTATTTCCTTTTAAGGCTTTAGACAAAGCTCCAGCAAATAATTGAGCATCATAAATAGCCCCTCCAACACTAACACAAGTTTTAATATATTTATCTAAATTGGCCCCATTGGCCTTTAACGATTTTAACAATTTTTGACAGTCAGCTTAAGCATTTTTAAAAGACAATGCTTGTAACAAAATTTTTGAAGCAAGGCCAGCACTCACAATTTTCAAGACAGCATCCTGAAGACGGGCTTATTTCAGGCCCTTAAAAACAAAGTCTTGATTTGAGTAAAGGCAACATCATCTAGACCAGCCTGAGCATTAAGAGTAGCATACTGGCCCGTGCCTGTGAGTTATTCCTCAGTGGGTCCAGGGGGATCACACATAACACTTTTCCTAGCCTGTACATGTGCCTTGTTCATTTACCAGCTGTGCAATTGTAACCACTGAGAATGATCAAGAAAAGCCTTCCCCAAAGTCTTCCTGTCTATAGGAATCATCAAATTTTCTGATGAAAAAACATCAAGAAGACCAAGGAAAAAAGGAGATTGAGATCAATAGTTAGAAATGGCAGCTTTCATTTCTTTTAAAAATTTAATTTGTAAGGGATTAAATTGGACATTATTGCCACCATTTAAAAACTGAGCATTAGGAGCAAAAGAAGCACAAATAATTGGAAACAGATCCAGCTCCTTAATTTTTTTTAATTAAAAGTATATATAATATATAATAATACTCATATCCCCAAATATAAAGAATCCCAACATATTAATAGGAAAAGGTAAATAACACAACCAAAAGTAGCAGAACAAAGAAATGACAATAAACCTATATGTCTAACATCATTGCTCACTAGGAAATATGTATATTAATACCAAATAGAGAATCATTACATACACAATACAATGGTTAAAATTTAAAAACACAGAAAATATCAAGAGGTAGTTAATGTGTTAAGCAACTCAAATACTCAACTTCTGTTTGGAGTGTAAATTGGTGGAACCTATGCACCCCTATAACATAACAATTTCCTAGCTGGGGTTATTAATACTATATTAATATTAATAGTTAATATTAATGTGCTTATTTATTGACTATTGAAATACTCATAATATTTTAACAAACAATAAGATATACATATACACTGGTTTTAACATATTAAACAGGTGTTTAGTATAAATTTAAAGTATGTCTGATGTGAACAGGGCTTCAACTTTGCCAAACAAAGGCAAAGATAAGGAAGCCGGGGGGTTGGAGGCTCTGGAAAATCCTCTTTTAACAGGGCAGAAGGAAAAGAAACAGGGAAAGCTCGCAAAGGTGAATTAGAAGAATATATCTGTAATATTTGTTAAAGCATTTCCATAATACACTGCATGTCAGAATTTCCCTTAGAAGAAGGAAGAGCTGGCTTTTTCTCTTCTCCCCCTTTTGCTACCCCCCCATCCTCTGTTATCCTGGCACAAATGGGCTCCATTTCAGATTTATTTTTTTTCCAAATCCTCAGATACCTTTCCTCCTGTGGCTACATTACCACACTCTGAATCAGTCTCAAGTGACTCTAATGTCTGAGTGATAGAGTTACACAAGGTCCACAATTTTAGAGGCATAATATCCCCTAACTGAAGAGCTCTAAACAGAGCTTTTTCTACCTGTAACTATTCTCTCTGATTCAGCTGCACTTTAGTCTGATACTGAAACCAGTAACAATGTTGTTCAATATGGGCAAACAATCGCTTCAAAGTCTTTTTCTTTTACTTCCACTCCTATAGACAGCAACAGTCTTTGAAACAGCCATAAATATTCTGAGGCCAGAGAGATGGAATTCCCCATAATGAAAGCTTAAGAAGGTTCCCCTTAACAATATCCGGGCCTTACCCGCCCCTAGTGGGTTCCCCTTCTTGTTCTCCCCTACTCACCCGTGCTGACCCTGCTCGCTGCGCCACTTGTTGGAGTCCGTGCCGGGGGTGGTGGAGAATGAAAGAACACACAAAAGACAAAGACACACAGAGAACATGGCGGCCCCACTCAGAGCCTCCGCCTCACTTTATTTATACCACACAAACCCCACGTCAGCAGAAAGAATGCAATGCAAAACAAACTTTCTTTTCCCACATGTAACCTTCTACTCAATTCCTTGTTTCTATGCTCTTCCTTATCTGCCCGCCTTCTTGGCGCCTATGGGAGTTCATTAAAAGTTCAATTGGAGATACTGTCCTTGAGCCCTATCTATTCTCAGCATATTGTTTTCAAAGGCCCCTGCATCCAGAGAAACTTCTTTTTGATGTATGTGTTCATCTCACAGAGTTACACTGCTCTTTTCATTGAGAAGTTGGCTAACACTTTTTTCGTGGAATCTGCAATGGGATATTCCTGAGTGCATTGATAAATATGGTGATAAAGGAAATATCCTCAGATAAAAACTAACAAGAAGGTTTCTGAGAAACAGCCATGTGATGTGTGAATTCACCTCACAGAGTTACACGATTCTTTTCATGGAGTAGTTTGTTAGCACTGTTTTTGGGAAATCTGAGATGGGATATTTTGGATAGCTTTGAAGCCTATCGTGACAAAGGAAATATCCTCAGAAAAAATCTAGAAAGAAACTTTCTGAGAAAGTAATTTTGGATGGGTGAATTTATCTCAAAGAGATGCACTGGTGTTTTCATTGAGCAGTTTGATAATCCCGTTTTTGTGGAATCTGCAATAGGATATTTGGGAGCAGATTGAAGTCTATGGTGACAAACGGAATATTCTCAGACAAAAACCAAAAAGAATCTACCTGAGAAATTCTTTGTGATGTGATAATTCATCTCACACATTTACACCTTTCTTTTCATTAAGCAGTTTGCTAACACTGTTTTCTTGGAATCTGCAAAGGGATATTCGTGAGTGCATTGAGGCCTATGGTGAAAAAGAAAATAACTTCAGACAAAAACTAGAAAGAAGATTTCTGAGAAACTCCTTTGTGATTTGTGAATTCATCTCACAGATTTTCACGATTCTTTTCATGGAGCAATTGAGTGGCACTGTTTTTGAAGAATCTGAGAAGGGATATTTTGGATCACATTGAAGCTTATACTGACTAAGGAAATATCCTCAGATAAAAACTAGAAAGAAGCTGTCTGAGAAACTGCTTTGTGATGTGCGAGTTCATCTCATAGAGTTACACCTTTCCTTTCATGGAGATGTTTGCTAACAGTGTTTTCATGGAATCTGTAAAGGGATATTTGAGAGCACTTTGAGACTTATGGTAAAAAAGGAAATATCCTCACATTAAAACTAGAAAGAAACTTTCTGAGAAACTGCTTTGTGATGTATGAATTCATCTCACAGAGGTACACTGTTGCTTTCATTGAGCAGTTTGCTAACACTGTATTCTTGGAATCTGCAATGCTATATTTTGGAGCACATTCAAATTTAGGGTGACAAAGAAAATATCCTCAGACAAAAACTAGAAAGAAGCATTCTGAAAAACTGTTTTGTGATTTGTGAATTCATCTCACAGAGTTACGTGATTCTTTACATGGAGCAGTTTGGTAGCAATGTTTTTAAGGAATCTGCAAAGGGATATTCGGGAGCTCCTAGATGCCTACAGTGAAAAAGAAAATAATTTCAGATAAAAATTGGAGAGAAGCTTCTTGAGTAATTGTTTTTATGTGTTTATTAACCTCATAGAATTTAACATTTTTGTTGACTGAGCAGTCCAGCATCACTGTTTTTGTGGTATCTGAGAGGATATATTTGGGAGCACATTGAAGCCTATGGTGAGAAATGAAATATTCTCAGATTTAAACTAGAAAGAACTTACACAGAAACTGCTTTGTGATGGGTGAATTCATCTCACAGAATTACACCTTTCTTTTCATTGACGAGTTTGATAGCACTGTTTTTGTGGAATCTGCAGAGGGATATTTGGGAGTGCATAGAATACTAAGGTGAAAAAAGGAAATTCTGCAGGTGAAAACTGGTGAGAAGTTTTCTGAGAAACTCTTTGTGATGTGTGCATTCATCTCATAGAGCTAAACGTTTCTATTAAGGGAGTACTTTGGCCTGACTGTTTTTGTGGTGTTTGAGAAGGGATACTTGGAAGCTTATTGAAGCCTATGGTGGAAAAGGAAATAGCCTCAGATAAAAACTAGAAAGAAGCTTCCTAAGAAACTGCTTTGTGATGGGTCAATTTATCTCACAGAGTTACATCTTTCTTTTCATTGAGCAGTTTGTAAGAATTGTTTCTGTGGAATCTGCAGAGGGATAATTGGAAGCACCTAGAGGCCTAAGGTGAAAAAAGAAAATCCTTCAGGTAAAAACTGGAGAGAAGCTTTCTCATAAACTACTTTATGGTGTGTGCATTCATCTCATAGAGCTAAATGTTTATGCTGAGGGAGCACTTTGGCTTCTCTGTTTTTGTGGTGTCTGAGAAAGGATATTTGGTAATGCACTGAAGCCTATAGTGGAAAAGGAAATATACTCAGATAAAAACTAGAAAGAAGCTACCTGAGAAAATGTTTTGTGATGAATTAATTCATCTCACAGAGTTACTCTGTTAGTTTCCTGGAGCAATTGGTATCACTGTTTTTGGGGAATGTGAGAAGGGATATTTTTAATCGCATTGAAGTCTATGGTGACAAAGGAAATATCCTCAGAAAAAAAATAGAAAGTAGCTTTCTGAGAAAGTTTTTTTGTGATGTGTGAATTCATCTCACAGAGATACATCTTTCCTTTCATGGAGCAGTTTGCTAACACTGTTTTTGTGGAATCTGCAAAGGGATATTTGGGAGCGCATTGAGACCTAGAGTGAAAAAGGAAATACCCTCTGATAAAAAACAAAAATAGACCTTCCGAGAAACTGCTTTGGGATGTGTGAATTCACCTCACAGAGATACACTGTTCTTTACATTGGTGAGTTTGCTAACACTGTTTTCTTGGAATCTGCAATGGGATATTTTGGAGCACATTGAAGCTTAGGGTGACATTGGAAATATCCTCAGACAAAAATTAGAAAGCTTTCTGACCAACTGCTTTTGATTTGTGAATTCATCTCACAAAGTTACACGATTCTTTTCATGGAGCAGTTTGGTAGCACTGTTTTTATGGAATCTGCAAAGGGATATTTGGGAGCTTCTAGAGACCTATATGGAAAGGAAATAACTTCAGATAAAAACCGGAGAGAAGCTTTTGGAGAAACGGTTTTCTGATGTGTGTATTCATATCATAGAATTTAACCTTTCTGTTGATTGAGCATTTTGGCATCACTGTTTTTGTGGTATCTGAGAGGAGACATTTGGGAGCACATTGAAACCTACAATGAAAAAGGAAATATCATCAGATTTAAACTAGAAAGAATGGTTCTGAGAAACTGCTTTGTGATGGGTGAATTTATCTCACAGAGTTTCAATTTTGTTTCCATGGAGCAGTTTGGTAACACTATTTTTATGGAATCTGCAAAGGGATATTCTGGAGCACATAGAGTCCAAAGGCAAAAAAGGAAATATCTTCAGTTAAAAACTGGAGAGAAGCTTACTGAGAAATTCCTTTGTGATGTGTACATTCATCTCATAGAGCTAAACGTTTCTGTTGAGGGAGCACTTTGGCATCACTGTTTATGTGGTGTCTGAGAAGGGATATTTGGGAGAACATTGAAGCCTGTGGTGGAAAAAGAAATATCCTCAGATAAAAACTAACTTCTTGAGAAACTGCTTTGTGATGGGTCAATTTATCTCACAGAGCTACATCATTCTTTTCATGATGCAGTTTGTTAACTTTGTTTTTGTGGAATCTGCAGAGGGATATTTGGGAGTGTATAAAGGCCTAAGATGAAAAAAGAAATTTCTTCAGGTAACAACTGGAGAGAAGCTTTCAGAGAAACTCCTTTGTGATGTTTGCGTTCATCTCATAGAGGTAATGGTTCTGTTAAGGAAGGACTTTGACATCAAGGTTTTTGTGGTGCTTGAGATGGGATATTTGG
The DNA here is from genome assembly GCF_003255815.1 of Theropithecus gelada. NCBI lineage: Eukaryota > Metazoa > Chordata > Mammalia > Primates > Cercopithecidae > Theropithecus > Theropithecus gelada. Next base: position 2,283,866 of record NC_037688.1, read on the forward strand.
GAGTGCATTGAAGCCAACAGTGGAAAAGGAAATATCCTCATTTAAAAATTAGAAAGAACCTTTCTTCGAAACTCCTTTGTGACTTCATGTCACAGAGTTACAGAGTTCTGTGATTCATATCACAGAGTTACATGATTCTTTTCATGGAGCCATTTGGTAACACTGTTTTCATGGAATCTGCAAAGGGATATTTGGGAATGCATTGAGGCCTATAGTGAAAAGAAAATATCCTCAGAAAAAAAGGTAGAAAGATGCTTTCTGTGAAACTGCTTTGTGATGTGTGAATTCATCTCACAGAGGTATACTGTTCTTTTCATTGAGCAGTTTTATAACAATGTTTTCACAGAATCTGCAATAGGATATTTTAGATTGCACTGAAGCCTACGGTGACAAAAGAAATATTCTCAGGTAAAAACCAAAAAGAGGCTTTCTGAGAAACTGCTTTGTGTTGTGTGAATTCATCCTACAGAGTTACACCATTCTCTTCTTTGAGCAGTTTGCTAACACTGTTTTCATAGAATCTGCAATAGGATATTTCAGAGGGCATTGAAGCCTATAGTAACAAAGGAAATATCCTCAGATAAAACCTAGAAATAGTCTTTCTGAGAAAATTTCTTTGATTTGTGAATTTATCGCACAGAGTTTTACCTTTCTTTTTCATGCAGCAGTTTGCTAATAGTGTTTGTGTGGAATCTGCAAAGGGATATTTGGGAGCACAGTGAGGCCTATGGTGAAAAAGGAAATATCTTCAGATATTAACTAGAAAGTAGGTTTCTGAGAAACTGCTTTGTGATGTGTGAATTCATACCACAGAGTTACACTGTACTTTTCATTGAACAGTTTTCTAACACTGTTCTTTTAGGGAGTCTGCAGTGGGATACTTCTGAGTGCAGTGAAGCTTATGGTGACAAAGGAAATATTTTCATATAAAAACTAGAGAGAAGCTTTCCCACAAACCGCTTTGTGATATGTTAATTCATCTCACAGAGCTACACAATTCTTTTCATGGATCACTTTGGTAGCACTCTTTTTGGGGAATCTGGAAGGGATATTTTGGATCGCATTAAATTTTATGGTGGCAAAGGAAATATCTTCATATAGAAACTAGAATAAAGCTTTCTGAGAAAGTTCTTTGCCATGTGTGAATTCATCTCACAGAGTTACACATTTCTTTTCATGGAACAGGTTGCTAACACCATTTTCGTGGAGTCTGCAAAGGGATATTTAGTAGTACATTGAGGTTTAGGGTGAAAAAGAAAATATCCTCAGATAATAACGAGAAAGAAGCTTACTGAGAAACTGCTTTGTGATGTGTGAATTCATCTCACAGAATTAAAATGTTCCTTTCATTGAGAAGTTTGCTAACACTGTTTTCTTGGAGTCTGCAAAGGGCTATTTCGGAGCTCATTGAAGTTTATGATGACAAAGGAACTATCCTCAGACAAAAAAAGAAAGAAAGTTTTTGAGAAACTGCTTTGAGATTTGTAAATTCATCTCACAGAGTTACATGAATCTTCTCATGGAGCATTTTTGTAGCACCGTTTTTGGGGAATCTGAGAAGGGTTATTTTGGATCAGATTGAAGCCTACGGTGACAAAGGGAGTATCCTTAGATAAAAAGTAGAAAGAAGCTTTGTGAGAAAGTCCTTTGTGATGTGTGAATTCATCTCACAAAGTTACACCTTTCTTTTCATGGAGCAGTTGGCTAACACTGTTTTCGTGCAATCTACAAACGAATATTTGGGAGTGCAATGAAGCCTATATATAAAAGGAAATATACTTAGATAAAAACCAGAAAAAAGCTTTCTGAGAAAGGTCTTTCTGATGTGTGAATTCATTTCACAGAGTGACACCTTTCCTTTCATACAGCAGTTGGTTTTCACAGTTTTCGTTTAATCTGCAACAGGATATTTGGGAGTGCATTTAGGACTATAGTGAAACAGGAAAAATCCTCAGATAAAAACTAGAAAGAAGCTTTCTGAGAAACTGCTTTGTGATGTTTGAATTCGTCTCACAGAGTTACGCTGTTCCTTTCATTGAGCAGGTTGGTAACACTGTTTTCATGGTACCTGCAAAGTTATATTTGGCAGCGCATTGTGGAATATAATGAATAAGGAAATATCCTCAGATAAAAACTAGAAAGAAGCTTTCTGTGACACTGCTTTGTGATGTGTGCATTCATCTCACAGAGTTCCACTGTTCATTTTATTGAGTAGTTTGCTAACACTGGTTTCTTGGAATCTACAAAGTGATACTTGGGATCCCTTTGAGGTATATAGTGAAAAAAGAAATATCCTCAGATAAAAACTAGAAAGAAGCTTTCTGAGAAAGTGGTTTGTGATGTGTGAATTCATCTCACAGAGTTATGCTATCCTTTTTATTTATAATTCTGTTAAAACTCTCTTCTTGGAATCTGGAAAGGGATACTTTTAAGTGCATTGAAGCTTATGGTGACAAAGGAAATATCTTCATATAAAAACTAGAAAGAAGAGTTCTGAGAAACCGCTTTGTGATGTGTTAATTGATCTCAGAGAATTACATGATATTTTTCATGGATCAGTTTCATAGCAATCTTTTTGGGAATACTGAGAAGGGATATTTTGTATCGCATTGAAGAATATGGTGAATAAGGAAATATCCTCAGATAAAAACCAGAAAGAAGTTTTCTGAGAAAGTTATTTAAGACGTGTTAATTCATTTCAAAGAGTTACACCATTCTTTTTATGTTGAAAATTACTAACACTCTTTTCTTTTAATCTCCAAAGTGGCATGTGAGAGCACATTGAGGCCTAGAGTGAAAAAGGAAATATCCTCAGATAACAAGTAGAAGGAAGCTGTCTGAGAGGCTGCTTTATGATGGGTGAATTCATCTCACAGAGCTACATCATTCTATTCTTTGAGCCATTAGATAACACTGTTTTCATGGAATCTGCAAAGTGATGTTTTGGAGTGCTTTTAGGCCTATGGTGAAAAAGGAAATATCCAGAGATAAAAACTGCGAAGAAGTGTTCTCAGAAACTGCATTATGACGTGTGAATGCAACTCACAGAGGTACACTTTTATCTTCATTGATCAGTTTGTTAACAGTTTTCTTAAAATCTGCAATGGGATATTTCTTAGTGCAATGAAGCTTACGGTGACAAAAAATATCCTCAGATAAAAACGTGAAAGAAGCTTTCTGAGAAATTGCTTTCTGATATATGACTTCATCTCATGGAGTTACACCAGTATTACGTGCAGCTGTTTGCTAGCCCTGTTTTTGTGGATTCTGAGAACTGATATTTCGCAGGGGTTTGAAGAGTATAAGGATAAAGGAAGTATCCTGAGAGAAAAACCGAAATGAACTTTTCTGAGAAACTGCTTTGTGATGTGTGAATACTTCTCAAAGAGTTATCCTTCGGTTTCATGGAGCAGTCTATTAGCACTGCCTTTGGGGAGTCTGAGACGGGATACTTTGGTTCGCATTGAGGCCTACACTCAAAACCAAAATATCCTCAATGAAAAACGTGAAAGAAGCTTTCTGAGAAACTTCTTTGTGATATGTGAATTCATCTCACAGAGTTTCAACTTAGTCTTCACGAAGCAGTTTGCTAACACTGTTTCAGTGGAATCTGTACAGTGATATTTCAGAGCACTTTCAGGCCTACGGTGAAAAAGGAAATATCCAGAGATAAAAACTGCAAAGAAGCGTTCTGAGAAACTGCATTGTGATGTGTGTATGCAACTCACCGAGTTACACTTTTCTCTTCATTGATCAGTTTACTAACACCGTTTCCTTGAAATCTGCAATGGGATATTTCTTAGCGCAATGAAGCTTACCATGACAAAGGAAATATCCTCAGATAAAAACGTGAAAGAAGCTTTCTGAGAAACTGCTTTGTGTTTGTGTGAATTCTTCTCACAGAGTTACACTTACTTTTCATGGAGCAGTCTATTACCACTATCTCTGGGGAGTTTGAAAGGGGAAACTTTTGTTTGCATTGTGGCCAATGCTGAAAAAGGAAATATCCTTAGTTTAAAAAGGGAAGAAGCTTGCTGAGAAGCTCCTTTGTGATATGTGAATTCATCTCACAGAGTTACAACTTAGTCTTCATGAAGCAGTTTGCTAGCACTGTTTTCGTGGAATCTGTACAGATATTTCAGAGTGCTTTGAGGCCTACGGTGAAAAAGGAAATATCCATAGATAAAAACTGCGAAGAAGTGTTCTGAGAAACTGCATTGTGATATGTGAATTCAATTCATAGAGTTACACTTTTCTCTTCATTGATCAGTTTGGTAACACAGTTTTCTTGAAATCTGCAATGGGATATTTCTTAGTGCAAAGAAGCTTACGGTGACAAAGGAAATATCCTCAGATAAAAACTTGAAAGAAACTTTATGTGAAACTGCTTTGTGATATGTGAATTCATCTCACAGAGTTCTAACTTAGTCATCATGAAGCAGTTTGCTAACACTGTTTTCGTGGAATCTGAAAAGTGATATTTCGGAGTGCTTTGAGGCCTGTGATGAAAAAGGAAATATCCACAGATAAAAACTGGAAGAAGCGTTCTGAGAAATGGCATTGTGATGGGTGAATGTAACTCACAGAGTTACACTTTTGTCTTCATTGATCAGTTTGCTAACACAGTTTTCATGGAATCTGCAATGGGATATTTCTTAGTACAATGAAGCTTATGGTGACAAAGGAAATAGCCTCAGATAAAAAAGTGCAAGAAGCTTTCTGAGAAATTGCTTTCTGATATGTGACTTCATCTCACAGAGTTACACAACTATTTTGTGCAGCTCTTTGCTAGCCCTGTTTTTGTGGATTCTGAGAACTGATATTTCGAATGTGTTTCAAGAGTATAAGGACAAAGGAACTATCCTCAGAATAAAACCGGAATGAACCTTTCTGAGAAACTGATTTGTGATGTGTGAATTCTCTCATAGAGTTTCACTTACGTTTCATGGAGCAGTCTATTACCACTGTCTTTGGGGAGTCTGAACCGGGATAATGTGGTTCATATTGAGGTCTACGCTGAAAAAGGAAATATCCTCAATTAACAACGTGAAAGAAGCTTTCTGAGTAACTTCTTTGTGATATGTGAATTCATCTCACAGAGTTACAACTTTCTCTTCATGAAGCAGTTTGCTAACACTGTTTTCGTGGAGTCTGTACAGTGATATTTAGGAGTGCTTTGAGGCCTATGGTGAAAAAGGAAATATCCACAGATAAAAACTACGAAGAAGCATTTTGAGAAACTCTTTTGTGATATGTGAATGCAACTCACAGAGTTACACTTTTCTCTTCATTGATCTGTTTGCTAACACAGTTTTCTTGAAATCTGCAATGGGATATTTATTAGCACAATGAAACTTATGGTGACAAAGAAAATATCTTAAGACAAAAACGTGAAAGAAGCTTTCTGAGAAACTGCTTGGTGATATGTGAATTCATCTCACAGAATTAAAATTAGTCTTCATGAAGCAGTTTGCTAACACTGTTTTCATGGAATCTGTACAGTGATATTTCAGGGTGCTTTGAGGCCCAGGTGAGAAAGGAAATATCCACAGATAAAAACTATGAAGAATCATTCTGAGAAACTGTTTTGTGATGTGTGAATGCAACTCACACAGTTACACTTTTCTCTTCATTGACCAGTTTGCTAACACAGCTTCTTGAAATCTGCAATGGGATATTTCTTAGCACAATGAAGCTTACGGTGACAAAAAAATATCCCCAGATAAAAACATGAAAGAAGCCTTCTGAGAAACTGCTTTGAGATATGTGAATTCATCTCACAGAGTTACAACTTAGTCTTCATGAAGCAGTTTGATAACACTGTTTTCCTGGAATGTGTAAAGTGATATTTCGGAGCGCTTTGAGTCCTATGGTGAAAAATGAAGTATCCACAGATAAAAACTGTGAAGAAGCGTTCTCAGAAATGGCATTGTGATGTGTGAATGTAACTCACAGAGTTACACTTTTCTCTTCATTGATCAGCTTGCTAACAGAGTTTTCTTGAAAGCTGCAATGGGATATTTCTTAGTGCACTGAAGCTTACGATGACAAAGGATATATCGTCATTAAATACGTGTAAGAAGCTTTCTGAGATATTGCTTTCTGATATGTGACTTCATCTCACAGAGTTACACCACTATTGCATGCAGCTGTTTGCTACTCCTGTTTTTGTGGATTCTGAGAACTGATATTTCAGATGGGTTTGAAGAGCATAAGGACAAAGGAACTATTTTCAGAAGAAAACCGGAGTGAACCTTTCTGAGAAAATGCTTTGTGATGTGTGAATTCTTCTCATAGAGTTTCACTTACGCTTCATGGAGCAGTCTATTACCACTGTCTTTCGGGAGTCTGAAACAGGATAATTTGATTCGCATTCAGGCCTACGCTGAAAAACGAAATATCCTCAATTAAAAACGTGAAAGAAGCTTTCTGAGTAACTTCTTTGTGATATGTGAATTCATCTCACCGAGTTACAACTTTGTCTTCATGAAGAAGTTTGCTGACACTGTTTTCGTGGAATCTGTAAAGTGATATTTTGGAGCACTTTGAGGCCTGTGGTGAAACAGGAAATATCCCCAGATAAAAATGTGAAAGAAACTTTCTGAAAAACTGCATTGTGATATGGGAATTCATTTCACAGAGTTACAACTCAGTCTTCATGAAGCAGTTTCCTAACACTGTTTCGTGGAATCTGTAAAGTGATATTTGGAAGCACTTTGAGGCCTATGGTGAAAAAAGAAATAGCTACAGATAAAAACTGCGAAGAAGCGTTCTGAGAAACTGCATTGTGATGTGTGAATGCAACTCACAGAGTTACAGTTTTCTCTTCATTGATCAGTTTGTTAACACAGTTTTCTTGAAATCTGCAATGGGATATTTATTAGCACAATGAAGCTTACGGTGACAAAGGAAATATCCTAAGATAAAAACTGGAAAGAAGCTTTATGTGAAACTGCTTTGTGATATGTGAATTCATCTCACAGAGCTACAACTCATTCTACATCAAGCAATTTGCTAACACTGTTTTCGTGGAATCTGTAAAATGATATTTCAGAGCACTTTGAGTCCTATGGTGAAAAACGAAATATCATCAGATAAAAACTGAAAAGAAGCCTTCTGAGAAACTGCATTGTGATGAGTGAATGCAACTCACACAGTTACACTTTCCTCTTCGTTGATCAGTTTGCTAAAACAGTTTTCTTGAAATCTGTAATGGGATATTTCTTAGCGCAATGAAGCTTACGGTGACAAAGGAAATATCCTCAGATAAAAAGGTGAAAGAAGCTTTTGGAGAAATTGCTTTGTGATATGTGAATTCATCTCACAGAGTTACAACTTAGTCTTCATGAAGCAGTTTCCTAACACTGTTTTCATGGAATCTGTACAGTGATATTTGGAAGCACTTTGAGGCCTATGGTGAAAAAGGAAATATCTACAGATAAAAACTGCAAAGAAGCGTTCTGAGAAACTGCATTGTGATGTGTGAATGCATCTCACAGAGTTACAGTTTTCTTTTCATTGATCAGTTTGCTAACAAAGTTTTCTAGAAATCTGCAATGGGGTATTTCTCAGTGCAAAGAAGCTTACGGTGACAAAGGAAATATCCTAAGATAAAAACTTGAAAGAAGCTTTATGTGAAACTGCTTTGTGATATGTGAATTCATCTCACAGAGATACAACTCATTCTACATCAAGCAAATTGCTAACACTGTTTTTGTGGAATTTGTAAAGTGATATTTCGGAGTGCTTTGAGGCCTGTGGTGAAAAAGGAAGTATCCACAGATAAAAACGTGAAAGAAGCTTTCTGAGAAACTGTTTTGTGATGTGTGAATTCCGTCACATACTTACACTTACGTTTCATGGAGCAGTCTATTACCACTGTCTTTGGGGTGTCTGAGACGGGATAATTTCGTTCACATTGAGGCCCAGGCAGAAAAAGGAAATATCCTCAATTAAAATAGAGAAAGAAGCTTTTTGAGAAACTGCTTTGTGATATGTGAATTAATCTCACACGGTTACAACTTAGTCTTCATGAGGCAGTTTGCTAACACTGTTTTCGTGGTTTCTGTAAAGTGATATTTCAGAGCGCTTTGAGGCCTATGGTGAGAAAGGAAATATCCACGGATAAAAACTGTGAGGAAGCGTTCTGAGAAATGGCATTGTGATGTGTGAATGCATCTCACAGAGTTACACTTTTTTATTCATTGATCAGTTTGCTAATACAGTTTTCTTGAAATCTGCAATGGGATATTTCTTAGTGCAATGAAGCTTACGATGACAAAGGATATATCCTCATTAAATACTTGTAAGAAACTTTCTGAGAAATTGCTTTCTGATACGTGACTTCATCTCACAGAGTTACACCACTATTTCGTGCAGCTGTTTGCTAGCCCTGTTTTTGTGGATTCTGAGAACTGATATTTCGGATGGGTTTGAAGAGTATAAGGACAAAGGAAATATCCTCAGAGAAAAACCGGAATGAACCTTTCTGAGAAACTGCTTTGTGATGTGTGAATTCTTCTCACAGAGTTTCACTTACTTTTCATGGAGCAGTCTATTACCACTGTCTTTGGGGAGTCTGAAACAGGATAATTTGATTCGCATTCAGGCCTATGCTGAAAAAGGAAATATCCTTAATTAAAAACGTGAAAGAAGCTTTCTGAGTAACTTCTTTGTGATATGTGAATTCATCTCACAGAGTTACAACTTTGTCTTCATGAAGCAGTTTGCTAACACTGTTTTCGTGGAATCTGCAAAGTGATATTTCGGAGCACTTTGAGGCCTATGGTGAAAAAGGAAATATCCACAGATAAAAACTGCAAAGAAGTGTTCTGAGAAACTGCATTGTGATGTGTGAATGCAACTCACAGAGTTACACTTTTCTCTTCATTGATCAGTTTGCTAACACAGTTTCCTTGAAATCTGTAATGGGATATTTCTTAGTGCAATGAAGATTATGGTGACAAAGGAAATAACCTCAGATAAAACCTTAAAGAAGCTTTCTGAGATACTGCTTTGTGATCTGTGAATTCATCTCTCAGAGTTACAACCACTCTTTCATTATGAGTTTGCTAGTGCTGATTTTGTGGAATCTCAGAAGTGACGTCTTGGATAGCGTTGAATCCCAGGGTGAATAATTCAACATCCTCAGACAAAAACTGCATAGAGGCCTTCTCAGAAACTGCTTTGTTGTGGGTGAATTCAGCTCACTGAGTTCCATCATTGTTTTCATTGAGATGCTTGCTATCAGAGTTTTGGCAGGATCTACAATAAGACACATGGGAGCGCTCTAAGACCACAAATATCCTCAGCTCAAAAAGAAAGAAGCCTTCTGAGAAACTGCTTTGTGATGCGTGAATTCATTTCACAGAGTTCCATTTTTCTCTTCATGAAGCCGTTCGCTAAGACTGTTCTTGTGGAATCTGCAAAGTGATATTTGGGAGGGCATAGAGGGCTATGGTGAAAAAGGAAATGTCGTCAGATAAAAACTGAAAAGAAGCATTCTGAGAAACTGCATTGTGATGAGTGAATGCAACTCACACAGTTACACTTTCCTCTTCATTGATCACTTTGCTAAGACAGTTTTCTTGAAATCTACAATGGGATATTTCTTAGCAGAATGAAGCTTAAGGTGACAAAAAAAAATCCTCAGAGAAAAACGAGAAAGAAGCTTTCTGAGAAACTTCTTTCAGATGTGTGAATTCATCTCACAGGGATCCACCTTTCTGTTCATGAAGCTATTCACCAAGTCTGTTCTCATGAAATGCGCAAAGTGATATTTGGGAGGGCATAAAGTGCTGTGGTGAAAAAGGAAATATCGTCAGACAAAAAATGAAAAGAAGCGTTCATAGAAACTGCATTGCGATATGTTAATGCAATTCACAGAGCTACACTTTTCTTTTCTTTTCATTGATCAGTTTGCTAACACAGTATTCTTGAAATCTGCAATGGGATATTTCTTAGCGCAATGAAGCTTACAGTGACAAAGGAAATATTCTAAGATAAAAACTTGAAAGAAGGTTTATGTGAAACTGCTTTGTGATATGTGAATTCATCTCACAGAGTTACAACTTTGTCGTCATGAAGCAGTTTGCTAACACTGTTTTCTGGAATCTGTAAAGTGTTATTTCACAGCGCTTTCAGGCCTATGGTGAAAAAGGAAATATCCACAGATAAAAATTGCAAAGAAGTGTTCTGAAAACTGCTTTGTGATGTGTGAATGCAACTCACAGAGGTACACTTTTCTCCTCATTGATTAGTTTGCTAACTCAGTTTTCTTGAAATCTGCAGTAGGATATTTCTTAGTGCAATGAAGCTTACGGTGACAAAGGAAATATCCTCAGACAGAAAAGTGAAAGGAGTTTTCTGAGAAACTGCTTTGTGATACGTGAATTTTTCTCATACAGTTACTCTTATGTTTCATAGAGCAGTCCATTACCACTGTCTTTGGGGTATCTGAGACGGGGATACTTTGCTTCACATTGAGGCCTAAGTGGAAAAAGGAAATATCCTCAATTAAAAAAGTGAAAGAAGTTTTCTGAAAAACTTCTTTGTGATGTGTGAATTCATCTCACAGAGTTCTAACTTAGTCTTCATGAAGCAATTTGGTAACAGTGTTTTCGTGGAATCTTTACAGTGATATTTCGGAGTGCTTTGAGGCCTATGGTGAAAAAGGAAATATCCACGGATAAAAACTGCGAAGAAGCGTTCTGAGAGATGGCATTGTGAGGTGGGAATGTTACTCACAGAGTTACACTTTTCTCTTCATTGATCAGTCTGCTAACACAGTTTTCTTGAAATCTGCAGTGGGATATTTTTTAGCATAATGAAACTTACAGTGACAAAGGAACTAACCTCAGCTAAAAACGAGAAAGAAGCTTTCTGAGAAACTTCCTTGAGATGTGTGAATTCATCTCACAGGGATCCAGCTTTCTCTTCATGAAGCCGTTCGCCAAGTCTGTTCTCGTGGAACCTGCAAAATGATATTTGGGTGGTCACAAAGTGCTATGGTGAAAAAGGAAACATCCTCAAATAAAAACTGGAAAGAAACTTTCTGAGAAACTGCTTCATGACCTGTGAATGCAACTCACAGAGTTACACTTTTCTTTTCATTGATCAGTTTGCTAACTCTGTTTTTTTGAAATCTGCAATGGCATATTTCTTAGCGCAATGAAGCTAATGGAGACAAAGGAAATATCCTCAGATAAAAAGTAGAAAGAAGTTTCTGAGAAACTGATTTTTGATGTGATAATTAGACTCACCGAGTTACAAGTGTATCTCCTGGAGCCATTTACTAGCCCTGTTTTTGTGGAATCTGAGAACTGATATTTCGGATCGCTTTGAAGACTATTCGGGCAAAGGAAATATCCTCAGATAAACACTTGAAAGAAGTATTCTGAGAAATTTCTTTCTGTTCTGTGAATTCTTCTCACAGAGTTCCACCTTTCTGTTCATGAAGCTGTTTGCTAATACTGTTTTCGTGGAATCGACACAGAGATACTTGGAGCACATTGAGGGCTATGGTGGAAAACGAAATATAATAAGATAAAAACGAGAAAGAAGCTGTCTGAGAAACTTCTTTATGATCTGTGAATTCATGTCACAGAGTTCCACTTTTCTGTTCATGGAGCCATTTGCTAACAAAGTTCTTGTAGAATCTGCAAAGTGATATTTGGGACAGCATTGAGGGATATGATGAAAAAGGAAATATCATCAGATAAAAACTGGAAAGAAGCATTCTGAGAAACTGCTTTGTGACGTTGAATGCAACTCACAGAGTTACACTTTTCTTTCCATTGATAAGTTTATTAACTCAGTATTCTTGAAATCTGAAAAGGGATATTTCTAAGCACAAGGAAGCTTACAGTGACAAAGGAAATATCCTCAGATAAAAAGTAGAAAGAAGTTTTCTGAGAAACTGCTTTGAGATGTGTGAATTCAACTCACTGAGTTACACTTGTATTTCGTGGAGCCGTTTGCCAGCACTGTTTTTGTGGAATCTGAGAACTGATATTTCAGATCGCTTTGAGGATGGTATGGAGAAATGAAATATCCTCAGATAAAAACGACAAAGAATTTTTCTGAGAAATTTCTTTGTGTTCTGTGACTTTATCTCACAGAGTTCCACCTTACGGTTCATGAAGCTCTTTGCTAACACTGTTCTAGTGGAATCTGCAAAGTGATATTTGGGAGCGAATTGAGGGCTATGGAGGAAAAGAAAATATCCCCAGATAAAAATGAGAAAGAAACTTGCTGAAAAACTTCTTTGAAATCTGTCAATTCATCTCACGGAGTTCCACCTTTCTCTTCTTGAAGCCGTTTGCTAACACTATTCTTGTGGAATCTGTAAAGTGATATATTGGGAATGCATTGAGGGCTACGGTGAAAAAGGAAATATACTCAGATAAAAACTAGAAGGAAACGTTCACAGAAACTGCTTTGTGACGTTTGAATGCAACTCCCAGAGTTACACTTTTCTTTTCATTGATCAGTTTATTAACTCAGTTTTCTTGAAATCTGCAAAGGGATATTTCTTAGCACAATGAAGCTTACGATGACAAAGGAAATATCCTCAGATAAAAAGTAGAAAGAATCTTTCTGAGAAACTGCTTTGAGATGTGTGAATTCAATACACTTAGTTACACCTGTGTTTCACAGAGCCGTTTGCCAGCCCTGATTTTATGAAATCTGAGAACTGATATTTCAGATCGCTTTGAAGATGATACGGAAAAGGTAATATCCTCAGATAAAAACGAGAAAGAAGTTTTCTGAGAAATTTCTTTGTGTTCTGTGAATTCATCTAACAGAGTTCCACCTATGGGTTCATGATGCTCTTTGCTAAAACTGTTCTAGTGGAATCTGCAAATTGATATTTGGGAGAGCATTGAGGGATATGGAAGAAAATGAAATGTGATAAGATAAAAATGAGAAAGAAGTGGTTTGAGAAACTTCTTTGTGATCTATGAATTTATCTCACAGAGTTCCACCTTTCTGTTCATGAAGCCATTTGCTAACAAAGTTCTCGTGGAATCTGCAAAGTGATATTTGGGAGCACATTGGGGGCTATGGTGAAAAAGGAAATATGCTCAGATAAAAAATGGAAAGAAGCATTGAGGACTATGGAGGAAAAGAAAATATCCTCACATAAAAACGAGAAATTAGCTTTCTGAGAAACTTCTTTGTGATCTGTGAATTCACCTCACAGAGTTCCACCTTTCTCTTCTTAAAGCTGTTTGCTGACAGTCTTCTCGTGAAAACTGCAAAGTGATATTTGGGAGTGCATTGAGGGCTCTGGTGAAAAAGCAAATATCCTCAGATAAAAACTGGAAAGAAGCCTTCTGAGAAACGGCTTCATGACCTGAGAATGCAAGTCACAGAGTTACACTTTTCTTTCATTGATCACTTTGTGAACTCTGTTTTCTGAAATCTGCAATGGCATATTTCTTAGGGCAATGAAGGTAATGGTGACAAAGGAAATATCCTCAGATAAAAAGTAGAAAGAAGCTTTCTGAGAAACTGCTTTGTGATGTGTGATTTCAACTCATTGAGTTACAAGTGTATTTCCTGAAGCTGTTTGCTAGCCTGTTTTTGTGGAATCTGAGAACTGATATTTTGGATCGCTTTGAAGACAATACAGATAAAGGAAATATCCTCAGATAAAAACGAGAAAGAAATTTTCTGAGAAGTTTCTTTGTGTTCTCTGAAATCATCTCACAGAGTTCCACCATTTGGTTCATGAAGCTCTTTGCTACCACTGTCCTAGTGGAAACTACAAAGTGATATTTGTGAGCACATTGAGGGCTATGGAGGAAAACGAAATATAATAATATAAAAACGAGAAAGAAGCTGTCTGAGAAACTTGTTTGTGATCTGTGAATTCATCTCACAGCGTTCCACCTTTCTGTTCTTGGAGCCGTTTGCTAACAATGTTCTAGTGGAAACTGCAAAGTGATATTTGGGAGCACATTGAGGGGTATGGTGAAAAAGGAAATATCCTCAGATAAAAACTGGAAAGATGTGTTCTGAGAAACTTCTTCGTGACGTGTGAATGCAAATCAGAGGGTTACACTTTTCTTTTCATTGATCAGTTTGCTAAATCTATGTTTTTCACATCTGCAATGTAATTTTTTTAAGCGCAGTGAAGCTAAAGGTGACAAAGGAAATATCCTCAGATAAAAAGTAGAAAGAAGTCTTCTGAGAAACTGATTTGTGATGTGTGAATTCAACTCATTGAGTTACAACTGTATTTCATGGAGCCGTTTGCTAGTCCTCTTTTTGTGTAATCTGAGAACTGATATTTCGGATCATTTTGAATACTATACGGAAAAAGTAAATATCCTCAGCTAAACACCAGAAAGAAGTTTTCTGAGAAATTTCTTTGTGTTCTGTGAATTCATCTCACAGAATTCCACCTTTCGGTTCATGAATTTCCTTGCTAAAATTGTTCTAGTGGAATTGGTAAAGTGATATTTGGGAGTGCATTGAGGGCTATGGAGGAAAACGAAATGTCAAAAGATGAAAACGAGGAAGAAGCGGTCTGAGAAACTTCTTTGTGGTCTGTGAATTTATCTCACAGAGTTCCACCTTACTGTTCATGAAGCCGTTTCTTAACAAAGTTCTCGTGGAATCTGCAAAGTGATATTTGGGAGCGCATTGAGGGCTATGGTGAGAAAGGAAATATCCTCAGATAAAAAGGAGAAAGAAGTTTTCTGAGAAATTTCTTTGTGTTCTGTGAATTTATCTCAGAGAGTATCAACTTTCCGTTCATGAAGCTCTTTACTAACACTGTTCTAGTGAAATCTGAAAAGTGTAATTTGGGAGTGCATTGAGGACTATGGAGGAAAAGAAAATATCCTCACATAAAAACGAGAAATTAGCTTTCTGAGAAACTTCTTTGTGATCTGTGAATTCATCTCATAGAGTTCCACCTTTCTCTTCTTGAGGTCGTTTGCTGACAGTTTTCTCATGAAAACTGCAAAGTGATATTTGGGAGCGCATTGAGGGCTATGGTGAAAAAGGAATATCCTCAGATAAAAACTGGAAAGAAGCCTTCTGAGAAACTGCTTCGTGACCAGTGAATGCAACTCACAGAGTTACACTCTTCTTTCATTGATCAGGTTGCTAACTCTGTTTTCTTGAAATCTGCAATGGCATATTTCTTAGGGCAATGAAGCTTACAGTGACAAAGGAAATATCCTCAGATAAAAAGTAGAAAGAAGCTTTCTGAGAAACTGCTTTGTGATGTGTGATTTCAACTCACTGAGTTACAAGTGTGTTTCCTGGAGCCGTTTGCTAGCTTGTTTTTGTGGAATCTGAGAACTGATATTTTGGATCGCTTTGAAGACGATACAGATAAAGGAAATATCCTCAGATAAAAACGAGAAAGAAGTTTTCTGAGAAGTTTCTTTGTGTTCTCTGAAATCATCTCAGAGTTCCACCTTTCAGTTCATGAAGCTCTTTGCTACCACTGTCCTAGTGGAAACTGCAAAGTGATATTTGGGAGCGCATTGAGGGCTATTCAGGAAAAAGAAATATAATAAGATAAAATCGAGAAAGAAGCTGTCTGAGAAACTTCTTTGTCATCTGTGAATTCATCTCACAGAGTTCCACCTCTCTGTTCTTGGAGCCGTTTGCTAACACTGTTCTAGTGGAAACTGCAAAGTGATATTTGGGAGCACATTGAGGGGTATGGTGAAAAAGGAAATATCCTCAGATAAAAACTGGAAAGAAGCATTAGGAGAAACTGCTTCGTGACGTGTGAATGCAAATCAGAGGGTTACACTTTTCTTTTCATTGATCAGTTTGCTAAATCTATGTTTTTGACATCTGCAATGTAATATTTTTTAAGTGCAGTGAAGCTAAAGGTGACAAAGGAAATATCCTCAGATAAAAAGTAGAAAGAAGTCTTCTGAGAAACTGATTTGTGATGTGTGAATTCAACTCACTGACTTACAACTGTATTTCGTGGAGTCGTTTGCTAGTCCTGTTTTTGTGGAATCTGAGAACTGATATTTCAGATCGCTTTGAATACTATACGGAAAAAGTAAATATCCTCAGCTAAACACCAGAAAGAATTTTCTGAGAAATTTCTTTGTGTTCTGTGAGTTCATCTCACAGAGTTCCACCTTTCTGTTCATGAAGTTGTTTGCTAATACTGTTCTCCTGGAATCTGCATGGAGATACTTGGAGCGCATTGAGGGCTACGGTGGAAAAGGAAATACAATCAGATAAAAACTGGAAAGAATCTTTCTGAGAAACTGCTTTGTGGTCTGTGAATTTATCTCACAGAGTTCCACCTTTCTGTTCATGAAGCCCTTTGCTAACAGAGTTCTCGTGGAATCTGCAAAGTGATATTTGGGAGCACATTGAGGGCTATGGTGGAAAAGGAAATATGCCCAGATAAAAACTGGAAGGAAGCGTTCTCAGAAACTGCTTTGTGCCGTGTGAATGCAGTTTACAGAGTTACACTTTCCTTTTTATTTGATCAGTTTGCTAACACAGTTTTCTGGAAATCTGCAAAGGGATATTTCTTAGCCCATGGAAGCTTATGGTGACAAAGGAAATATCCTCAGATAAAAAGTAGGAAGAAGCTTTCAGAGAAATTGCTTTGTGATGTGTGAATTCAACTCNATAAAAAGTAGGAAGAAGCTTTCAGAGAAATTGCTTTGTGATGTGTGCATTCAACTCACTGAGTTACACCTGTATGTCGTGGAGCCATTTGCCAGAACTCTTTTTGTGGAATATGAGCACTAATATTTCTGATCGTTTGAAGATGATATGGAAAAAGGAAATATCCTCAGATAAAAAAGAGAAAGAAGGTTTCTGAGAAATTTCTTTGTGTTCTCTGAATTTATCTCAGAGAGTACCACCTTTCAGTTCATGAAGCTCTTTGCTAACCCTGTTCTAGTGATCTGAAAGGTGATATTTGGGAGCACATTGAGGGCTATGGAGGAAAAGAAAATATCCTCACATAAAAACGAGAAATTAGCTTTGTGAGAAACTTCTTTGTGATCTGTGAACTCATCTCACAGAGTTCCACCTTTCTCTTCTTGAAGTCGTTTGCTGACACTCTTCTCATGAAAACTGCAAAGTGATATTTCAGAGTGCATTGAGGGCTATGGTGAAAAAGGAAATATCCTCAGGTAAAAACTGGAAAGAATCCTTCTGAGAAACTGCTTCATGAGGTGTGAATGCAACTCACAGAGTTACACTTTTATTTTCATTGATCAGTTTGCTAACTCTGTTTTCTTGAAATCTGCAATGGAATATTTCTTAGCGCAGTGAAGCTTACAGTGACAAAGGAAATATCCTCAGATAAAAAGTAGAAAGATTCTTTCTGAGAAACTGCTTTGTGAAGTGTGTTTTGAACTCACTGAATTACAACTTCATGTTATGGAGCCGTTTGCTAGCCTGTTATTGTGGATTCTGAGAATGGATATTTCGGATCGCTTAGATGATGATATAAAAAAATGAAATATCCTCAGATAAAAATGAGAAAGAAGTTTTCTGAGAAATTTCTTTGTGTTCTGTGAATTCATCTCACAGAGTTCCACTTTTTGGTTCATGAAGTTCTCTGCTAAAACTGTTCTAGTGGAATCTGCAAAGTGATATCTGGGAGCGCTTTGAGGGCTATGGAGGAAAACGAAATATAATAAGAAAAAACGAGAAAGAAGCGGTCTGAGAAACTTCTTTGTGATCTGTGAATTTATCTCACAAAGTTGAACCTTTCTGTTCATGAAGCCATTTGCTAACAAAGTTCTCGTGGAATCTGCAAAGTGGTATTTGGGAGTGCATTGAGGGCTATGGTGTAAAACGAAATATCCTCAGATAAAAACTGGACGGAAGCATTCTGAGAAACTGCTTCATGACGTGTGAATGCAACTTGAAGAGTTACACTTTCCTTTTCATTGATCAGTTTGCTAACACAGTTTTCTGGAAATCTGCAAAGGGATATTTCTTAGCGCATGGAAGCTTACGGTGACAAAGGAAATATCCTCAGATAAAAAGTAGGAAGAAGCTTTCAGAGAAACTGCTTTGTGATGTGTGAATTCAACTCACTGAGTTACACCTGTATTTCGTGGAGCAATTTGCCAGAACTCTTTTTGTGGAATCTGAGCACGGATATTTCGGATCGTTTTGAGAATGATATGGAAAAAGGAAATATAATCAGATAAAAACGAGAAAGACCTTTTCTGAGAAATTTCTTTGTGTTCTGTGAATTCATCTGAGAGAGTACCACCTTTCAGTTCATGAAGCTCTTTGCTAACACTGTTCTAGTGAAATCTGAAAAGTGATATTTGGGGCGCATTGAGGGTTATGGAGGAAAAGAAAATATCCTTACATAAAAATGAGAAATTAGCTTTGTGAGAAACATCTTTGTGATCTGTGAATTCATCTCATAGAGTTCCACCTTTCTCTTCTAGAAGTCGTCTGTTGACATTCTTCTCGTGAAAACTGCAAAGTGATACTTGGGAGCGCATTGAAGGCTATGGTGAAAAAGGAAATATCCTCAGATAAAAACTGGAAAGAAGCTTTCTGAGAAACTGCTTCATGACCTGTGAATGTAAGTCACAGAGTTACACTTTTCTTTCATTGATCAGGTTGCTAACTCTGTTTTCTTGAAATCTGCAATGGCATATTTCTTAGGGCACTTAAGCTTACAGTGATAAAGGAAATATCCTCAGATAAAAAGTAGAAAGAAGCTTTCTGAGAAACTGCTTTGTGATGTGTGATTTCAACTCACTGAGTTACAAGTGTGTTTCCTGGAGCTGTTTGCTAGCCTGTTTTTGTGGAATCTGAGAACTGATACTTCAGATTGCTTTGAAGACGATACGGAAAAGGAAATATCCTCAGATAACAACGAGAAAGAAGTTTTCTGAGAAGTTTTTTTGTGTTCTGTGAAATCATCTCACAGAGTTCCACCTTTCGGTTCATGAAGCTCTTGCTACCACTGTCCTAGTGGAAATTGCAAAGTGATATTTGGGAGCACATTGAGGGCTATGGAGGAAAAAGAAATATAATAAGAGAAAAACGAGAAAGAAGCTGTCTGAGAAACTTCTTTGTGATCTGTGAATTCATCTCACAGAGTTCCACCATTCTATACTTGGAGCCGTTTGCTAACACTGTTCTAGTGGAAACTGCAAAGTGATATTTGGGAGCACATTGAGGGGTATGGTGAAAAAGGAAATATCCTCAGGTAAAAACTGGAAAGAAGCTTTCTGAGAAACTGCCTTGTGATATGTGAATGCAACTCACAGAGTTACACTTTCTTTTTCTTTGATCCGTTTGCTAACACTGTTCTCTTGAAATCTGCATTGTGATATTTCCTACCGTTATGAAGCTTCCGGTGACAAAGGAAATATCCTAAAATAAAAACTAGAAAGTAGCTTTCTGAGAAATTTCTTTGTGATATATGAATGTACCTCTCTGAGGTACAACTTTGCCTTCATGAAGCAGTTTGCTACCACTGTTTCCATGGACTCTGCAAAGTGATATTTGGGAGCGCCTTGAGGCCTATGTTGAAAACGGAAATATCCTCAGATAATATCTAGAAAGAAGCTTTCTCAGAAATTGCTTTCTGATGTGTGAATTCATCACACAGAGTTTCACCTTTCCCTTCTTGTAGCAGTTTGCTAACACTGATTTCGTGGATTCCGAAAAGTGATATATGGGAGCCCATGGAGGGCTATGGTGAAAAAGAAAATATCCTCAGATAAAAACTGGAAAGAAGCGTTCTGAGAACCTGTATTGTCACCTGCGAATGCAACTCGCAGAGTTACACTTTCCTTTTCATTGATCCTTTCACCAACACTATGTTCATGAAATCTGCATTGGGATATTTCTTAGCGCAATGAAGCTTACGGTGACAAAAGAAATATCCTCAAATGAAAAGTAGAAAGTAGCTTTGTGAGAAACTTCTTTGTGATATGTGAATTCATCTCACCGAGTTACATCTTTGTCTTCTCGAAGCAGTTTGCTAAGTGTTTTTGTGGTTTCTGAAAAGTGATATTTGGGAGCTCATTGAGGGCTCTAGTGAAAAAGGAAATATCCTCCAATAAAAACTGGAAAGAAGCATTCTGAGAAACTGCATTGCGATGTGTGAATGCAACTCACAGAGGTCCACTTTTCTCTTCAGGGATCAGTTTGCTGACACAGTTTTCTTGAAATCTGCAATGGGATACTTCTTAGCGCTCTGCAGCTTACAGTGACAAAGGACATATCCTCAGATAAAAATCTGAAAGAAGCTTTCTGAGATACTGCTTTCTGATATGTGACTTCATCTCACAGAGTTACACCCCTCTTTTGTGCAGTCGTTTGCTAGCACCGTTTGTGGGGATTCTGAGAACTGATATTTCGGATGGCTTTGAAGAGTATAAGGACAAAGGAAATATCCTCCGAGAAAAACCAAAATGAAGCTTTCTGAAAAAACTGCTTTGTGATGTGTGAATTCATCTCACAGTGTTACACCACTCTTTCATGGAGGAGTTTGCTAGCACTGATTTTGTGGAATCTCAGAAGGGATATCTTGGATATCGTTGAATCCCATGGTGAATCATGCAATATCCTTGGACAAATCTGCAGAGAAGCCTTCTGAGAAACTTCTTTGCTGTGGGTGAATTCAGCTCACAGAGTGTCATCCTTGTTTTCATTGAGAAGCTTGCTAACAGTGTTTTCGCGGAATCTGCAATAAGACACACGATGGAGCTCCGAGACCACAAATAACTTTGGCTCACAAAAGAAAGAAGCTTTCTGAGAAACTACTTTGTGATGTATGACTTCCACTCACTGAGTGACATCTGTATTTCGTGGAGCTCTTGGCTAGCCCTGTTTTTGTGGAATCTGAGAACTGATATTTCGGATCCCTTGGAAGACTATAGGGGCAAAGGAAATATCCTCTGATAAAAATGAGAAAGAAGCTTTCTGAGACACTTCTTTGTGATCTGTGAATTCATCTCACAGAGTTACACTTTTCTCCTCAGGAAGCCATTCGCTAAGACTGTTCTCATGGAATTTGCAAGGTGATATTTGGGAGCCCATGGAGGGCTATGGTGAGAAAGGAAATATCCTCAGAGAAAAATGGAAAGAAGCGTTCTGAGAAACTGCCTTGTGACATGTGAATGCAACTCACAGTGTTACACTTTCCTTTTCTTTGATCCATTTGCGAATACTGTTCTCTTGAAATCTGCAATGGGATATTTCTTAGCCCTATGAGGCTTCCGGAGACAAAGGAAATATCCTCAAATAAAACTAGAAAATAGCTTTCTGAGAAACTTCTTTGTGATATGTGAATGCACCTCACCGAGGTACAACTTTGTCTTCACGAAGCAGTTTGCTACCACTCTTTCCGTGGAACCTGCAAAGTGATATTTGGGAGCGCTTGGGGCCCATGGAAATATCCATGGGATAATATGGAAATATCCTCAGATAGTAACTAGTAAGAAGCTTTCTCAGAAATTGCTTTCTGATGTGTGAATTCATCACACAGAGTTTCACCTTTCCCTTCTTGTAGCAGTTTGCTAACACTGGTTTCGTGGATTCTGGAAAGTGATATCTGGGAGCCCATGGAGGGCTATGGTGAAAAAGGAAATATTCTCAGATAAAAACAGGAAAGAAGCGTTCTGAGAAACTGCATTGCGATGTGTGAGTGCAACTCACAGAGTTCCACTTTTCTCTTCAGTGATCAGTTTGCTAACACAGTTTTCTTGAAATCTACAATGGGATTCTTCTTAGCGCAATGAAGCTTACCATGACCAAGGAAATATCCTCAGAGAAAAACTAGAAAGAAACTTTGTTAGAAACTTCTTTGTGATATGTGAATTCATCTCACAGGGTTACAAGTTAGTCTTCATGAAGCAGTTTGTTACCACTGTTTCCGTGGAATCTGCAAAGTGATATTTGGGAGCACATTGAGGCCTGTGGTGAAAATGGAAATATCCCCAGATAATAACTAGAAAGAAGCTTTCTCAGAACGTGTTTTCTGATGTGTGAATTCATCACACAGAGTTTCACCTTTCCCTTCTTGTAGCAGTTTGCTAACACTGGTTTCGTGGATTCTGGAAAGTGATATCTGGGAGCCCATGGAGGGCTATGGTGAAAAAGGAAATATTCTCAGATAAAAACAGGAAAGAAGCGTTCTGAGAAACTGCATTGCGATGTGTGAGTGCAACTCACAGAGTTCCACTTTTCTCTTCAGTGATCAGTTTGCTAACACAGTTTTCTTGAAATCTACAATGGGATTCTTCTTAGCGCAATGAAGCTTACCATGACCAAGGAAATATCCTCAGAGAAAAACTAGAAAGAAACTTTGTTAGAAACTTCTTTGTGATATGTGAATTCATCTCACAGGGTTACAAGTTAGTCTTCATGAAGCAGTTTGTTACCACTGTTTCCGTGGAATCTGCAAAGTGATATTTGGGAGCACATTGAGGCCTGTGGTGAAAATGGAAATATCCCCAGATAATAACTAGAAAGAAGCTTTCTCAGAACGTGTTTTCTGATGTGTGAATTCATCACACAGAGTTTCACCTTTCCCTTCTTGTAGCAGTTTGCTAACACTGGTTTCGTGGATTACGTAAAGTGGTATCTGGGAGCCCATGGAGGGCTATGGTGAAAAAGGAAGTCTCCTCAGATAAAAACAGGAAAGAAGCGTTCTGAGAAACTGCATTGCGATGTGTGAGTGCAACTCACAGAGTTCCACTTTTCTCTTTAGTGATCAGTTTGCTAACACAGTTTTCTTGAAACCTGCAATGGGATTCCTCTTAGTGTAATGAAGCTTACGGTGACCATTGAAATACCGTCAGAGAAAAACTAGAAAGAAGCCTTCTTAGAAACTTCTTTGTGATGTGTGAGCTCATCTTACAGAGTTACACTTACATTTCATGGAGCAGTCGATTAACGCTGTCTTTGAGGAACCTGAGGAGGGCTACGTTGGATCGCATGGAGGCCTAGGCTGATAAAGAAAATATCCTCAATTAAAAATGTGAGAGAAGCTTTGTGAGAAACTTCTGTGTGATATGTGAATTCACCTCACAGGGTTACAAGTTAGTCTTCATGAAGCAGTTTCCTACCAATGTTTCCGTGGAATCTGAAAAGTGATATTTGAGAGCGCATTGAGGTCTACGGTGAAAACCGAAATGTCCTCAGATAATAACTAGAAAGAAGCTTTCTCAGAACGTGCTTTCTGATATGTTAATTCATCACACAGAGATTCACCTTTCCCTTCTTGTAGCAGTTTGCCAACACTGTTTTCTAGGACTCTGGAAAGTGATATTTGGGAGCTCATAAAGGGCTATGGTGAAAAAGGAAATCTCCTCAGATAAAAACAGGAAAGAAGAGTTCTGAGAAACTGCATTGTGATGTGTGAATGCAACTCACAGAGTTCCACTTTTCTCTTCAGGGATCAGTTTAATAACACAGTTTTCTGAAAATCTGCAATGGGATACTTGTTATTGCTCTGCAGCTTACAGTGACAAAGGACATATCCTCAGATAAAAACCTGAAAGAAGATTAACGAGATACTACTTTCTGATATGTGAATTAATCTCACAGGGTAACACCACTACTTCGTGCTGTCATTTGCTAGCACCGTTTGTGTGGATTCTGACAATTGAATATTTTGGATGAGTTTGAAGAGTATAAGGACAAAGGAAATATCCTCCGAGAAAAACCAGAATGAAGCTTTCTGACAAACTGCTTTGAGATGTGTGTATTCATTTCACAGCGTTACACCACTCTTTCATGGAGGAGTTTGCTAGCACTGATTTTCTGGAGTCTCAGAAGTGATATCTTGGATATGGTTGAGTCCAATGGTGAATCATGAAATATCCTCAGACAAATCTGCAGAGAAGCCTTCTCAGAAACTTCTTTGTTGTGGGCAAATTCAGCTCTCAGAGTTTCATCATTGTTTTCATTGAGAAGCTTGCTAACAGTGTTTTTGCAGAATATGCTATGAGACACACGGAGCGCTACGAGACAACAAATAACCTTAGCTTAAATAAGAAAGCTTTCTGAGAAACTTCTTTGTGATCTGTGAATTCATCTCACAGAGTTACAGCTTTCCCCTCAAGAAGCCGTTCGCTAGGATTGTTATTGTGGAATTTGCAAGGTGATATTTGGAAGCCCAAGGAGGGCTACGGTGAAAAAAGAAAATATCCTCAGATTAAAACTGGAAAGAAGCTTTCTGAGAAACTGCTATGTTATATGCGACTTCCACTCACTGAGTAACAGCTGTATTTCGTGGAGCCGTTTGCTAGCCCTTCTGTGGAATCTGAGAACTGATATTTCGGATCCCTTTGAAGACCATAAATCCAAAGGAAATATACTCCAAAAAAAATGAAGAGAAGATTTCTGAGAAATTTCTTTGTGATCTGTGAATTCATCCCACACAGTTACAGATTTCCCCTCAAAAGCCGTTTGCTAAAACTGTTCTTGTGGAATTTGCAAAGGGATATTTGGAAGCTTATGAATGGGTAGGTAGAAAAAGAAAATATCCGCAGATAAAACCCAGAAAGAAGCTTTCTGAGAAACTTCTTTGTGATCTGTGAATTCATATCACAGAGTTACAGGTTTCTCCTCAAGTAGCCATTCGTGAGGACTGTTCCTGTGGAATTTTCAAAGTGATATTTGGTAGCCCATGGAGGACTACGGTGAAAACGAAAATATCCTTAGATAAAAGCTGGAAAGAACCTTTCTGAGAAACTGCTTTATGATGTGTCACTTCAACACACTGAGTTACAGGTGTATTTAAAGGAGCTGTTTGCTAGCCCTTTTTCTGTGGAATGTGAGAACTGATATTTCGGAAACCTTTGAAGACTATAGGGCCAAAGGAAATATCCTCTGAAAAAAAAGAGAAAGAAGGTTTATGAGAAATTTCTTTGTGATATGTGAATTCATCTCACAAAGTTACAGCTTTCCCCTCAAGAAGCCTTTCGCTAAGACTGTTCTTGTGAAATCTGCAAAGTGATATTTGGAAGCCCATGGAGGGCTATGTTGAAAATGAATATATGCTCAGATAAAAACTAGAAAGAAGCTTTCTTAGAAACTGCTTTGCGACGTGTGACTTCAACTCACTAAGTTACAGCTGTATTTCATGGAGCTGTTTGCTAGTCCTATTTATGTGGAATCTGATAAATGATATTTTGGAACATTTTGAAGACTATAGGGCCAAAGGAAATATCCTCCAATAAAAAAGAGAAAGAAGCTTTCCGAGAAACTTTTTCTCATCTGTGAATTCATCTCACAGAGCTACAGTTTTTCCCTCAGGAAGCCATTCGCTAAGACTGTTCTTGTGGAATTTACAAAGTGATATTTGGAAGCCCGTAGACAGCTATGGTGAAAGAGAAAATATCCTCAGATAAAAACTGGAATGAAGCTTTCTGAGAAACGGATTTGTGATCTTTGAATTCATTTCACAGAGTTATAGCTTACCCCTCAAAAAGTGGGTCGCTATGACGGTACTGTGGAATTTACAAAGTGATATTTGTTAGGCCATGGAGGGCTATGGTGAAAAAGAAAATATCCTCCAAAAAAAACTGAAAGGAAGCTTTCTGAGAAACTGTTTTGTGAACTCTGAATTCATCTCACAGAGTTACAACTTTGCACTCAAGAAGTCGTTCGCTAAGTCGGTTCTGTGGATTTTGCAAAGTGATATTTAGAAGCCCATGGAGGGCTCTGGTGAAAAAGAAAATATCCTCAGATAAAAACTGGGAAGAAGCTTTCTGAGAAACTGCTTTGAGATCTGTTAACTCATCTCACAAAGTTACAGCTTTCCCCTGAAGAAGCTGTTCGCTAAGATTGTTCTTGTGGAATTTGGAAAGTGATATTTGGAAGCGCATGGAGGACTATGATGAAAAAGAAAACATCCTCAGATAAAAACTGGAAAGAAGCTTTCAGAGAAACTGCTTTGTGATGTGTGACTTCAACTCTTTTAGTTACAGCTGTATTTCATGGAGCTGTTTGCTAGCCCTTTTTCTTTGGTATCTGAGAACTGATATTTCGGAACCCATTGAAGACCATAGAGCCAAAGGAAATATCCTCTGATAAAAGAGAGAAAGAAGGTTTCTGAGAAACTTCTTTGGGATCTGTGAATTCATATCAGAAAGTTACAGCTTTCCCCTCAAAAAGCCGTTCGCTAAGACTGTTCATGTGGAATTTGCAAAGTGATATTTGGAAGCTTATGAAGGGGTAGGTAGAAAAAGAAAATATCCGTAGATTAAAAAATGGAAAGAAGCTTTCTGAGACACTTCTTTGTGATCTGTGAATTCATCTCACAGAGTTACAGCTGTAACCTCAAGTAGCCATTCGCGAAGAGTGTTCCTGTGGAATTTTAAAAGTGATATTTGGTAGCCCATGGAGGACTATGGGGAAAAAGAAAATATTCTCAGATAAAAACTGGAAAGAAGCTTCTGAGAAACTGCTCTGTCTTCTGTGAATTCATCTCACAGTGTTACAGCTTTGCCCTCCAGAAGCCGTTCGCAAAGACTGTTCTTGTGGAATATGCAAAGGGATATTTGGAAGCCCATAGAGGCCTATGAAGAAAAAGAAAATATCCTCAGATGAAAACTGGAAAGAAGCTTTCTGAGAAACTGCTTTGTGATGTGTGACTTCAACTCACTGAGTTACAGATGTATTTCATGGAGCTGTTTGCTAGTCATTTTTCTGTGGAATCTGAGAACTGATATTTCGGAAACCTTTGAAGACTATAGGGCCAAAGGAAATATCCTCCGATAAAAAAGAGAAAGAAGGTTTATGAGAAACTCCTTTCTGATCTGTGAATTCATCTCACAGAGTTACAGCTTTCCACTCAAGAAGCCTTTCGCTAAGACTGTTCTTGTGGAATTTGCAAAGTGATATGTGGAAGGCCATTGAAGGCTATGGAGAATAAGAAAATATCCACAGATAAAAACTGGAAAGAAGCTTTCTGAGAAACTGCTTTGTGATCTGTGAATTCATCTCAAAGAGGTACAGGTTTCCCTTCTAGAAGCCGTTCTCTAAGACTGTTCTTGTGGAATTTCCAAAGTGATATTTGGAAGCCCATGGAGGGCTATAGTTAAAAAGAAAATATCCTCAGATAAACACTGGAAAGAAGCTTTCTGAGAAACTGCTTTGTGATGTGTAAATTCAACTCACTGAATTACAGCTGTATTTCATGGAATTGTTTGCTAGCACTAAATCAGTGGAATCTGAGGACTGATATTTCAGATCCCTTTGAAGAGTATAGGGTAAAAGGAAATAACCTCCGATAAAAATGAGAAACAAGCTTTCTGAGAAACTGCTTTGTAATCTGTGAATTCATCTCAAAGAGTTAAAGCTTTCCCCTGAAGAAGCCGTTCGCTAAGTCTGTACTTGTGGAATTTGCAAAATGATATTTGGAAGCCCATGGAGGGGATGGTGAAAAAGAAAATATCCTCCGATAAAAACTGAAAGGAAGCTTTCTAAGAAACTACTTTGTGATCTCTGAATTCATCTCACAGAGTTACAGCTTTCCCCTCAAGAAGCCGTTCGCTAAGTCTGTTCTTGTGGAATTTGCAAACTGATATTGGAAGCCCATGGAGGGCTATGGTGAAAAACAAAATATCCTCAGATAAAATTGGAAAGAAGGTTTCTGAGACAATTCTTTGTGATGGGTGACTTCAATTCACTTGATTACAGCTGTATTTCATGGAACTCATTGATAGCCCTATTTCTGTTTAATCTGAGAACTGGTATTTCGGAA
This sequence comes from Theropithecus gelada, assembly GCF_003255815.1. NCBI lineage: Eukaryota > Metazoa > Chordata > Mammalia > Primates > Cercopithecidae > Theropithecus > Theropithecus gelada. The sequence goes on from NC_037688.1 coordinate 2,311,578, forward strand.
ACATTTGAAGACAGTAGGTGCAAAGGAAGTATCCTCCGATAAAAAGAGATAAAGAAGGATTCTGAGAAACTTCGTTGTGATTTTGAATTCCTCTCACAGAGTTGCAGCTTTCCCCTCAAGAAGTCGTTCGCTAAGACTATTCTTGTGGGATTTCCAAAGTGAATATTTGGAAGCCCATGGTGGGCTATGGTGAAAAAGAAAATATTCTCAGATAAAAACTAGAAAGAAGATTTATGAGAAATGGCTTTATGATCTGTGAATTCATCTCACAGAGTTACAGCTTTCCGCAAGAAGCCATTCGCTGAGACTCTTCCTGTTGAATTTACAAAGTGATATTTGGAAGCCCTTTGAGGGCTACGGTGAAAAAGAAAAGTCCTCAGATAAAAAGTGGAAAGAAGCTTTCTGAGAAACTGCTTTATGTTCTGTGAATTCATCTCACAGAGTTACAGCTTTCCCCTCCAGAAGCCGTTCGCTAAGACTGTTCCTGTGGAATTTGCAAAGGGATATTTGGAAGCCCACAGAGGCCTATGGTGAAAAAGAAAATATCCTCAGATGAAAACTGCAAAGAAGCTTTCTGAGCAACTGCTTTGTGATGTGTGACTTCCACTCACTGAGTTACAGCTGTATTTCATGGAGCTGTATGGTAGCTTATTTCTGTGGAATCTGAGAACTGATATTTCAGATCCCTTTGAAGACTATAGGACCAAAGAAAATATTCACAGATAAAAACGAGAAAGAAGCTTTCTGAGAAACTTCTTTGTGATCTGTGAATTCGTCTCACAGAGTTACAGCATTCCCCTCAAGTAACCATTCGCTAAGATTGTTCTTGAGGAATTTGCAAAGTGATATTTGAAAGCCCATGTAGGGCTATGGTGAAAAAGAAAATAACCTCAGATAAAAACTGGAAAGAAGCTTTCTGAGAAACTGCTTTGTGAGGTGTGACTTCCACTCACTGTGTTACAGCTGTGTTTCGTGGAGCTGTTTTTCTAGCCTTTTATCTGTTGAATCTGAGAACTGATATTTCGGATCCCATTGAGGACTGTAGGGCCAAAGGAAATATCCTCCGATTAAAATGAGAGAGAAGCTTACTGAGAAACTTCTTTGTGATCTGCAAATTCATCTCACAGAGTTACAGCATTCCCATCAAGAAGCCTTTCGCTAATACTGTTCTTGTGGATTTGCAAAGTGATATTTGGAAGCCCGTGGAGGGCTATGGTGGAGAACAAAATATCCTAGGATAAAAACTGGATAGCAGCTTTCTGAGAAACTGCTTTGTGTTCTGTTAATTCAACTCACAGAGTACAGTTTTCCCCTCAAGAAGCCGTTCCCTAAGACTGTTCTTGTGCAATTTGAAAAATGATATTTGGAAGCCCTTAGAGTGCTATGGTGAAAAAGAAGATATCCTCAGATAAAAACTGGAAAGAAGCTTTCGGAGAAACTGCTTTGTGATATGTGACTTCCACTCACTGAGTACAGCTGCATTTCGTGGAGCTGACTGCTGGTCTTGTTTCTGTGGGATCTGAGAACCGATATATCGGATAACTTTGAAGACTATAGGGCCAAAGGAAATATCCTCCGATAAAAATGAGAAACAAGCTTTCTGAGAAACTTCTTTGTGATATGTGAGATTATCTCACAGAGTTACAGCTTTCCCCTCAAGAAGCCTTTCGCTAAGACTGTTCTTCTGGAATTTGCAAAGTGATATTTGGAAGCCCATGGAGGGCTACGGTGAAAAAGAAATTATCCTAAGATAAAAACTGGAAAGAAGATATCTGAGAAACTGCTCTGTGTTCTGTTAATTCATCTCACAGAGTTACAGCTTTCCCCTCAAGAAGCCGTTCACTACGCCTCTTCTTGTGGAATTTCCAAGTGATATTTGGAAGCCCATAGAGGGCAATGGTGAAAAAGAAGTTATCCTCAAAAGAAACTGGAAAAATGTTTCTGAGAAACTGCTTTGTGATGTGTGACTGCCACTCACTCAGTTACAGATGTATGTCATGGAGCTGTTTGCTAGTCTTATTTCTGTAGAATCTGAGAACTGATATTTCAGATCCCTTTGAAGACTATATGGAAAAGGAAATATCCTCTGATTAAAAAAAAGAAGGAAGCTTTCTGAGAAACTTCTTTGTGATATGTGTGTTCATCTCACAGAGTTACATCTTTCCCCTCAAGAAGCCATTCGCAAAGACTGTTCTTGTGGAATTTGCAAATTGGTATTTCTAATCCCATGGAGGGCTTGGGTGAAAAAGAAAATGTCCTCGGATAAAAACTGGAAAGAAGCTTTCTGAGAAAGTGTTTTGTGAGGTGTCACTTCCACGCACTGAGTTACAGCTGTATTTCGTGGAGCTGTTTGCTAGCCTTATTTCTGTGGAATCTGAGACCTCATATTTCGGATATCTTTGCAGGCTATAGGGCCAAAGGAAGTATCCCCTGATAAAATTGTGAAAGAAGCTTTCTGAGAATCTTCTTTGTGATATGTGGATTTATCTCACAGAGGTACAGCTTTCGCCTCAAGAAGCCTTTCGCCAAGTGTGTTCTTGTGGTATTTGCAAAGTCATATTTGGAAGCTGAAGGAGGGCTATGGTGAAAAAGAATATATCCTCAGATAAAAACTTTAAAGAAGCTTTCTCAGAAACTACTTTGTGTTCTGTTAATTCATATCACAAAATTACACATTCCCCCTCAAGAAACCGTTAGCTAAGACTGTTCTTGTGGAATTTGAAAAGTGATATTTCAAAGCCCATAGACGACTATGGAGAAAAAGAAAATATCCTCAGATCAATACTGGAAAGAAGCTTTCTGTGAAACTGCTTTGTGTTCTGTAAATTCATCTCCCAGAGTTACAGATGTACTCTCAAGAAGCCGTTCGCTAAGCCTGTTCTTGAGGAATTTGCAAAGTGATATTTGGAAGCCCATAGAGGGCTGTGGTGAAAAAGAAAATATCCTTAGATAAAAACTGGAAAGAAGTTTTCTGAGAAACTTCTTTGTGATGTATGACTTCCACTGATTGAGTTACAGTGGTATTGTGTGGAGCTGTTTGCTAGCCTCATTTCTGTGGAATCTGAAAGCTGATATTTGGAATCCCTTTGAAGTCTATAGGGCCAAAAGAAATATCCTCCGATAAAAAATGAGCAAGAAGGTTTCTAAGAAACTGCTTTGTGCTCCGTGAATTCATCTCACAGATTTACAGTTTTCTACTCAACTAACTGTTCTCTAAGACTGTTCTTGTGGAATTTGCAAACTGATATTTAGAAGGCCATAGAGGGCAATGTGAAAAAGAATATATCCTCAGATAAAAACTGGACAGAAGCTTTCTGAGAAATTGTTTTGTGATGTGTGACTTCCACTCACTGAGTTACAGCTGTATTTCCTGGAGCTGTTTGATAGCCTTATTTCTGTGGAATCTGAGAATTCATATTTCGGATCCCTTTAAAGACTATAGGGCCAAAGGAAATATCCTCTGATAAAAATGAGAAAGAAGCTTTCTGAGAAACCTCTTTGTGATCTGTGAATTCATCTCACAGAGTTACAGCTTTCCCCTCAAGAACCCTTTCGCTAAGACCGTTCTTGTGGAATTTGCAAAGTGATATTTAGAAACCAGTGGAGGGCTACGGTGAAAAAGAAAATATCCTCAGATACAAACCTAAAAGAAGCTTTCAGAGAATCTGCTTTGTGTTCTGTTATTTCATTTCACAGTGTTACACCATTCCCCTCAAGGAGCCTTTCGCTAAGCCTGTTTCTGTGCAGTTTGCAAAGTGATATTTTGGAAGCCCATAGAGGGCTATGGTGAAAAAGAAAATATCCTAAGATAAAAACTGGAAAGAATCTTTCTGAGAAACTGCTTTGTGATGTGTGACTTCCACTCACTGAGTTACAGCGGTATTTCGTGGAGCTGTTTACTAACCTTATTTCTGTGAAATGTGAGATCTGATATTTCGGATCCCTTTGAAGTGTATAGGGCTGAAGGAAATATCCTCCGATAAAGATGAGAAAGAAACTTTCTGACAATCTTCTTTGTGATCTGTGAATACATCTCACTGAGTTACAGCTTTCCTCTCAAGAAGCCTTTCCCTAAGACTGTTCTTGTGGAATTTGCAAAGTGATATTTGGAAGCCGATACAGGGCTATGGTGAAAAAGAAACTATGCTCAGATAAAAAGTTTAAAGAAACTTTCTGAGAAACTGCTTTGTGATGTGTGACTGCCACTCACAGAGTTACAGCTGTATTTCGTGGAGTTGTTTCCTAGTCTTATTTCTGTGGAATCTGAGAACTGATACTTCGGTTCCACTTGAAGATTATGGGGAAAAGGGTAATATCCTCCGATAAAAATGAGAAAGAAGCTTTCTGAAAAACTTCTTTGTGATCTGTGAATTCATCTCTCCGAGTTACAGCTTTCCCCTTAACAAGCCTTTCGCTAATATTGTTCTTGTGGAATTTGCAAAGTGATATTTGGAAACCCATGGAAGGCTATGGTGAAAAAGAAAATATCCTCACATAAAAACTGGAAAAGCTTACTGAGAAACTACTTTGTGTTCTGTTAATTCATCTGACAGAGTTACAGCTTTCCTCCAAGAAGCCTTTCGCTAAGACTGTTCTTGTTCAATTTGCAAAGTGATATTTGGAAGCCCGTGGATGGCTATGCTGAAAAAGAAAATATCCTCGGATAAAAACTGGAAAGATGCTTTCTGAAAAACTGCTTTGTGTTCTGTTAAACCATCTCACAGAGTTGCAGCTTTCCCCTCCAAAAGCCGTTCGCTAAGCCTGTTCTTGTGGAATTTGCAAAGTGGTATTTGGAAGCCCTTAGAGGGCTATGGTGAAAAAGAAAATATGCTCAGACAAAAACTGGAAAGAAGCTTTCTGAGACACTGCTTTGTAATGTGTCGCTTCCACTCACTGAGTTACAGCCGTATTTCTTGGAGATGTTTCTTAGCCCTATTTCTGTTGAATCTGAGAACTGATATTTCGGATCCCGTTGAAGACTATAGGGCCAAAGGAAATATCCTCCGTTAAAAATGAGAAAGAATCTTTCTGAGAAACTTCTTTGTGATCTGTGAATCCATCTCACAGAGTTACAGCTTTCCCCTCAAGAAGCCTTTCGCTAAGGCTGTTCTTGTGGAATTGGCCAAGTGATATTTGGAAGCCCATGGAGGGCTATGGTGAATAAGAAAATATCCTCACATAAAAACTGGAAAGAAGCTTTCTGAGAAACTGATTTGTGTTCTGTTAATTTATCTCAAAGAGTTACAGGTTTCTCGTCAATAAGCCGTTCGCTACGCCTGTTCTTCTGGAATTTGCAAAGAGATATTTGGAATCCCATAGAGGGCTATGGTGAAAAAGAAAATATCCTCAGACAAAAACTGGAAAGAAGCTTTCTGGGAAACTGCTTTGTGATGTGTCACTTCCACTCACTGAGTTACAGCCGTATTTCATGGAGATGTTTGATAGCCTTATGATTGTGGAATCTGAGAACTGATATATCGGATCCCTTTGAAGAGTATAGGGCCAAAGGAAATATCCTCCGATAAAAATGAGAAAGAAGCTTTCTGAGAAACTTCTTTGTGATATGTGAATGCATCACACCGAGTTACAGCTTTCCCCACAAGAAGCCTTTTGTAAGACTATTCTTGTGGAATTTGCAAAGTGATATTTCGAAGCCCATGAATGGCTATGGTGAAAAAGAAAATATTCTCTGATAAAAATTTGAAAGACGCTTTCTGAGAAACTGCTTTGTCACGTGTAACTTCCATTCACTGATTTACAGCTGTATTTCGTGGAGCTGTTTGCTAGCCTTATTACTCTGGAATCTGAGAACTGATATTTCGGATCCCTTTGAAGACTATAGGGTAAAAGGAAATATCCTCCGTTAAAAATGAGAAAGAAGCTTTCTGAGAAACTTCTTTGGGATCTGTGAATTCATCTCAGCGAGTTACAGCTTTCCCTTTAAGAAGTCTTTCTCTAAGACTATTCTTATCCAATTTGCAAAGTGATATTTGGAAGCCCATGGAGGGCTATGATGAAATAGAAAATATCCTCACATAAAAACTGGATTGAATCTTTCTGAAAAACTGCTTTGTGTTCTCTTAATTCACCTCACAGAGTTACAGGTTACCCCTCAAGAAGCCGTTCGCTAAGCCTGTTCTTGTGGAATTTGCAAAGTGATATTTGGAAGTCCATAGTGGGCTATGGTGAAAAGAAAATATGCTCACATAAATACTGAAAAGAGGTTTTCTGAGAAACTGCTTTGTGATGTGTGTCTTCCACTCACTGAGTTATAGCTGTATTTCGTGAGGCTGTTAGCTAGCCTTATTTCTGTGAAACCTCAGAACTGATACTTTGGAACCATTTGAAGATTATGGGGCCAAAGGAAATATTCTCCGATAAAAATGAGAAAGAAGCTTTCTGAAAAACTTCTTTGTGATCTGTAAATTCATCTCCCTGAGTTAGAAATTTCCCCTCAACAAGCCTTTCACAAAGACTGTTCTTTTGGAATTTGCAAAGTGATTTTGGAAGCCCATGGAGGGCTACGGTGAAAAAGAAAATATCCTCACATAAAAAATGGAAAAGCTTTCTGAGAAACTACTTTGTGTTTTGTTAATTCATCTCACAGAGTTACAGCTTTCCCCTCAAGAAGCCTTTCGCTAAGACTGTTCTTGTGGTATTTGAAAAGTGATATTTGGAAGCCCATGGATGGTTATGGTGAAAAAGACAATATCCTTGGATAAAAACTTGAAAGAAGCTTTCTGAGAAACCGATTTGCGTTCTGTTAATTTATCTCACAGAGTTGGAGCTTTCCCCTCAAAAAGCCATTCGCTAAGCCTGTTCTTGTGGAATTTGCAAAGTGGTATTTGGAAGCCCCTAGAGGGCTATGGTGAAAAAGAAGACATGCTCAGACAAAGAATGGAAAGAAGCTTTCTGAGAAAATGCTTTGTGATGTGACCCTTCCACTCACTGAGTTACAGTCGTATTTCTTGGAGATGTTTACTAGCCTAAGATCTGTGGAATCAGAGAACTGATACTTCGGATCCCTTTGAAGTCTATAGGGCCAAAGGAAATATCCTTCGTTAAAAATGAGAAAGAAGTTTTCTGAGAAACTTCTTTGGGATCTGTGAATTCATCTCACAGTGTTACAGCTTTCTCCTCAAGAAGCCTTTCGCTAAGACTGTTCTTGTGGAATTTGCAATGTGATATTTGGAAGCCCATGGAGGGCTATAATGAAATAGAAAATATCCTCATATAAAAACTGGTTTCAAGCTTTCTTAGAAAATGCTTAATGTTCTGTTAATTCACCTGACAGAGTTACAGGTTTCCCTTCAAGAAGCCTTTCGCTAAGCCTGTTCTTGTGGAATTTGCAAAGTGATATTTGGAAGTCGATAGTGGGCTATGGAGAAAAGAAAATATGCTCACATAAAAACTGAAAAGAAGATTTCTGAGAAACTGCTTTGGGATGTGTATCTTCCACTCACTTAGTTATAGCTGTATTTCGTGAAGTTGTTAGCTAGCCTTATTTCTCTGGAATCTGAGAACTAATACTTCGGTTCCATTTGAAGATTAGGGGCCAAAGGAAATATCCTCCGATAAAAATGAGAAAGAAGCTTTCTGAATACTTCTTTGTGATCTGTGAATTCATCTCCCCGAGTTAGAGTTTTCCCCTCAACAAGTCTCTCGCTAAGACTGTTCTTGTGGAATTTGCAAAGTGATATTTGGAACCCCTGGAGGGCTATGGTGAAAAAGAAAATATCCTCACATAAAAACTGGAAAGAAACTTTCTGAGAAACTACTTTGTGTTCTGTTAATTCATCTCACAAAGTTTCATCTTTCCTCCAAGAAGCCTTTCCTAAGACTGTTCTTGTTTAATTTGCAAAGTGATGTTTGGAAGCCCATGGTGGCTATGGTGAAAAAGAAAATATTCTCAGATAAAAACGGGAAAGAAGCTTTCTGAGAAACTGTTTTGTGTTCTGTTACTTCATCTTACAGAGTTGCAGCTTTCCCCTAAAAAAGCAGTTCGCTAAGTCTGTTCTTGTGGAATTTGCAAAGTGGTAGTTGGAAGCCCATAGAGGGCTATGGTGAAAAATAAAATATCCTCAGACAAAAAGTGGAAAGAAGCTTTCTGAGAAAGTGCTTTGTGATGTGTAACCTACTCTCACTGAGTTACAGCCATATTTCAAAGAGATGTTTGCTAGCTTTATTTCTGTGGAATTATAGAACTGATATTTCAGATCCTTTCGAAGACTATAGGTCCAAAGGAAATATCCTCCGTTAAAAAGAGAAAGAAGCTTTCTGAGAAACTTCTTTGTGATCTGTGAATTCATCTCACAGAGTTACAGCTTTCCCCTCAAGAAGCCTTTCGCTAAGACTCTTCTTGTGGAATTTGCAAAGTGATATTTGGAAGCCCATGGAGGACTATGGTGAAAAAGAAAATATCGTCACATAAAAACTGGAAAAAAGCTTTCTGAGAAACTGATTTGTGTTCTGTTATTTTATCTCAAAGAGTTACAGGTTTCCGCTCAAGAAGCCGTTCCCTAAGACTGTTCTTGTGAAATTTGCAAACAGATATTTGAAAGCCCTTTGAGGGCTACGGTGAAAAAGGAAATATCCACAGATAAAAACTGGAGAGAAGCTTTCTGAGAAACAGCTTTGCGATGTGTGTCTTCCACTCACTGAGTTACAGCTGTATTAAGTGGAGCTGTTTGGTGCCTTATTTCTGTTTAATCTGAGAACTGATATTTCGGATCCCTTTGAAGACGATAGGACCAAAAGAAATATCCTCCGATAAAAATGAGAAAGAAGCTTTCTGAGAAACTTCTTTGTGATTTGTGAATTCATCTCACAGTGTTACAGCTTTTCCCTCAAGAAGCCTTTCGGTAAGACTGTTCTTGTGGAATTTGCAAAGTGATATTTGGAAGCCCCTGGATGGCTATGTTGGAAAAGAAAATATCCTCATATAAAAACTAGAAAGAAGCATTTTGAGAAACTGCTTTGTGTTCTGTGAATTCATCTCACAGTGTTACAGCTTTCCCCTCAAAAAGCCGTTCACTAAGCCTACTCTTCTGGAAATTGCAAAGTGATACTTGGAAGCCCAGGGAGGGCTATTGAAGAAGAAAATATCCTCTGATAAAAAGTGAAAGAAGTTTATGCGAAACTGCTTTGTCATTTGTGACTTACATTCACTGAATTACAGCTGTATTTCGTGGAGCTGTTTGCTAGCCTTATTTCTGTGGAATCTGAGAACTGATATTTCAGATCCCTTTGAGGAGTATAGGGTCAAAGGAAATATCCTCCAAAAAAATGTGAAAGAAGCTTTCTGAGAAACTTCTTTGTGATCTGTGAATTCATCTCACAGAGTTACAGCTTTCCCCTCAAGAAGCCTTTCGCTAAGACTGTTCTTGTGGAATTTGCAAAGTGATATTTGGAAGGCAATGCAGGGCTATGGTGAAAGAGAAAATATCCTCAGATAAAAACTGGAAAGAAACGTTCAGAGAAACTGCTTTGTGTTCTGTTAAATCATCTCATAGAGTTACAGCTTCCCCTCAAAAAGCCGTTCGCTAATCCTGTTCTTGTGGAATTTGCAAAGTCATATTTGGAAGCCCATAGAGGGTTATGGTGATTAAGAAAATATCCTCAGACAAAAACTGAAAAGAAGCTTTCTGAGAAACTGCTTTGTGATGTGTCACTACCACTCACTGAATTACAGCCGTATTTCCTGGAACTGTTTCCTAACCTTATTTCTGTGGAATAAGAAAACTGATATTTCGGATCTCTTTGAAGACTATAGGGCCAAAGGAAATATCCTCCAATAAAAATGAGAAAGAAGCATTCTGAGAAACTTCTTTGTTATCTGTGAATTCATCTCACAGAGTTACAGCTTTCCCTTCATGAAGCTTTTGGCAAAGACTGTTCCTGTGGAATTTGCAAAGTGATATTCGGAAGCCCATGGCTGGCTATGGTGAAAAAAAAAATCCTCTGTTAAAAACTGGAAAGACGCTTTCTGAGAAACTGCTTTGTGTTCTGTTAATTCGTCTCACAGAGTTCCACGTTTTCCCACAGGAAGCCGTTCGATAAGACGGTTCTTGTGGAATTTGCAAAGTGATATTTGAAAGTCCACTGAGGGCTACGGTGAAAAAGAAAATATCCTCAGATAAAAACTGGAAAGAATTTTTCTGAGAAACCACTTTGTGATATGTGACTTCCACTCACTGAGTTATTGCTGTATTACATGGAGCTGTTTGCTAGCATTATTTCTGTGGAATCTGAGACCTGATAATTCGGATCCATATGAAGAAAATAGGGCCAAAGGAAATATCCTCCGATAAAAATGAGAATGAAGCTTTCTGAGAAACTGCTTTGTGTTCTCTGAAATCATCTCACCAAGTTACAGCTTTCCCGTCAAAAGCCTTTCACTAAGACTGTTCTTGCGGAATTTGCAAAGTGATATTCGGAGGCCATGGAGGGCTATGGTGAAAGAGAAAATATCCTCAGATAAAAACTGAAAAGAAGCTTTCTGAGAAACTGCTTTGTGATGTGTGACTGCCACTCACTGAATTACACCTGCATTTAGTGGAGCTGTTTGCTAGTCTTATTTCTGTGAAATCTAAGAAAAGAAAATATCCTCCGATAAAAAAAAGAAAGAAGCTTTCTGAGAAATTTCTTTGTGATATGTGAGTTCATCTCACAGAGTTACAGCTTTTGCCTAAAGCCTTTCGCTACTACTTTTCTTGTGGAATTTGCAAAGTGATGTTTGGAAGCCCCTGGAAGGCAATGGTGAAAAAGGAAAATATCCTGAGGGAAAAACTGTAAAGAAGCTTTCTGAGAAACTGCTTTGTGTTCTGTTAATTCACCTCACAGTGTTACAAGTTTCCCCTCAAGAAGCCGTTCTATAAGCCTGTTCTTGCGGAATTTGCAAGTGATATTTGAACGTCCATAGAGGGCAATGGTGAAAAAGAAAATATCCGCAGGAAAAAACTGGAAAGAAGCCTTCTGAGAAAAAGCTTTGTGATGTGTGATTTCCACTCACTGAGTTACAGCTGTATTACGTGGAGCTGTTTGCTAGCCTTACTTCTGTGGAATCTGAGAACTCATATTTGGGATCCCCTTGAAGACCTTACGGCCAAAAGAAATATCCTTGGATAAAAATGAGAAAGAAGCTCTCCTAGAAACTTTTTTGTGGTCTGTGAATTCATCTGACAGAGTTACAGCTTTCCCCTCAAGAAGCCATTCACGAAGGCTTTTCTTTTTGAATTTGCAAAGTGATATTTGGAAGCCCATTGAGGGCTATGGTGAAAAGAAAAATATCCTTAGATAAAAACTGGAAAGAAGCTTTCTGAGAAACTGCTTTGTGTTCTGTTAATTCATCTCACAGAGTTACAGTTTTCCCTTCACGAAGCCATTTGCTAAAACTGTACTTGTAGAATTTGCAAAGTGATATTTGGAAGCCAATATAGGGCTATGTTGAAAAAGAAAATATCCTCAGATAATAACTGGAAACAAGGTTTCTGAGAGACTGCTTTGTAATGTGTGACTTCCACTCACTTAGTTACAGCTGTATTTCGTAGAGCTGTTTGTTATCCTTATTTCTGTGGAATCAGATACCTGATACTTCGGATCCCTTTGAAGACTACAGGGCTTTAGGAAATATCCTCTGATAAAAATGAGAAAGAAGCTTTCTGAGGAACTTCTTTGTGATCTGTGAATGCATCTCACCGAGTTACAGCTTCCCCCTCAAGAAACCTTTCTATAGGACTGTTCTTGTGGAATTTGCAAAGTGATATTTGGAAACCCAGGGCGGGCTCTGGTGAAACAGAAAATATCCTCAGATAAAAACTGGATAGAAGCTCTCTGAGAAACTTTTTTGTGTTCTCTTAATTCATTTCACAGAGTTACAGCTTTCACCTCAAGAAGCCATTCGATAAGACTGTTCTTGTGGAATTTGCAAAGTGATATTTGGAAGCCCATAGAGGGCTATGGTGAAAAAGAAAATATTCTCAGACAAAAACTGGAAACAAGCTTTCTAATAATCTGCTTTGTGATGTGTGTCTTCCCTCACTGAGTTACAGCTGTATTTCGTGGAGCTGTTTGCTGGGCATATTTCTGTGGAATCTGAGACCTGATACTTCGGATCCCTTTGAAGACTATAGTGCCAAAGGAAATATCCTCAGATAAAAATGAGAAAGAAACTTTCTGAGCAACTTCTTTGTGATCTATGAATTCATCTCACCGAGTTACAGCATTCCCCTCAAGAAGCCCTTAGCTAATACACTTCTTGTGGAATTTGCAAAGTGATATTTGGAAGTCCATGGAGGGCTATGGTGAAAAAGAAAATATCTTCAGATAAAAATTGGAAAGAAGCTTTCTGAGACACTGCTTTGTAATGTGTCACTTCCACTCACTGAGTTACAGTTTCTCCTTAAGAAACCCATTGCTAAGAATATTCTGGTGGAATTTGCAAAGTGATATTTGTAAGCACATGGAGGACTACGGTGAAAAAGAAAAAATCCTTAGATAAAAACTGGAAGGATGCTCTTTGAGAAACTGCTTTGTGTTCTCTTTATTCATCTCATAGAGTTACAGCTTTCCGATTAGGAAGCCGTTTGCTAAGACTTCTTGTGGAAATTCCAGAGTGATATTTGGACGCCCATAGAGGGCTATGGTGTAGAAGAAAACATCCTCAGATAATAACTGGAAAAACGGTTTCTGAGAAACTGCTTTGTGATGTGTGACTGCCACTCACTGAGTTACAGCTGTATTTCGCGCAGCTCTTTGCTAGCCTTATTTCTGTGGAATCTGAGAACTGATATTCAGGATCCCTTTGAAGACTATAGGGCCAAAGGAAATACCCTCAGATAACAAAGACAAAGAAGCTTTCTGAGAAACTTCTTTGAGATCTGTGAATTCATCTCACAGAGTTACAGCTTTCCCCTCAAGAAGCCTTTCACTAAGATTGTTCTTGTGGAAATGGCAAAGTGATATTTGGAAGCCCATGGTGGGCTATGGTGAAAAAGAAAATATCCTCAGATAAAAACTGGATAAAAGCTTTCTGAGAAACTGCTTTGTGATGCGTGACTTCCACTGACTGAATTTCAGCTGTATTTCGTGGATCTCTTTGCTAGCCTAATTACTGTGGAATCTGAGAACTGATATTTCGGTTACCTTTGTAGAATATAGGTCCAAAGGAAATATCCTCCGATAAAAATGAGAAAGAAGCTTTGTGAGAAACTTCTTTGTGATCTATGAATTAATCTCACAGAGTTACAGCTTTCACCTCAAGAAGCCTTTCGCTAAGACTGTTCTTGTAGAATTTGCAAACTGATATTTGGAATCCTATGGAGGGCTACAGTGAAAAAGAAACTATCTTCAGATAAAAACTGGAAAGAAGCTTTCTGAGAAATTGCTTTCTGTTCTGTTAATTCACATCACAGAGTTACAGCTTTCCCCTCAAGAAGCCTTTCGCTAAGACTGTTTTTGTGGAATTTGCAAAGTGATATTTGGAAGCCCATGTAGGGCAATGGTGAAAAAGAAAATATCCTCAGATAAATACTTGAAAGAAGCTTTCTGAGAAACTGCTTTGTGTTCTGTTAATTCATCTCACAGAGTTACAGCTTTCCCCTCAAGAAGTCTTTCGCTAAGACTGTTCTTCTGGAATTTGCAAAGCGATATTTGGAAGCCCATAGAGGGCTAAGGTGAAAAAGAAAATATCCTCAGAGAAAAAGTGAAAAAAAGCTTTCTGAGAAACTGCTTTGTGATGTGTGACTTCCACTCCCTGAGTTACACCTGTATTTCATGGAGCTGTTTGCAAGCCTTATTTCTGTGGAATCTGAGAACTGATATTTCGGATCCCTTTGAGTAATATAGGGCCAAAGGAAATATCCTCTGATAGAAATGAGAAAGAAGCTTTCTCAGAAACTTCTTTATGATCTCTGAATTCAACTCACAGAGTTACAGCTTTCCCCTCAAAGACGCCTTTCGCTAAGAATGTTCTTGTGGAATTGGCAAAGTGATATTGGAAAGCCCATGGAGGGCTATGGTTAAAAAGAAAATATCCTGAAATAAAAACTGAAAAGAAGCATTCTGAGAAACTGCTTTGAGTTCTGTTAAATAACTCACAGAATTAAAGCTTTCCCCTCAAGAAGTCTTTCGCTAGGACTGTTCTTGTGGAATTTGTAAAGTGATATTTGGAAGCCCATAGATGGCTTTGGTGAAAAAGAAAATATCCTCACATAAAAAGTGGAAAGAAGCTTTCTTAGAAGCTGCTTTGTGAAGTGTGACTTCCACTCACTGAGTTACAGCTGTATTTTGTGTAGCTCTTTGCTAGCCTTATTTCTGTGGAATCTGAGAACATATATTTCGGATCCTTTTGAAGACTATAGGGCCAAGGAAATATACTCCGATAAAAATGAGAAAGAAGGTTTCTGAGAAACTTGTTTGTAATCTGTGAATTTATCTCACCGAGTTACAGCTTTCTGCTCAAGAACCCTTTCGCTAAGGGTATTATTGTGAAATGTGCATAGTGATATTTGGAAGCCCATGGAAGGCTATGGTGAAAAAGAAATTATCCTCAGATAAAAACTGGAAAGAAGCTTTCTGAGAAACTACTTTGTGATGTGTGAATTCCACTCACTGAGTTACAGCTGTATTTCATGGAGCTCCATGGTCGCCTTATTTCTGTAGAATCTCACAACTGATATATAGGATCCCTTTGTAGTCTATAGGGTCAAAGGAAGTATTCTCGGATAGAAACTAGAAAGAAGTTTTCTGAGAAACTTCTTTGTGATCTGTGAATTCATCTCACAGAGTTACAACTTTCATCTCAAGAAGCCTTTCGCTAAGACTGTTCTTGTGGAGTCTGCAAAGTGATATTTGGAAGCCCATGGAGGGGTATGGTGAAAGAGAAAATATCCTCAGATAAAAACTGGAAAGAAGCTTTCTGAAAAACTGCTTTGTGTTCTACTAATTCATCTCACAGAGTCACAGCTTTGGAAGCCCATAGAGAGCAATGGTGAAATAGAAAATATCCTCAGATAAAAACTGGAAAGAAGTTTTCTGTGAAACCACTTGGTGTTTTGCTAATTCATCTCACAGAGTTACAGCTTTCGCCTCAAGACACCTTTTGCTGAGACTGTTCTTGTGGAATTTGCAAAGTGACATTTGGAAGCCCATGGAGGGCTATGGTGAAAAAGAAAATATCCTCATATAAAAACTATAAAGAAGCTTTCTGAGAAACTGCTCTGTGTTACGTTAATTCACCTGAACAGAGCTACAGCTTTCCCCTCAAGAAGCCTTTCGCTAAGACTGTTCTTATGGAATTTGCAAAGTGATATTTGGAAGCCCATAGTGGGCTACCGTGAAAAAGAAAATATCCTGAGATAAAAACTGGAAAGAAAATTTCTGAGAAACGGCTTTGTGATGTGTGACTTCCACTCACTGAGTTACAGCTGTATTTTGTGCAGCACTTTGCTAGCCTTATTTTTGTGGAATCTGAGAACTGATATTTCGGATGCCTTTGAAGAGTGTAGAGCTAAAGGAAATATCCTCCAATAAAAATGAGAAAGAAAATTTCTGAGAAACTTCTTTGTGATCTGGGAATTCGTCTCACCGAGTACAGCTTTCCCCTCAAGAAGCCTTTCGCTAAGACTGTTCTTGTGCAAGTTGCAAAGTGATATTTGGAGGCCCCTAGAGGGCCATGGTGTAAAAGAAAACATCCTCAGATAACAACTGGAAGGAAGGTTTCTGAGAAACTGCTTTGTGATGTGTGACATCCACTCACTGAATTTCAGCTGTATTTCGTGGAGCACTTTGCTAGCCTAATTTCTGTGGATTCTGAGAACTGATGTTTCGGATCCCTTTGTAGAATATAGAGCCAAAGTTAATATCCTCCGATAAAAATGAGAAAGAAGCTTTCTGAGAAACTTCTTTGTGATCTGTGAATTCATCTCACGGAGTTACAGCTTTCTCCTGAAGAAGCCGTACGCAAAGACTGTTCTTGTGGCTTTTGCGAAGTGATATTTAGAAGCCCTTAGAGGGCTACGTTAAAAAAGAAAATATCCTCAGATAAAAACTGGAAAGAAGGTTTCTGAGACACTAATTTGTGATGTGTGACTTACACTCACTGAGTTACAGCTGTATTTTGAGGAGTTCTTTGGAAGCACTTTTTCTGAGAAATCTGACAACTGATATTTCGAATCCCTTTGAAGACTATAGGGCCAAAGGAAATATCCTCCAATATAAATGAAAAAGAAGCTTTCAGAGAAACTGCTTGGTGTTCTGTTAATTCATGTTACAGAGTCACAGCTTTCCCCTCAAGAAGCCGTTCACTAAGACTGTTCTTGTGGCATTTGCAAAGAGATATTTGGAAGCCCATAGAGGGCAATGGCGAAAAAGAAAATATCCTCTGAGAAAAACTGGAAAGAAGCTTTCTGAGAAACTACTTTATGATGTGTGACTTCCACTCACTGTGTTACAGCTGTATTTCGTGGAGCTCTTTGGAAGCCTTTTTCTGTGAAATCTGAGAACTGATATTTGGGATCCCTTTGAAGACTATTGGGCCAAAGGAAATATCCTCCGATAGAAAAGAGAAAGAAGCTTTCTGAGAAACTTCTTTGTGATCTGTGAATTCATCTCACAGAGTTACAGCTTTCCCATCAAGAAACCTTTCACTAAAACTGTTCTTGTGGATTTTGCAAAGTGATATTTGGAGGCCCATGGAGGGCTATGGTGAAACAGAAAATATACTCAGATAAAAACTGGAAATAAGCTTTTGGGAAACTGCATTGTGTTCTGTTAATTCATCTCAAAGAGTTTCAGTTTTCCATCAAGAACCCTTCAGTAAGACTGTTCTTATGTAAGTTGCAAAGTGATATTTGGAAGCCCACAGAGGGCTATGGTGAAAAAGAGAATATCCTCAGATATAAACTGAAAAATATCTTCCTGGAAATCTGCTTTGTTATCTGTGACTTCCACTCACTGAGTTACAGATGTATTTCGTGGAGTTGTTTGATAGACTTATTTCTGTGGAATCTGAGAACTGATATTTTGGATCTCTTTGAGGACTATAGGGCAAAGGATATATCCTCCGATAGAAATGAGAAAGAAGCTTTCTGAGAAACTTCTTTGTGATCTGTGAATTCATCTCACAGAGTTACAGCTTTCCCCCCAAAGAAGCCTTACGTTAAGACTGTTCTTGTGAAGTTTACAAAGTGATATTTGGAAACCCATGGAGGGCTATGGTGAAAAACAAAATATCCTAAGATAAAAACTGGAAAGAAGCTTTCTGAGAAACTGCTTTGTGTTTGTTAATTCATCTTACAATGTTACATCTTTCCTCTGAAGAAGCTGTTCGCTAAGACTGTTCTTGAGGAATTTGCAAAGTAATATTTGGAAGCCCATAAAGGGCTATGGAGATAAAGAAATTATCCTCAGATAAAAACTGGAAGGTAGCTTTCTGAGAAACTGCTTTGTGATGTGTGACTTCAACTCACTGAGTTACAGCTGTATTTCATGGAGCTCTATGCCCTCTTCTCTTCTGTGGAACCTCACAACTGTTATATCGGATCCCTTTGTAGACTATTGGACCAAAGGAAATATTCCGAGATAGAAATGAATAAGAAGCTTTCTGAGAAACTTCTTTGTGATCTGTGAATTCATCTCACAGAGTTACAGCTTTCCCCTCAAGAAGACTTTCGCTAAGACTGTTCTTGTGGAATTTGCAAAATGATATTTGAAAGCCCAAGGAGGGCTATGGAGAAAAAGAAAATATCCTCAGATAACAATTGGAAAGAAGCTTTCTGAGAAAGTGCTTTGTGTTCTGTTAATTCACCTCACAGAGTTACAGCTTTTCCCTCAAGAAGCCGTTCACTAAGAGTGTTCTTGTGGAATTGGCAAAGTGATATTTGGAAGCCCATAGTGAGCTACGGTGAAAAAGAAAATAGCCTGAGATAAAAACTGGAAAGAAGCTTTCTGAGAAAAGGATTTGTGATGTGTGACTTCCAGTCACTGAGTTACAGCTGTATTTCATGGAGCTCTTTGCTAGCCTAATTTCTGTGGAATCTGAGAACTGATATTTCGGATCCCTTTGTAGAATATAGGGCCTAAGGAAATATGCTCTGATAAAAATAAGAAGGAAGCTCCCTGAGAAACTTCCTTGTGATCTGTGAGTTTATCTCACAGAGTTACAGCTTTCCCCTCAAGAAGCCTTTTTCTGAGACTGTTCTTGTGGAATTTGCGAAGTGATATTTGGAAACCCTTAGAGGGCAAAGGCGAAAACTAAAATATCCTCAGATAAAAACTGGATAGAAGCTTTCTGAGAATCGGCTTTGTGTTCTGTTATTTGATCTCACAGAGTTACAGCTTTCCCCTCAAGAAGCCGTCCGCTAAGACTGCTCTTTTGGAATTTGCAAAGTGATATTTGGAAGCCCATCGAAGGCTACGGTGAAATAGAAAATATCCTCAAATAAAAAGTGCAGAGAAGCTTTCTGAGAAACTGCTTGGTGATGTGTGACTTCCACTCACTGAGTTACAGCGGTATTTCGTGGACCACTTTGCTAGCCCTATTTTTGTGGAATATGAGAACTAATATTTCGGATCCCGTTGAAGACTATACGGTCAAAGGAAATATCTTCCGATAAAAATGAGAAAGAAGCTTTCTGAGCAACTGCTTTGTGATGTGTGACTTACACTCCCTGAGTTACAGCTGTATTTCGTGCAGCTCTTTGCTAGCCTTATTTCTGTGGAATCTGAGAACTGATATTTCGGATTCCTTTGAGGATTATAAGGCCAAAGGAAATAGACTCGGATGGAAATGAGAAAGAAGCTTTCTGAGAAATTTCTTTGTGATCTGTGAATTCATCTCACAGAGTTACCGCTTTCCCTCAAGAAGACTTTCGCTAAGACTGTTCTTGTGGAATTCGCAAAGTGATATTTGGAAACCCATGGAGGGCTATGGAGAGACCGAAAATATCCTCAGATAAAAACTGGAAAGAAGCTTTCTGAGAAACTGCTTTGTGATGTGTGTCTTCCACTCACTGAGTTACAGCTCTATTTCGTTTAGCACATTGCTAGCTTTATTTTTGTGGAATCTGAGAACTGATATTTCGGATCCCTTTGAAGACTACAAGGTCTAAGGAAATATCCTCTGATAAAAATGAGGAAGAAGCTTTCTGAGAAACTTCTTTGTGATCTGTGAATTCATCTCACAGAATTACAGCTTTCCCCTCAAGAAGCCTTTCGGTAAGACTGTTCTTGTGGAATTTGCAAAGTGATTTTGGAAGCCCATGGAGGGCTATAGTGAAAAAGAAAATATCCTCAGATAAAAAATTTAGAGAAGCTTTCTGAGATAATGCTTTGTGTTCTGTCAATTCATCTCACAGAGTTACATCTTTCCCCTCAAGAAGCCGTTCGCTAAGACTGTTCTTTTGGAATTTGCAAAGTGATATTTGGAAGCCCATTGAAGGCTACGGTGAAATAGAAATTATCCTCAGATAAAAACTGGAAAGAAGCTTTCTGAGAAACTGCTTTGTGATGTGTGACTTCCACTCACTGAGTTACAGCTGTATTTCGTGCAGCTCCTTGCTACCATTATTTCTGTGGAATCTGAGAACTGATATTTCGGATTCATTGAAGACTACAGGGCCAAAGGAAATGTTCTCCAATAAAAATGAGAAAGTAGCTTTCTGAGAATCTTCTTTG
The DNA here is from genome assembly GCF_003255815.1 of Theropithecus gelada. Taxonomy (NCBI): domain Eukaryota; kingdom Metazoa; phylum Chordata; class Mammalia; order Primates; family Cercopithecidae; genus Theropithecus; species Theropithecus gelada. Next base: position 2,331,252 of record NC_037688.1, read on the forward strand.
TGATCTGTGAATTCATCTCACAGAATTAGAGATTTCCCCTCAAGAAGACTTTCACTAAGACTGTTCTTGTGGAATTGGCCAAGTGATATTTGGAAGCCCATGGAGGGCTATGTGGAAAAACAAAATATACTCAGATAAAAACAGGAAAGAAGCTTTCTTAGAAACTGCTTTGTGTTCTGTTATTTGATCTCACAGTGTTACAGCTTTTCCCTCAAGGAGCCGTTCCCTAAGACTGTTCTTATGGAATTTAAAAGTGATATTTGGAAGCTCTTAGAGGGCTATGGTGAAAAACAGAATATCCTCAGATATAAACTAAAAAAAAGCGTTCTGAGTAACGGGTTTGTGATGTGTGACTGCCACTCACTGAGTTACAGCTGTATTTCGTGGAGCTCTTTGCTAGCCTTACTTCTGTGGAATCTGAGAACTTTATTTCGGATTCCTTTGAAGACAATTGGGTCAAGGAAATAACCTCCGATAAAAATGAGGAAGAAGCTTTCTGAGAATCTTCTTTGTGATCTGTGAATTCATCTCACAGAGTTACAGCTTTTCCCTCAAGAAGCCTTTTGCTAAGAAAGTTCTTGTGGAATTTGCAAAGTGATTTTGGAAGCCCATGGAGGTCTATGGTGAAAAAGAAAATATCATGAGATAAAAACTGAAGGAAACTTTCTGAGAAACTGATTTGTGTTCTGTTAATTCATCTCACAGAGTAACAGCTTCCCCCTCAAGAAGCCATTCGATAAGACTGTCCTTGTGTAGTTTGCAAAGTGATATTTGGAAGCCCATGGAGGGCTATGGTGAAAAAGAAAATATTCTCAGATAAATACTGGTGGGAAGCTTTGTGAGAAACTGCTTTGTGATGTGTGACTTCCACTCACTGAGTAATATCTGTATTTCATGGAGCTGTTTGCCAGCTTTATTTCTGTGGAATCTGAAAACTGATATTTCGGATCCCTTTGAAGACCATACGGCCAGAGGAAATATTCTCCAATAAAAATGAGAAAGAAGCTTTCTGAGAAACTTCTTTGTGATCTGTGAAATCATCTCACAGAGTTACAGCTTTCCCCTCAAGAAGTGCTTCGCTAAGACTGTTCTTGTGGAATTTGAAAGTTATAGTTGGATGCCCATGGAGGGCTGTGTAGAGAAAGAAAATATCCTCAGATAAAAAGTGGAAAGAAGCTTTCTGAGAAACTGCTTTATGATGTGATGACTTCCAATCACTGAGTTACAGCTGTATTTCGTGGAGCTCTTTGCTAGCCTTATTTCTGTGGAATCTGAGAAATGATATTTCGGATCCCTTGAACACTATACGGGAAGAATAAATGATCTGCAATAAAAATGAGAGAGAAGCTTTCTGAGAAACTTTTTATGATCTGTGAATTCATCTCACGGAGTTACAGCTTTCCCCTCAAGAAGCCTTTCACTAAGACTGTTCTTGTGGAATTTTCAAAGTTATATTTGTATGTCCCTGTAGGGCTATGGTGAAAAAGAAAATATCCTCAGATAAAAACTGGAAAGAAGCTTTCTGAGAAATTGGTTTGTGTCTGTTAATTCATCTCACAAAGTCACAGCTTTTCCCTCAAGAAGCCGTTTGCTAAGACTGTTCTTATGGAAGTTGCAAATCGATATTTGTAAGCCCAGAGAGGGCTATGGTGAAAATGAGAATATCCTTAGATATAAACTGATAAAAAGCTTTCTGAGAAACTGCTTTGTGTTCTTTTAATACATCTCACAGAGTAACAGTTTCCCCTCAAGAAGCCGTTCGCTAAGACTGTCCTTGTGGAATTTTCAAAGTGCTATTTGTAAGCCCATAGAGGGCAATGGTGAAAAAGAAAATATTCTCAGATAAAAAATTGTGGGAAGCTTTGTGAGAAACTGCTTTGTGATGTGTGAATTCCACTCACTGAGTTACATCTGTATTTCATGGAGCTCCCTGCTAGCTTTATTTTTCTGGAATCTGAGAACTAATATTGCAGATCCCTTTGATGACTATTTGGCCAAAAGAAATATCCTCGGATGGAAATGAGAAAGAAGCTTTCTGAGAATTTTCTTTGTGATCTGTGAATTCATCTAACAGAGTTACAGATTTCCCCTCGAGAAGCGTTTCACTAAGACTGTTTTTGTGGAATTTGCAAAGTGATATTTGGAAGCCCATTGAAGGCTACAGTGAAATAGAATATATCCTCAGATAAAAACTGGAAAGAAAATTTCTGAGAAACTGCTTTGTGATGTGTGACTTCCACTCACTGAGTTACAGCGGTATTTCATGGAGCTGTTTGCTAGCCTTATTTCTGTGGAATCTGAGATCTGATATTTCGAATCCCTTTGAAGACTATAGGGCCTATGGAATTATCCTCCGATAAAAACTGGAAAGAAGCTTTCTGAGAAACTGCTTTGTGTTCTCTGAATTCATCTCACAGAGTTACAGCTTTCCCCTTCAAGAAGCCTTCGCTAAGACTGTTCTTGTGGAATTTTTAAAGTGATATTTGGAAGACCTTGGAGGGCTATGGTGAAAAAGAAAATATCCTCAGATAAAAACTGGAAAGAAGCATTCTGAGAAATTGCTTTGTGTTCTGTTAATTCATCTCACAGAGTCACAACATTTCCATCAAGAAGCCGTTCGCTAAGACTGTTCTTATGGAAGTTGCAAACTGATATTTGGAAGCCCATAGAGGGCTATGGTGAAAATGAGAATATCCTTAGTTATGAACTGAAAAAACTTTTCTGAGAAACTGCTTTGTGATATGTGGCTTCAACTCACTGAGTTACAGTGGTATTTCGTGAAGCATTTGCTAGCCTTATTTTTGTGGAGTCTGAGAACTGATATTTCGGATCCCTTTGAAGACTATAGGGTCAAAGGAAATATCCTCCGATCAAAATGAGAAAGAAGCTTTCTGAGAAACTTCTTTGAGATCTGTGAATTCATCTCACAGAGTAACAGCTTTCCCCTCAAGAAGCCTTTCGCTAAGACTGTTGTTGTGGAATTTACAAAGTGATTTTGGAAGCCCAAGGAGGGCTATGGTGAAAAAGAAATATCCTCCCATAAAAACTTGAAAGAAGCTTTCTGAGAAACTCCTTTGTGTTCTGTTAATTCATCTCACAGAGTTACAGCTTTCCCCCTCAAGAAGCCCTTCGCTAATACTGTTTTTTTGGAATATGCAAAGTGATATTCTGAAGCCCATAGAGGGCAACGTTGAAAAAGAAAAGGTCCGCAGATAAAAACTGGAAAGAAGCTTTCTGAGAAACTGCTTTGTGATGTGTGACTTACACTCACTGAGTTACAGCTGTATTTTGTGGAGCACTTTGCTTCCATTATTTCTGTGGAATGTGAGAACTGATAGTTGGGATACCTTGAACACTACAGGGCCAAAAGAAATATCCTTCGATAAAAATGAGAAAGAAGCTTTCTGGGAAACTTCTTTGTGATCTGTGAATTCATCTCACAGCATTAGAGATTTCCCCTCAAGAGGACTTTCACTAAGACTCTTCTTGTGGTATTTGGAAAGTGATATTTGGAAGCCCATGGAGGGCCATGGTGAGAAAGAAAATATCCTCAGATAAAAACTGAAAAGAAGATTTCAGAGAAACTGCTTTGTGATGTGTGACTTCTAATCACTTAGTTACAGCTGTATTTCGTGGAACAGTTTGCTAGCCTTATTTCTGTGGTATCTGAGAACAGATATTTCGTATCCCTTTGAAGATTATAGGGACAAAGGAAGTATCCTCTGATAAAAATAAGAAAGAAGCTTTCAGAGAAACTTCTAGGTGATCTGTAAATTCATCTCACAGAGTTGCAGCTTTCCCCTGAGGAAGCCATTTGCTAAGACTGTTCTTGTGGAACTTGCAAAGTGATATTTGGCAGCCCTTAGAGGGCTCCAGTGAAAAAGAAATTATCCTCCGATAAAAACTGGAAAGGAGATTTCTGAGAATCTGCTTTGTGTTCTGTCTATTTATCTCACAGAGTTACAGCTTTCCCGTCAAGAAGCCGTTCGCTAAGACTGTTCTTGTGGAATTTCCCAAGTGATATTCTGAAGCCCATGGAGGGCTATGGTGAAAACGAAAATATCCTCAGATAAAAAATGGAACGAATCTTTCTGAGAAACTGCTTTGTGATGTGTTACTTCCACTCACTGAGTTGCAGCTGTTTTTCGTGGAGGTCTTTGCTAAGCTTGTTTCTGTTGAATCTGAGAACTGATATTTCGGATGCCTCTGAAGAGGATAGGGTCAAATGAAAATCCTCCGAGAAAAATGAGAAAGAAGCTTTTGGAGAAACTTCTTTGTGATCTGTGAATTCATCTCACAGAGTTACAGCTTTCCTCTCACGAAGCCATTCGCTAAGACTGTTCTTGCGGAATTTGCAAAGTGATATTTGGAAACCCATGGAGGGCTATGGTGAAAAGAAAATATCGTCAGATAAAAACTGGAAGGAAGCTTTCAGAGAAACTGCTTTGTGTTCTGTTAAATCATCTCACACTTTTACAGCTGTCCCCTCAAGAAGCCGTTCGCTAAGACTGTTCTTGTGGAATTTCAAAGTGATATTTGGAAGCCCAATGGTGGCTATGGTGAAAAAAAACATATCCTCATATTAACACTGGATAGAAACTTTCTGAGAAACTGTTTTGTGATGTTTGACTTCCACTAGAGAGTTACAGCTGTATTTCGTTGGGATCTTTGCTAGCCTTATTTCTGTGGAATCTGAGAACTGATATTTCAGATCCCAATGAAGACTATAGGGCCGAAGGAAATATCCTCCGATAAAAATGAGATAGAAGCTTTCAGAGAAACTTCTTTGTGATATTTGAATTCATCTCACAGAGTTACAGCTTTCCCCTCAAGATGCCGGTCGCTAGGACTTTACTTGTGGAATTTGCAAAGTGATATTTGGAAGCCCAATGAGGGTTATGTTGAAAAAGAAAATATCCTCCGATTAAAATTGGAAAGAAGCTTTCTGAGAAACTGCTTTGTGAAGTGTGACTTCCACTCACTGAGTTACAGACTTACTTCGTGGAACTCTTTGCTAGCCTTATTTCTGTGGAATCTGAGAACTGATATTTCGGATCCCTTTGAAGACTATAGGGCCAAAGGATATATCCTCCAATAGAAATGAGAAAGAAGCTTTCTGAGAAACTTCTTTGTGATCTGTTAATTCGTCTCACAGAGTTACAGCTTCCCCCTCAATAAGCCGTTCGATAAGACTGTTCTTGTGGAATTTGCAAAGTTATATTTGGAAGCCCATAGAGGGCGATGCTGAAAAAGAAAATATCCTCAGATAAAACTGGAAAGAAGATTTCTGAGAAACAGCTTTGTGTTCTGTGAATTCATCTCACAGAGTTATAGCTTTCCCTCAGAAGCCGTTCACGAAGACTGTTTTGTGGAATTTGCAAACTGATATTAGGAAGCCTTTAGAGGCCTATGGTGAAAAAGAAAAAATCCTCAGATGAAAACTGGAAAGAAGCTTTCTGAGAAACTGCTTTGCGATGTGTGTCTTCCACTCACTGAGTTACAGCTGTATTTCATGGAGCACTTTGCTGGTCTTATTTCTGTAGAAACTGAGAACTGATATTTCAGATCCATTTGAAGACTATAGGGCCAAAGGAAATATCCTCTGATAGAAATGAGAAAGCAGGTTTCTGAGAAACTGTTATGTGTTCTGTAAATTCATCTCACAGAGTTACAGCTTTCCCCTCAAGAAGTCGTTCGCTAATACTGTTCTTTTGGAATTTGCAAAGTGATATTTGGAAGCCCTTGTAGGGCTATGTTGAAAAAGAAAATATCCTCACGTAAAACCTGGAAGGAAGCTTTCTGAGAAACTGCTTTGTGTTCTGTTAATTCATCTCACAGAGTTACAGCTTTCCCCTCAAGAAGCCGTTCTGTAAGACTGTTCTTGTGGAATTTCCAAAGTGATATTTGGAAGCCCATGGAAGGCTATAGTGAAAGAGAAAATATCCTCAGATAAAAACTGGAAAGAAGATTTCTGAGAAACTGCTTTGTGATGTGTGACTTCCACTCAGAGAGTTACAGCTGTATTTCCTGGAGCTCTTTGCTAGCCTCATTTCTGTGGAATCTGAGAACTGATATTTCGGATCCCTTTGAAGACTATAGGGCCAAAGGATATATCCTCCAATAGAAATGAGAAAGAAGCTTTCTGAGAAACTTCTTTGTGATCTGTTAATTCGTCTCACAGAGTTACAGCTTCCCCCTCAATAAGCCGTTCGATAAGACTGTTCTTGTGGAATTTGCAAAGTTATATTTGGAAGCCCATAGAGGGCGATGCTGAAAAAGAAAATATCCTCAGATAAAACTGGAAAGAAGCTTTCTGAGAAACTGCTTTGTGTTCTGTTAATTCATCTCACAGAGTTACAGCTTTACCCTCAAGAAGCCTTTGGCTAAGACTATTCTTGTGGAATATGCAAAGTGATATTTGGAAGCCCATAGAGGGCTATGGTGAAAAAGTAAATATGCTCAGATAAAAACTATAAGGAAGCTTTCTAGGAAACTGCTTTGCGATGTGTGACTTCCACTCACAGAGTTACAGCTGTATTTTGTGGAGTTCTTTGCTGAAATTATTTCTGTGGAATCTGAGAACTGATATTTCGTATCCCTTTGAAGACTATTTGGTCAAAGGAAATATCCTCTGATAGAAATGAGAAAGAAGATGTCTGAGAAACTTCTTTGTGATCTGTGAATTTATCTCAGAGAGGTACAGCTTTCCCCTCAAAAAGTCTTTCACTAAAACTGTTCTTGTGGAATTTGCAAAGTGATATTTGGAAGCGCATGGAGGGCTATGGTGAAAAATAAAATATCCTCAGATAAAAACTGGAAAGAGCTTTCTCAGAAACTGTTTTGTGTTCTGTTACTTCAACTCACAGAGTTACAGCTTTCCCCTCAAGAAGCCATTCGCTAAAACTGTTCTTGTAGAATTTGCAAAGTGATATATAGGAAGCCCATAGAGGGCTATGGTGAAAAATAAAATATCCTCAGATAAAAACTGTAAAGAAGCTTTGTCAGAAACCTCTTTGTGAAGTGTGACTTCCACTCACTGAGTTACAGCTGTATTTGGTGGAGCACTTTCTAGTCTTATTTCTGTGGAGTCTGAGAACTGATAGCTCGGATCCCTTTGAATACTATACTGCCAAAGGAAAAATCCTCCAATAAAAATCAGAAAGAAGCTTTCTGAGAAACTTCTTTGTGATCTGTGAATTCATCTCACAGAGTTACAGCTTTCCTCTCAAGAAGCCTTTCTCTAATACTGTTCATTTGGAATTTGCAAAGTGATATTTGGAAGCCCTTGGAGGGCTACGGTGAAAAAGAAAATATCCTAAGATAAAAACTGGAAACAGTTTTCTCAGAAACTGTTTTGTATTCTGTTACTTCATCTCACAGAGTTACAGCTTTCCACTCAAGAAGCCAGTCACTAAGTGTGTTTTTGTGGAATTTTCAAAGTGATATTTCTAAGCCCATAGAGGGCTATGGTGAATAAGAAAATATCCTCAGATAAAAACTGGAAAGAAGCTTTCTGAGAAACAGCTTTGTGTTCCATTAATTCATATCAAAGAGTTACATCTTTCCCCTCCAGAGGCCATTCACTAAGACTGTTCCTGTGGAATTTGCAAAGTGATATTTGGAAGCCCATGGAGGGCCATGGTGAAAAAGAAAATATCCTCAGATAAAAACTGAAAAGAAGCTTTCAGAGAAACTGCTTTGTGATGTGTGACTTCCACAAACTGAGTTACAGCTGTATTTCGTGGAGCTTTTTTGAACCTTATTTCTGTGTAATCTGAAAACTTATATTTCAGGTCCCTTTGAAGACTATATGGCCAAAGGAAATATCCTATGATAGAAATGAGAAAGAAGCTTTCTGAGAAACTTCTTTTTGATCTGTGAATTCATCTCACTGTTTTACAGCTTTCCCCTAAAGAAGCCTTTCTCTAAGACTGTTCTTGTGGAATTTGCAATGTGATATTTGGAAGCCGTTGGAGGGCTATGGTGAAAAAGAAAATATCTTCAGATAAAAACTGGAAAGAAGCTTTCTGAGAAACTGCTTTGTGTTCCCTTAAATAATCTCACAGAGTCAGAGCTTTCTCCTCAAGAAACCGTTCGCTAAGACTCTTCTTGTAGAATTTGCAAAGTAATATTTGGAAGCCCATGGTGGGATTGGGTGAAAAAGAAAATATCCTCAGACAAAAACTGTAAAGAAACTTTCTGAGAAACTGCTTTGTGTTCTGTTAATCCATCTCAAAGGGTTACAGCTTTCCCCTCCAGAAGCCGTTCGATAAGACTGTTCTTGTGGAATTTGCAAAGCGATATTTGAAGCCCATGGTGGGCTATGGTGAAAAAGAAAATATTCTCAGATAAAAACTGGAAAGAAACTTTCTGAAAAACTATTTTTGTTCCAATAATTCATCAAGCAGAGTTACAGCTTTCCCCGCAAGAAGCCATTCGCTAACACTGTTCTTGTGGAATTTGCAAAGTGATATTTGGAAGCCCATAGAGGGATATGGTGAAAAAGAAAATATTCTCAGATAAAAAATTGAAGGAAGCTTTCTGAAAAACTGCTTTGTGTTCCTTGAATTCATCTCAAAATGTTTCAGCTTACCCCTCAAGAAGTCATTCGCTAAGACTGTTCTTGTGGAATTTACAAAGTCATACTTGGAGGCCCATAGAGGGCTATGATGAAAAAGAAAATATCCTCAGCTTAAAACGGAAAGAAGCTTTCTGAGAAACTGTTTTGTGATTTGGGATTTTCACTCACTGAGTTACAACTGGACTTCGTGGAGATCTTTCCTCTCCTTATTTCAGTGGAACTTGAGAACTGATATTTCAGATCCCTTTGAAGGCTTTAGGGCCAAAGGAAATATCCTCCGATATAAATGAGAAAGAAGCTTTCTGAGAAACTTCCTTGTGATCTGTGAATTCTTCTCACATAGTTACAGCTTTCCCCTCAAGAAGCCTTTCGCTAAGACTGTTCTTGTGGAATTTGCAAAGTGATATTTGGAAGCCCATGGCAGGCTGTGGTTGAAAAGAGAATATCCTCAGATAAAAACAGGAAAGAAGCTTTCTGAGAAACTGCTTTGTGTTCTGTTAATTCATCTCACAGAGATGCAGGTTTCCCCTCAAGAAGCCATTCGCTAAGACTGTTCTTATGGAATTTGCAAAGTGATCTTTGGAAGTCCATAGAGGTCTATTTTGAAGAAGAAAATATCCTCAGATAAAAACTGGAAAGAAGCTTTCTGAGAAACTGCTTTGTGTTCTCTTAATTCATCTCACAGAGTTACAGCTTTCCCCATAGGAAGCCTTTGGCTAAGACTGTTCTTGTATAATTTGCAAAGTGATATTTGGAAGCCCATGGAGGGCTATGGTGAGAAAGAAAATATCCTCAGATAATCACTAGAAAGAAGCTTTGTGAGAAACTGCTTTGTGATGTGTGACTTCCACTCACTGAGTTACAGCTGTATTTCGTGGACCTGTTTCCTAGCCTTATTTCTGTGGATTCTGAGAACTGATATTTCAGATCTCTTTGAAGACTATAGGGCCAAAGGAAATATCCTCCGATAAAAATGAGAAAGAAGCTTTCTGAGAAACTTCTTTGTGATCTGTCAATTCATCTCACAGAGATACAGCTTTCCCCTTAGGAATCCTTTTGCTAAGACTGTTCTTGTGGAATTTTCAAAGTGATATTTGGAAGCCCATGGAGGGATACGGTGAAAAAGAAAATACCCTCAGATAAAAACTGGAAAGAAGTTTTCTGAGACACTGTTTTGTGTTCTGTTAATTCCTCTATCAGAGTTGCAGTTTCGCCTCAAGAAGCCTTTCGCTAAGACCGTCTTTTGGAATTTGTAAAGTGATATTTGGAAGCCCATAGAGGGCTATGGTGAAAAAGAAAATATCCTCAGAGAAAAAATAGAAAGGAGTTTTCTGAGAACCTGGTTTGTGATGTGTGACTTCCACTCACTGAGTTGCAGCTGTAGTTCATGGCGGTGTTTGCTAGCCTTTTTTCTGTTGAATCTGAGATATGATATTTCGGATTCCTTTGAAGACTATAGGGATAAAGGAAATATCCTCTGATAAAAATGAGAAAGAAGCTTTCTGAGACACTGTTTTGTGTTCTATAAATTCATCTCACAACGTTACAGATTTCCCCTCAAGAAGCAACTCGCTAAAGTGTTCTTGTGGTATTTGTAAGGTGATATTTTGAAGCCCCTGGACCGCTATGCTGAATAAGAAAACATCCTCAGATCAAAAACTGCAAAGAAGCTTGCTGAGAAACGGCTTTGTGACGTGTGACTTCCACTCCCTGAGTTCCAGCTGCATTTCATAGAGCTGTTTGCTAGCCTTATTTTTGTGGAATATGAGAACTGATATTTCCGAACTCTTTGAAGACTATAGGGCCAAAGGAAATATGCTCCGATGAAAATGAGAAAGAAGCTTTCTGCGGAACTTCTTTGTCATCTGTGAATTCATCTCACAGAGTTACAGCTCTCCCCTCCAGAAGCCGTTCGCTAAGACTGTTCTTGTGGAATTTGCAAAGTGATATTTAGAAGCCCATGTAGGGCTATGGTGAAAAAGAAAATATCCCCAGATTAAAACTGGAAACAAAGCTTCTGAGAAACTTCTTTGTGATATGTGAATTCATCTCACAGTGTTACAGCTTTCCCCTCAAGAAGTCTTTCCCGAAGACTGTTCTTGTGGAATTTGCAAAGTGATATTTGGAAGCCCATGGAGGGCTATGGTGAAAAACAAAATATCCTCAGATAAAAACTGGAAAGAAGGTTTCTGAGAAACTGCTTTCTGTTCTGTGAATTCATCTCACAGAGTTACAGCTTTCCCTTTCAGAAGCCGTTTGCTAAGACTGTTCTTGTGGAATTTGTAAAGTGATATTTGGAAGCCCACAGAGGCCTATGGTGAAAAAGAAAATATCCTCAGATGAAAACTGGAAAGAAGCTTTTTGAGTACTGCTTTGTGATGTGTGACTTCCACTCACTGAGTTACAGCTATATTTCGTGGAGCTGTTTGCTAGCCTTATTTCTGTGGAATCTGAGAACTGATATTTCGAATCCCTTTGAAGACTATAGGGCCTATGGAAATATCCTTCCATAAAAATGGGAAAGAAGCTTTCTGAGAAACTTCTTTGTGATCTGTGAATTCATCTCACAGAGTTACAGCTTTCCTCTCAAGAAGCCTTTCCCTAAGACTGTTCTTGTGGAATTTGCAAAGTGATATTTGGAAGCCCATGGAGGGCTATGGTGGAAATTGAAATATCCTCAGAAAAAAACTGTAAAGAATCTTTCTGAAAAATTGCTTTGTTTTCTGTGAATTCATCTCACAGTGTTACAGCTTTCTCCTCCTGAAGCCGTTCACTAAGAATCTTCTTATGGAATTTGCAAAGTGATATTTCCAAGCCCAAAGAGGCTTATGGTGAAAAAGAAAATATCTCCAGATGAAAAGTGGAAAGAAGCTTTCTGAGAAACTGCTTTTTGATGTGTGACTTCCACTCACTGAGTTACAGCTGTATTTCCTGGAGCTGTTTGCTAGCCTTATTTCTGTGGAATCTGAGAACTGATATTTCTGATGACTTTGAAGCCTACAGTGCCAAAGGAAATATTCTCCGATAAAAATGAGGAAGAAAATTTTTGAGAAACTTCTTTGTGATCTGTGAATTCATCTCACAGATATACAGCTTTCCCTTCAAGAAGTCTTTCGCTAAGACTGTTCTTGTGGAATTTGCACAGTGATATGTGGAAGCCCATGGAGGGCTGTGGAGAGAAAGAAAATATCCTCAGAAAAAAACGGGAAATAAATTTTCTAGAAACTGCTTAGTGTTCTGTTAATTCATCTCACCGTGTTACAGCTTTCCCCTCAAGAAGCCTTTCGCTAAAACTGTTCTTGGGGAATTTCCAAAGTGATATTTGGAAGCCCATAGAGGGCTATGGTAAAAAAGAAAATATCCTCAGATAAAAACTGGAAAGAATTTTTCGGAGAAACTGCTCTGTGTTCTGTTGTTTCATCTCACAGACTTACTTCTTTCCCCTCAAGAAGCCGTTCGCTAAGTCTGTTCTTGTGGAATTTGCAAAGTGATATTTGAAAGGCTATAGAGGGGTATTGTAAAAAGCAAATATCCTCTGATAAAAACTAGAAAGAAGCTTTCTGAGAAACTGCTTTTTGATGTTTGACTTCCACTCACTGAGTTACAGCTGTATTTCCTGGAGCTGTTTGCTAGCCTTATTTCTGTGGAATCTGACAACTGATATTTCTGATGACTTTGATGCCTACAGTGCCAAAGGAAATATCCTCCGATAAAAATGAGAAAGAATCTTTCTGAGAAATTTCTTTGTGATCTGTGAATTCATCTCACAGGGTTACAGCTTTCCCCTCTAGAAGCCTTTCAGTAAGATTGTTCTTGTGGAATTTGCAAAGTGGTATTTGGAAGCCCAAGGAAGTCTATGTTGAAAAAGAAAATATCCTCAGATAAATACTGGATAGAAGTTTTCTAAGAAACTGCTTTGTGTTCTGTTAATTTATCTTACAGAGTTACAGCTTTCCCCTCAGGAAGCCTTTCGCTAAGACTTTTTTGGTGGAATTTGCAAAGTGATATTTGGAAGCCCATAGAGGGCAATGGTGAAAAAGAAAATATCCTAAGATAAAAACTGGAAAGAACCTTTCAGAAAAACTGCTTTGTGTTCTGTGAATTCATCTCACAGAGATACAGCTTTCCCCTCATGAAATCATTCGGTTAGTCTTTTCTTGTGGAATTTTCAAAGTGATATTTGGAAGCCCATAGAGGGCTACTGTGTAAAAGAAATATCCTCAGATAAAAACTAGAAAGAAGCTTTCTGAAAAACTGCTTTGTAATGTGTGACTTCCACTCAATCAGTTACAGCTGTAGTTCGTGGAGCTCTTTGCTAGTCTATTTCTGTGGAATCTAAGAACGGATATTTAGGATCCCTTTGAAGACTATAGGGCTAAAGGAAATATCCTCCGATAAAAATGAGAAAGAAGCTTTCTGAGAAACTGTTTTGTGTTCTGTAAATTCATCTCACAGAGTCACAGCTTTCCCCTCAGAAATCCTTTCACTAAGAATGTTCTTGTGGAATTTGCAAAGTGATATTTGGAAGCTCATAGAGGGCTATGGTGAAAAAGAAAATACCTTCAGATAAAAACTAGATTGAAGCTTTCTGAGAAACTGCTTCGTGATGTGTGACTTCCACTCACTGAGTTACAGCTGTATTTCGTGGAGCTGTTTGCTAGCCTTCTTTCTGTGGAATCTGAGAACTGATATTTCGCAACCATTTGAAGAGTGTAGGGCCAAAGGAAATATCGTCCGATAAAAATGAGAAAGAAGCTTTCTGAGAAACTGCTTTGTGTTCTGTAAATTCATCTCACAGAGTTACAGCTTTCCCTTCAAGGAAGGCTTTCGCTAAGAGTGTTCTTGTGGAATTTGCAAAGTGACATATGGAAGACCATAGTGGGCTTTGGTGAAAAAGAAAATATCCTCAGATAAACACTGGAAAGAATCTTTCTGAGAAACTGCTTTGTGATAAAAGAATTCCAGTCACTGAATTACAGCTGTGTTTCGTGGAGCTGTTTGCTAGCCTTATTTCTTTGGAATCTGAGACCTGATATTACAGATCCGTTTGAAGATTATAGGGCCAAAGGAAATATCCTCCGATAAAAATGAGAAAGAAGCTTTCTTTATTTTTTTTTTTTTTTTCTTTTGAGACGGAGTCTCGCTGTGTCGCCCAGGCTGGAGTGCAGTGGCGCGATCTCGGCTCACTGCAAGCTCCGCCTCCCGGGTTCACGCCATTCTCCCGCCTCAGCCTCCGAGTAGCTGGGACTACAGGCGCCCGCCACCACGCCCGGCTAGTTTTTTGTATTTTTAGTAGAGACGGGGTTTCACCATGTTAGCCAGGATGGTCTCGATCTCCTGACCTCGTGATCCACCCGCCTCGGCCTCCCAAAGTGCTGGGATTACAGGCTTGAGCCACCGCGCCCGGCCCGAAAGAAGCTTTCTGTGAAACTTCTTTGTGAACTGTGAATTCATCTCACAGAGTTACAACTGTCCCCTCAAGAAGCCTTTCGCTAAGACTGTTCTTGTGGAATTTGCAAAGTGATATGTGGAAGGCCGTAGAGGGCTTTGGTGAAAAAGAAAATATCCTCAGACAACAATTGGCAAGAAGCTTTCTGAGAAACTGCTTTGTGTTCTTTGTATTCATCTCACAGTGTTACAGCTTTCCCCTCAAGAAGCCTTTCACTAAGACTGTTCTTGTGGAATTTGAAAAGTGATATTTGGAAGCCCATAGAGTGCTATGGTGAAAAAGGAAATATCCTCAGATAAAAACTGGAAAGAAGCTTTCTGAGAAACAGTTTTGTGATGTGTGACTTTCATTCACTGAGTTACAACTGTATTTCGTGGAGCTGTTTTCTAGCCTTATTTCTGTGGAATCTCAGAACTGATATTTCAGAACCCTTTGAAGACTATAGGGCCAGAGAAAATATACTTCGATAAAAATGATAAAGAAGCTTTCTGAGAAACTTCTTTGTGATCTGTGAATTCATCTCACAGAGTTACAACTTTCCCCTCAAGAATCCTTTCGCTAAGACTGTTCTTATGAAATTGGCAAAGTGATATTTGGAAGCCCCTGGAGGGCTATGGTAAGGAAGAAAATATCCTCAGATAAAAACTGGAAAGAAGCTTTCGGAGAAACTGCTTTGTGTTCTGCTACGTCATCTCAGAGAGTTTCAGCATTCCCCTCAAGAGGCCGTTCCCTAAGACTGTTGTTGGGAATTTGCAAAATGATATTTGGAAGCCCATGAGGGCTACGGTGAAAAAGAAAATATGCTCAGATAAAAACTGGAAAGGAGCTTTCTGAGAAACTGCTTTGTGATGTGTGACTTCCGCTCACTGAGTTACAGCTGTATTCGTGGAGCTCTTTGCTAGCCTAATTTCTGTGGATTCTGGGAACTGGTATTTCAGATCCCTTTGAAGACTCCAGGGCCAAATGAAATATCCTCTGATAAAAATGATGAAGAGGCTTTTTGAGAAACCTCTTTGTGATCTGTGAATACATCTCACAGAGTTACAGCTTTCCCCTCCAGAAGTCTTTCGCTAAGACTGTTCCTGTCGAATTTGCAAAGTGATATTTGGAAACACATGGAGGGCTGTGGAGAAAAAGAAAATATCCTCAGAATAAAACTGGAAAGAAGTATTCTGAGAAACTGCTTTGTGTTCTGTTAATTCATATCACAGAGTTACAGCTTTCTCCTCAAGAAGCCTTTCCCTAAGACTGTTCTTTCGGAATTTCCAAAGTGATATTTGGAAGCCCATAGTGGGCTATGGTGAAAAAGACAATATCCTCAGAAAAAAACTGGAAAGAAGCTTTCTGAGAAACTGCTCTGTGTTCTGTTAATTCATCTCACAGAGTTACAGCTTTCCCCTCAAGAAGCCGCTCGCTAAGACTGTTCATGTGGAATTTGCAAAGTGATATTTGGAAGCCTATAGTGGGCTATCGTGGAAAAGAAAATATGCTCATATAAAAACTGGAAAGAAGCTGTCTGAGAAACTGCTTTGTGATGTGTGACTTGCCCTCACTATGTTACAGCTGTATTTCATGGAACTGTTTGCTAGCCTAATTTCTGTGGAATCTGAGAACTGATATTTCGGATCCCTTTGAAGACTATAAGGCCAAAGGAAATATCCTCTGATAAAAATGAGGAAGAAACTTTTTGAGAAACCTCTTTGTGATCCGTGAATTCATTTAACAGAGTTACAGATTTCACCTCAAGAAGCCGTTCCCTGAGACTGTTCTTGTGGAATTTGAAAAGTGATATTTGGAAGCCCCTGGAGGGGTATGGTGTAAAAGAAAATATCCTCAGATAAAAACTGGAAAGAAGCTTTCTGAGAAACTGCTTTGGGTTCTGTTAATTCATCTTACAGATTTACAGCTTTCCCCTGAACAAGGCTTTCGCTAAGACTGTTCTTCTGGTATTTGCAATGTGGTATTTGGAAGCCCGTAGAGGGCAATGGTGAAAGAGAAAATATCCTCAGTTAAAAAGTGGAAAGAAGCATTCTCAGAAACTCCTTTGTGATGTGTGAATTCCACTCTGTGAGTTACAGCTGTGTTTCGTGGAGCTCTTTGTTAGCCTTATTTCTGTGGAATCTGAGAAATAATATTTCGGATCCCATTGAAGGCTACAGTGCCTAAGGAAATATCCTCTGACAAAAATGGGAAAGAAGCTTTCTGCGAAACTTCTTTGTGATTTCTGAATTCATGTCACAGAGTTACAGCTTTCCCCTAAAGAAGCCTTTTGCTAAGACTATTCTTGTGTAATTGGCAAAGTGATATTTGGAAGCCCGTGGAGGGCTATGGTGAAAAAGAAAATATCCTCACATAAAAACTGGAAAGAAGCTTTCTGAGAAACTGCTTTGTGTTCTGTTAATTAATCTCAGAGAGTTTCAGCTTTCCCCTCAGGAGGCCGTTCGCTAAGACTGTTCTTGTGGAATTTGCAAAGTGATATTTGAAAGCCCATGAGGGCTAAGGGGAAAAGAAAATATGCTCAGATAAAAACTGGAAAGAAGCTTTCTGAGAAACTGCTTTGTGATGTGTGACTTCCACTCACTGAGTTACAGCTGTATTCGTGGAGCTCTTTGCCAGCTTAATTTCTGTGGATTCTGAGAACTGATATTTCGGATCCCTTTGAAGACTATAGGGCCAAAGGAAATATCCTCCGATAAAAATGAGGAAGAAGGTTTTTGAGAAACTTCTTTGTGATCTGTGAATTCATCTCGCAGATTTACAGCATTCCCCTCAAGAAGTCTTTCGCTAAGACTGTTCTTGTGGAATTTGCAAAGTGATCTTTGGAAGCCCACGGAGGGCTGTGGAGAAAAAGAAAATATCGTCAGAAAAAAACTGGAAAGAAATTTTCTGTGAAACTGCTTTGTGTTCTCTTAATTCATCTCACAGAGTTACAGCTTTCCCCTCAAGAAGCCTTTCGCTAAAACTGTTCTTGGGGAATTTCCAAAGTGATATTTGGAAGCCCATAGAGGGCTATGGTGAAAAAGAAAATATCCTCAGGTAAAAACTGGAAAGAATTTTTCGGAGAAACTGCCCTGTGTTCTGTTATTTCACCTCACAGAGTTACAGCTTTCCTCTCAACAAGCCGTTAGCTTAGAATGTTCTTGTGGAATTTGTAAAGTGATATTTGGAAGCCCATAGAGGGCTATCATGAAAAAGAAAATATGCTCAGATAAAAACTGGAAAGAAGCTTTCTGAGAAACTGCTTTGTGATGAGTGACTTCCACTCACTGAGTTACAGCTGTATTCGTGGAGCTCTTTGCTAGCCTAATTTCTGTGGAATCTGAGAACTGATATTTCATATCCCTTTGAAGACTACAGGGCCAAATGAAATATCCTCCGATAAAAATGATGAAGAAGCTTTTTGAGAAACCTCTTTGTGATCTGTGAATTCATCTCACAGAGTTACAGCTTTCCCCTCCTGTCTTTCGCTAAGACTGTTCCTGTCGAATTTGCAAAGTGATATTTGGAAGCCCTCGGAGGGCTGTGGAGAAAAAGAAATTATCCTCAGAATAAAACTGGAAAGAAGTTTTCTGAGAAACTGCTTTGTGTTCTGTTAATTCGTATCACAGAGTTACAGCTTTCTCCACAAGAAGCCTTTCCCTAAGACTGTTCTTTCGGAATTTCCAAAGTGATATTTGGAAGCCCATAGTGGGCTATGGTGGAAAAGAAAGTATCCTCATAAAAAAACTGGAAAGAAGCTTTCTGAGAAACTGCTTTGTGATGTGTGAGTTAAACTCACTGAGATACAGGTGTATTTCCTGGAGGTGTTTGCTGGCCTTATTTCTGTGGAATCGGAGAACTGATATTTCGGATGTCTTTGAAGACTGTAGGGCAAAAGGAAATATCCTCCGAAAAAAATGAGAAAGAATCTTTCTGAGAAATTTCTTTGTGGTCTGTGAATACATTTCACAGTGTTACAGCTTTCCCCTCAAGTAGCCTTTCCCTAAGACTGTTCTTGTGGAATTTGAAAAGTGACATTTGGAAGCCCAAGGAGGGGTATGGTGTAAAAGGAAATATCCTCAGATAAAAACTGGAAAGAAGCTTTCTGAGAAACTTCTTTGTGTTCTGTTAATTCAGTTCACAGACTTACAGTTTTCCCTTGAACAAGGCTTTCACTAAGACTGTTCTTGTGGAATTTGCAAAGTGATATTTGGAAGCCCGTAGAGGGCAATGGTGAAAAAGGAAACATCCTCAGATAAAAACTGGAAAGAAGCATTCTGAGAAACTGCTTTGTGATGTGTGACTTCCACTCAGTGACTTACAGGTGTATTTCGTTGAGCACCTTGTTAGCCTTATTTCTGCGGAATCTGAGAACTGATATTTCGGATCCCATTGAAGACTATATTGCCAAGGAAATATCTTCTGATAAAAATGAGGAAGAAGCTTTTTGAGAAACTTCTTTGTGATCTGTGAATTCATCTCACAGAGTTACAGCTTTCCCTTCAAGAAGCCGTTCGCTAAGACTCCTCTTGTGGAAATTGAAAAGCGTTCCACTATGTAGAGGTGTAACTCAGTGAGTAGAAGTCACACATCACAAAGTAGTTTCTCAGAAAGCTTCTTTGCAATTTTTATCTCAGGATATTTTCTTTTTCACCAGAGCCCTCCAAGGGCTTCCAAATATCACTTTGCAAGTTCCACAAGAACAGTCTCAGCGAAAGGCTTCTTGAGGGGAAATCTGTAACTCTGTGAGATGAATTCTCAGATCACAAAGAAGTTTCTCAGAAAACTTCTTTCTCATTTTTTTCGAAGGATATATCCTTTGGCCCTATAGTCTTCAATGGGATCCGAAATATTAGTTCTCAGATACCACAGAAATAAGGCTAGCAAAGAGCTCCATGAAATATAGCTGTAACACTCTGAGTGGAAGTCACACATCACAAAGCAGTTTTTCAAAAAGCTTCCTTCCAGTTTTTATCTGAGGATATTTTCTTTTTCACCATAGCCCTCTGTGGGCTGTCAAATATCACTCTGTAAATTCCATAAGAACAGTCTGTGTGAACGGCTTCTTGAAGGGAAAGCTCTAACTCTGTGAGATGAATTCGCAGATCACCAAGTAGTTTCTCAGAAAGCTTCTTTTTCATTTTTATCGAAGGATATTTCCTTTGACCCTATAGTCTATTAAGGGTTCCGAAATAACAGTTCTCATATTCCACAGAAATAAGGATAACAAAGAGCTCCACGAAACACTGCTGTAACTCAGTGAGTGGAAGTCACATATCACAAAGCAGTTATTCAGAAAGCCTCTTTCCAGTTATTACCAGAGAATTTTTTCTTTTTCACCATAGCCCTCCATGTGCTTCCAAATATCATTTTCAAAATTCCAAAAGAACAGTCTTAGTGAACGGCTTCCTGAGGGGAAAGCTGTAACACTATGAGAGGAATTAACAGAAAACCAAGCAGTTTCTCAGAAAGATTCTTCCCAGTTTTTATCTGGGGATATTTTCTTTTTCACCTTAGCCTTCCATGGGCTTCCAAATATCACTTTGCAAATTCCACAAGAACAGACATAGTGAACGGCTTCTTGAGAGAAAAGCTGTAACTCTGTGAGATGAATTCACAGAACACAAAGCAAGGTCTCAGAAACCTTCTTTCCAATTTTTATCTGAGGATAATTTCTTTTTCACCCTAGCCCTCTATGGGCTTCCAAATATCACTTTGCAAATTTCACAAGAACAGATTTAGCGAACGGCTTCTTGTGGGGAAAGCCGTAACTCTGTGAGGTGAATTACAACACAAAGCAGTTTCTCAGAAAGCTCTTTTCCAGTTTTTATCTGAGGATATTTTCTTTTCAACCATAGCCTTCCATGGGGTTCCAAATATCACTTTGCAAATTCCAAAAGAAGAGTCTTAGCGAAAGGCTTCTTGAGGGGAATGCCGTAACTCTGTGAGATGAATCCACAGATCACAAAGAAGTTTCTCAGAAAGCTTCTTTCTCATTTCTATCGGAGGGTGTTTCCTTTTGCCCAATAGTCTTCAAAGGGGTCCGAATCATCTGCTGTCAGATTCCACAGAAATAAAGCTAGTAAAGAGCTCCACGAAACACAGCTGTAACTCAGTGAATGGAAGCCACACATCACAAAGCAGTTTCTCAGAAATGTTCTTCCGGTTTTTATCTGTGGTATTTTCTTTTACACCGTAGCCCTCCATGATCTTCCAAATATCACTTTACATATT
This sequence comes from Theropithecus gelada, assembly GCF_003255815.1. Lineage (NCBI taxonomy): Eukaryota > Metazoa > Chordata > Mammalia > Primates > Cercopithecidae > Theropithecus > Theropithecus gelada. The sequence continues at coordinate 2,351,495 of NC_037688.1, forward strand.
TCACAAGAACAGTGTTAGCGAACGGCTTCTTGAGGGAAAATCTGTAACGCTGTTTGATGAATTAACAGAACACAAAATAGTTTCTCAGAAAGCTTCCTTCCAGTTTTTATCTGAGAATGATTTCTTTTTCACTATAGCCCTCCATGGACTTCCAAATATCACTTTGCAAATTCCACAAGAACAGACATAGCGAACGGCTTCTTGAGAGAAAAGCTGTAACTCTGTGAGATGAATTCACTGATAACAAAGACGTTTCTCAGAAAGCTTCTTTCTCATTTCTCTCAGAGGATATTTCCTTTGGCTCTATAATCTTCAAAGGGATCCTAAATATCAGTTCCCAGGTTCCACAGAAATAAGAATAGCAAAGAGCTGCACGAAATACAGCTGTGTCTCCGTGAGTGGAAGTCACACATCACAAAGCAGTTTCGCAGGAAGCTTACTTGCAGTTTTTATCTTAGGATATTTTCTTTTTCACCAGAGCCCTCAGGGGACTTCCAAATATCACTTTGCAAATTCCACAAGAACACTCTTAGCGAAGGGCTTCTTTAGGGGAAAGCTGTAACTCTGTGAGAGGAATTAACAGAACAAAAAACAGTTTCTCAGAAATCTTCCTTCCAGTTTTTATCTGAGAATATTTTCTTTTTCACCATAGCCCTCCACAGGCTTCCAAATATCACTTTGCCAATTCCACAAGAACTGTCTTACCGAAAGGCTTCTTGACGGGAAAGCTGTAACTCTGTGAGATGATTTCACAGAACACAAAGAAGTTTCTCAGAAAGCTTCTTTCTCTTTTTTATCGGAGGATATTTCCTTTGGCCCTATAATCTTCAAAGGAATCCGAAATATCAGTTCTCAGATTCCACAGAAAAAAGGCTGGCAAAGAGCTCCATGACACAGAGTTGTAACTCAGTGAGTGGAAGTAACACAACACAAAGCAGTTTCTCAGAAAGCTTCTTTCCAGTTTTTATCTGAGGATATTTTCTTTTACACCATAGCCCTCTAACGGCTTCCAAATATCACTTTGCAAATTCCACAAGAACAGTGTTAGCGAACGGCTTCCTGAGGGGAAAGCTGTGACATTGTTTGATGAATTAACAGAACACAAAATAGTTTCTCAAAATGCTTCTTTTCAGTGTTTATCTGAGGATATTTTCTTTGCAACCATAGCCTTCCATGGGCTTCCAAATATCACTTTGCAAATTCCACAAGAACAATCTCAGCAAACGGCTTCTTGAGAGGAAAGCTGTAACTCTGTGAGATGAATTCAAAGATCACAAAGAAGTTTCTCAGAAGGCTTCTTTCTCATTTTTCTCAGAGGATATTTCCTTTGGCCCTATAGCTTTCAAGTGGATCTGAAATATCAGTTCTCAGATTCCACAGAAACAAGTCTAGCAAAAAGCTCCACAAAGAATAGCTGTAACTCAGTGAGTGGAAGTCACACATTACAAAGTAGTTTCTCAGAAAGCTTCTTTCCGGTTTTTATCTGAGGATATATTCTTTTTCACAATAGCCCTCCATGTTCTTCCAAATATCACTTTGCAAATTCCGCAAAAATAGTCTTAGCGAAAGACTTTTTGAGGGTAAAGCTGTAGTTCTTAGGTTCAACAGAAATCAGGCTAGCAAAGAACTCCACAAAGCACAGCTGTAACTTAGTGAGTGAAGGTCACACATCAGAAAGCATTTTTTCAGAAAGCTTCTCTTTAGTTTTTATCTGAGGATATTTTCTTTTTCACCATAGCCCTCTATGGGCTTCCAAATATCACTTTGCCAATTCCACAAGAACTGTCTTATCGAAAGGCTTCTTGAGGGGAAAGCTGTAACTCTATGAGGTGAATTCATAGATCACAAAGAAGTTTCTCAGAAAGCTTCTTTCTCATTTCTATCGGACGATATTTCCTTTGGCCCTGTAGTCTACAAAGGGATCCATAATATCAGTACTCAGATTCCACAAAAATAAGGCTACTAAAGAGTTCCACGAAATACAGCTGTAACTCACTGAGTGGAAGTCACATATCACAGAGCAGTTTCTCAGAAAGCTTCTTTCCAGTTTTTTTCTGAGGATATTTTCTTTTTTAACATAGACCTCCACGGGCTTCCAAATATCATTTTGCAAATTCCAAAAGAAGAGTCTTAGGGAAAGGCTTCTTGAGGGTAAGCTGTAACTCTGTGAGATGAATTCACACATCACAAATAGGTTCTCAGAAAGCTTCTTTCTCATTTTTTTCGGAATATATTTCCTTGACCCTATAGTCTTCAAAGGGATCCGAAATATCAGTTCTCAGATTCCACAGAAATAAGTCTAACAAAGAGCTCCACGAAACACAGCTGTAACAGAGTGAGTGGAAGTCACACATTCCAAAGCAGTTTCCCAGAAAGCTTCTTTCCAGTTTTAAACTGAGTATATTTTCTTTTTCACCATAGCCTTCTATGGGCTTCCAAATATCTCTTTGCAAATTCCACAAGAATAGTCTTAGCGAACGGCTTCTGGAGGGGAAAGCTGTAACTCTCTGAGATGAATTCACAGAACACAAAGCAGTTTCTCAGAAAGCTTCTGTCCACTTTTTATCTGAGGATATATTCTTTTTCACTACAGAACTCCATGGGCTTCGAAATATCACTTTGCAAATTCCACAAGAACAGTCTTAACAAAGGCTACTTGAGGGGAAGCTGTAACACTGTGAGATGAATTCAGAGAACACAAAAAGTTTCTCAGAAAGCTTCTTTCTCATTTCTATTGGAGGATATTACCTTTGGCCCTATAGTCTTCAAAGGGATCCGAAATATCAGTTCTCAGATTCCACAGAAATAAGGCTAGAAAACAGCTCCAAGAAATACAGCTGTAACTCAGTGAGTGAAAGTCACACATCACAAAGCAGTTTTTCATAAAGCTTCGTTCCAGTTTTTATCTGAGGATATTTTCTTTTTCACCGTAGCCCTCCATGGGCTTCCAAATATCACTTTGCAAATTCCACAGTTACAGTATTAGCCAAAGGCTTCTTGAGGGGAAAGCTGTTACTCTGTGAGATGAAATAACAGTACACAAAGTAGTTTCTCAGAAACCTTCTTTCCAGTTTTTGTCGGAGGATATTTTCTTTTTCGCCATAGCCCTCCATGGGCTTCCAAATATCACTTTGAAAATTGCACCAGAACAGTTTTAGCAAAGGCTTCTTCAGGGGAAAGCTGGAACTCTGTGAGATGAATTCACAGATCACAGAGAAGTTTTTCAGAAAGCTTCTGTCCAGTTTTTATCTGAGGACATTTTCTTTTTCACCAGAGCCCTCTATGGGGTTCCAAATACCATTTTTCAAATTCCACAAGAAGAGTCTTAGCGAACGGCTTCTTGGGGGAAAGCTGTAAATCTGTGAGATGAATTTACAGAACACCAAGTAGTTTCTCAGAAAGCGTCTTTCCCATTTTTACCGGATGATATTTCCTTTGGCCCTATAATCTTCAAAGGGATCCGAAATATCTGATCTCAGATTCCACAGAAATAAGGCTAGCAAGAGGCTCCACGAAATACAACTGTAACTCAGTGATTGGAAGTCACACATCACAAAGCTGTTTCAGAAAGCTTCTTTCTAGGTTTTATGTGAGGATATTTTCTTTTTCACAATAACCCTCTATGGGCTTCCAAATATCACTTTGCAAATTCCACTAGAAAAGACTAATCAAATGACTTCTTGAGGGGAAAGCTGTAACTCTGTGAGATGAATTCCCAAAACACAAAGCAGTGTCTCAGAAAGCTTCTTTCCAGTTTTTATCTCAGGATATTTTCTTTTTCACCATAGCCGTATATGGTCTTCCAAATATCACTTTGCAAATTCCAAAAGAACAGTTTTAGCCCAAGGCTTCTTGAGGGGAAAGCTCTAACTCTGTGAGATGAATTTACAAAACACAAAGCAGTTTCTCAGAAAACTTCTTTCCATTTTTTATCTGAGGATATTTTCTTTTTCACCTTAGCCCTCCATGGGATTCAAAATATCACTTCCCAAATTCCACAAGAAGAGTCTTAGCGAAAGTTCTCTTGAGGGGAAAGCTGAAACTCTGTGAGATGAATTTACAGAACACAAAGTAGTTTCTCAGAAAAATTCTTTCTCATTTTTATCTAACGATATTTCCTTTGGCCCTATAGTCTTCAAAGAGATCCAAAATATCAGTTCTCAGATTCCACAGAAATAAGGCTATCAAACAGCTCCATGAACAACAGCTGTAACTCAGTGAGTGGAAGTCACACATCACAAAGCAGTTTCTCAGAAAAATTCTTACTATTTTTTATCTGAGGATATTTTCTTCTTCACCGTAGCCCTCCACGGGCTTCCAAATATCACTTTGCAAATTCCACAAGAACAGTCTTAGCGAAGGGCTTCTTGAGGGGAAAGCTGTAACTCTGTGAGTTGAATTCACAGATCACAAAGAACTTTCTCAGAAAGCTTGTTTCTCATTTTTATCAGAGGATTTTTTTTGGCCCTATATTCTTCAAAGGGTTCTGAAATATCAGTTCTCAGATTCCACTGAAATAAGGCTAGTAAATAGCTCCACGAAATACAACTGTAACTCAGTGAGTGGAAGTCACACATCACATAGCAGTTTCTCAGAAAGTTTCTTTCCACTTTTCATCTGAGGATTTTTCTTTTTCACCATAGCCCTCTATATACTTGATAATATCACTTTGCAAATTCTACAAGAAGAATCCTAGCGAACGACTTGTTGAAGGGAAAGCTGTAACTCTGTGAGATGATTTCACAAATCACAAAGAAGTTTTTTAGAATGCTTCTTTCTCATTTTGATTGGAGGATATTTCCTTTGGCCCTAGAGTCTTCAACGGGGTCCAAAATATCAGTTCTCAGATTCCACAGAAATAAGGCTAGCAAACAGATCCACGAAATACAGCTGTAACTCTGTGAGTGGAAGTCACACATCACAATGCAGTTTCTCAGAATAGTTCTTTCCAGGTTTTATCTGAGGATATCTTGTTTTACACCATAGCCTTGAATGGGCTCCCAAATATCACTTGGCAAATTCCACGAGAACAGACTTACGTAACAGATTCTTGAAAGGAAAGCTGTAACTCTGTGAGAACACAAACCAGTTTCTCGGAAAACTTCTTACCAGTTTTTATCTGAGGATATATTGTTTTTCACCATAGCCCTCCCAGGGCTTCCAAATATCACTTTGCAAATGCCACAAGAAAAGCGTAACCAAATGGCTCCCTGAGAGGAAAGCTGTAATACTGTGAGATGAATTTCCAGAACACATAGCAGGTTCTCAGAAAGCTTCTTTCCAGTTTTTATCTGGGGATATTTTCTTTTTCACCATAGCCCTCTATGGGCTACCAAATATCACATTGCAAATTCCACAAGAACAGTCTTAGCGAACGGCTTCTTGAGGGGAAAGCTGTAAGTGTGTGAAATGAATTAACAGAACACGAAGCAATTTCTAAGAAAGTTTGTTTCTCATTTGTATCAGAGGATATTTCCTTTTCCGAATTGTCTTCAAAGGAATACGAAATATCAGTTCTCAGATTCGACAGAAATAAGGCTAGGAAACAGCTAAAGTAAATACAGCTGTAACTCAGTGAGTGGAAGTCACACATCACAAAGCGGTTTCTCAGAAATATTCTTTCCAGTCTTTATCTGGGGATATTTTCTTTTTCACCAGAGCCCTCTATGGGCTTCCAAATATCATATTGCAAATTCTACAAGATCAGTCTTAAGGAACGGATTCTTGAGGGGAAATCTGTAACTCTGTGAGATGTATTATCAAAAAACAAAGAGTTTCTCAGAAAACTTCCTTCCAGTTTTCATCTCAGGATATTTTCTTTTTCACCATAGCCATCTAAAGGCTTCCAAATATCACTTTCCAATTTCCACAAAAACAGTCTTAGCGAAAGACTTCTTGAGGGGAAAGCCGTAAATCTGTGAGATGAATTTACAGAACACAAAGCAGTTTCACATAAAACTACTTTCCAGTTTTTATCTGAGGATATTTTTTTTTCACCATAGCCCTCTATGATCTTGCAAATATCACTTTGCAAATTCCACAAGAACAGTCTTAGCAAAAGGGTTCTTGAGGGGAAAGTTGTAACTCTGTGAGATGAATTAAGAGAACAGAGAGCAGTTTCTCAGAAAACTTCTTTCCAGTTTTCATCTGAAGACATTTTCTTTTTCGCCAGGGCCCTCCATGGGCTTCCAAATATCACGTTGCAAATTCCGCGAGAAAGGTCTTAGCGAAAGGCTTGTTGAGGGGAAAGCTGTAACTCTGTGAGATGAATTCACAGATCAAAAAGATGTTTCTCAGAAAGCTTCTTTCTCATTTTTATTGTAGGATATTTGCTTTGGCCTTATAGACTTCAAAGGGATCTGAATTATAAGTTCGCAGGTTCCACAGAAATAAGGCTAGCAAAGACATGCACGAAATACAGCTGTAATTCAGTGAGTAGATGTCCCACATCACAAAGCAGTTTCTCAGAAAGCTTTTTCCAGTTTTTATCTGAGGATATATTCTTTTTCATCATAGTCCTCTATGGACTTCCAAATATCTCTTTGCAAATTCCACACGAACAGTCTTAGCGAACGACTTCTTGTGAGCAAAGCTGTAACTCTGTGAGACGAATTTACAGAACACAAAACAGTTTCTCAGAATGATTCTTTCTCATTTATATAGGAGGATATTTCCAATGGCCCTGTAGTGTTCAAAGTGATCCGAAATATCAGTTCTGAGATTCCACAGAAACAAGGCAAGCAAACAGCTCCACGAAATACAGCTGTAACTCAGTGAGCGGAAGTCTCCCATCACAAAGCAGTTTCTCAGAAATCTTCCTTCTAGTTTTTATCTGAGGATGTTTTCTTTTTAACCACAGCCCTCTATGGGCTTCCAAATATCACTTTGCAAATTCCAGAAGAAAAGTCTAAGCGAACGGCTTCTTGAGAGGAAAGCTATAACTCTGTGATATGAATTAACAGAACACAAAGCAGTTTCTCAGAGAGTTTCTTTCCAGTTTTTATCTGGGATATTTTCCTTTTCACCATAACCCTCCGTGGAGTTCCAAATATGAATTTGCTAATTACACAAGAACAGTCTTACGAAAGGATTCTTAAGGGGAAAGCTTTAACTCTGTGAGATGAATCCACAGATCAAAAAGAAGTTTCTCAGAAAGCCTCTTTCTGATTTTTATTGGAAAATATTTCCTTTTTCCGTATAGTCTTCAAAGGGATCCGAAATACCAGTTCTCAGATTCCACAGAAATAAGGCTAGCAAACAGCTCCACGAAATGCAGCTGTAACTCAGTGAGTGGAAGTCACACATCACAAAGCAGTTTCTCAGAAAGCTTCTTTCCAGTTTTCATCTGAGGATATTTTCTTTTGCACTGTAGGCCTCTAGGGGCCTCCAAATGTCCCTTTGCAAATTCCACAAGAACAGTCTTAGCAAAAGGCTTCTCGAGGGGAAAGCTGTAACTCTGTGAGACGAATTCAGGATCACAAAGCAGTTTCTCAAAAACCTCTTTCCAGTTTTCATCTGGGGTTATTTTCTTTTTCACCATAGACCTCTAAGGGCTTCCAAATATCAGTTTGCAAATTCCACAAAACAGTCTTCGTGAACGCTTCTGGAGGGGAAAGCTGTAACTCCGTGAGATGAATTCACAGAACACAAAGCAGTTTCTCAGAAAGATTCTTTCCTGTTTTTATCTGATGATATTTCCTTTACACCATAGGCCTCCATGGGCTTCCAAATATCACTGTGCAAATTCCAGAAAAACAGTCTTATCAAAAGGCTTCTTGAGTGGAAAGCTGTAACTCTCTTAGATGAATTCACAGATGACAAAGCAGTTTCTCAGAAAGCTTCTTTCCAGCTTTTATCTGAGGATATTTCCCTTTTCACCATAGCCCTCCATGGGATTCCAAATATCACTATGCAAATTCCACAAGAACAGTCTTAGGGAAAGGTTTCTTGAGGGGAAAGCTGTAATTCTGTAAGATGAATTTGCAGATCACAAAGAAGTTTCTCAGAAAGCTTCTTTCTCATTTTGATCAGTGGATATTTCCTTTGGCACTATAGTCTTCAAAGGGATCCGAAATATCAGTTCTCAGATTCCACAGAAATAAGGCTAGCAAACAGCTCCACGAAACACAGCTGTAACTCAGTGGGTGGAAGTCACACATCACAAATCAGTTTATCAGAAATCTTCTTTCCAGTTTCCATCTTAGTATATTTTCTTTTTCACCATAGGCCTCTAAGGGCTTCCAAATATCCATTTCCAAATTCAACAAGAACAGTCTTAGCGAACCGCTTCTGGAGGGGAAAGCTGTAACTCTGTGAGATTAATTTACAGAACACAAAGCAGTTTCTCAGAAAGCTTCTTTGCAGTTTTTATCTGAGGATATTTCCCTTTTCAGCATAGCCCTCTGTGGGCTTCCAAATATCACTTTACAAATTCCAAAAGACCAGCCTTAGCGAAAGGCTTCCCTAGGGGAAAGCTGTAACTCTGTGAGATGAATTCGTAGGTCACAAAGAAATTTCATAGAAAGCTTCTTTCCAGTTTTATCTGAGGATATTTCCCTTTTCACCACAGCCCTCCATGGGCTTCCAAATATCACTATACAAATCCCGTAAGAACAGTCTTAGCGAAAGGCTTCTTGACGGAAAGCTGTAACTCTGTGAGATGAATTCACATATCACAAAGAAGTTTCTCAGTAAGCTTCTTTCTCATTTTGATCGGAGGATATTTCCGCTGGCCCTATAGTCAAAAAAAGGGATCCGAAATATCAGTTCTCATATTCCACAGAAATAAGGCTAGCAAACAGCTTTAGGAAATACAGCTGCAACTCAGTGAGTGGAAGTCACACATCACAATGCAGTTTCTCAGAAAGCTTCTTTCCAGTTTTCATCTCAGGATATTTTCTTTTTCACCTTAGGCCTCGATGGGCTTACAAATATCCCTTTGAAAATTCCACAAGAACAGTCTTAGTGAACGGCTTCTGGAGGGAAAAGCTGTAACTCTCTGAGATGAATTCACAGATCACAAACAAGTTTCTCAGAAAGATTCTTTCCAGTTTTTAACTGAGGATAATTCCTTTTTCACCGTAGCCCTCCATGGGCTTCCAAATATCACTGTGTAAATTCCAGAAAAACAGTCTTAGCCAAAGGCTTCTTGAGGGGAAAGCTGTAACTCTGTGAGATGAATTCACAGATCACAAAAAAGTTTCTCAGAAAGCCCTGTTCTCATTTTGATGTGAGGATATTTCCTTTAGCCATATAGTCTTCAAAGGGATCCGAAATATCAGTTCTCTGATTCCACAGAAATAAGGCTAACAAACAGCTCCACGAAATACAGCTGTAACTCAGTGAGTGGAAGTCACATCACAAAGCAGTTTCTCAGAAAGCTTCTTTCCAGTTTTCATCTGAGGATATTTTCTTTTTCACCATAGGCCTCTATGGACCTCCAATATCACATTGCAAATTCCACAAGAACAGTCTTAGCGAACGGCTTCTGGAGGGGAAAGCTGTAAATCTGTGAGATGAATTCACAAAACACAAAGCGGTATCTCAGAAAGCTTCTTTCCAGTTTTTATCTGAGGGTATTTCCCTTTTCACCATAGACCTCCATGGGCTTCCAAATATCACTTCGCAAATTAAAAAAGAACAGCCTTAGCCAAAGTCTTCTTGAGGGGAAAGATGTAACTCTGTGAGATGAATTCTCTGACCACAAAGAAGTTTCTCAGAAAGATTCTTTCTCATTTTTATCTCAGGATATTCCCTTAGGCCCTATAGCCTTCAAAGGGATCTGAAATATCAGTTTGCAGATTCTACAGAAATCAGGCTAGAATATAGCTCCACGAAATACAGCTGTAACTCAGTGAGTGGAAGTCACCCATCACAAAGTAGTTTCTCAGAAAGCTTCTTTCCAGTTTTTATCTGAGAATATTTCCGTTTTCACCATAGCCCACCTTGGGCTTCCACATATCACTTTGCAAATTACACAAGAATAGTCTTAGCGAACTACTTCTGGAATGGAAAGCTGTAACTCCGTGAGATGAATTCAGAGATCTCAAAGAAGTTTCTCAGAGAGCTTTTTTCCAGTTTTTATCTAAGGATATTTCCTTTCGCTCCATAGTCTTCAAAGGGATCCAAAATATCAGTTCTCAGATTCCACAGAAATAACGCTAGCAAACAGCTCCACGAAATACAGCTGTAACTCAGTGAGTGGAAATCACACATCACAAAGCAGTTTCTCAGAAAGCTTCTTTCCAGGTTTCATCTGAGGATATATTCTTATTCACCGTTGGCCTCTAAGGGTTTCCAAATATCACTTTGCAAATTCCACAAGAACAGTATTAGCGAATGGCTTCTGAAGGGCAAGCTGTAACTCTGTGAGATGAATTCACAGATCACAAAGAAGTTTCTCAGAAAGCATCTTTCTCATTTTGATCGGAGGATATTTCCTTTGGCCCCACAGATTTCAAGGGGATCCGATATATCAGTTCTCAGATTCCACAGAAATATGGCAAGCAAACAGCTCCATGAAATACAGCTTTAACTCAGTGAGTGGAAGTCACACATCACAAAGCAGTTTCTCAGAAAGCTTCTCAGAAAGCTTCTTTCCAGTTGTTATCTGAGTATATTTCCCTTCTCACCATATCCCCACAAGGGCTTCCAAATAGCACTCTGCAAATTCCACAAGAACAGTCTTAGCAAAAGGCTTCATGAGGGCAAAGCTGTAACTCTGTGAGACGATTTCACAGAACACATAGAAGTTTCTCAGACAGCTTCTTTCTCTTTGTTATCGGACGATATTTCCTTTGGCCCTATAGTCTTCAAAGGGATCCGAAATATCAGTTCTCACAATCCAAAAAAATAAGGCTAACGAACAGCTCCACGAAATACAGCTGTACCTCAGTGACTGGAAGTCACACATCACAAAGCAGTTGCTCAGAAACCTTCTTTCCAGTTTTCATCTGAGGATATTTTCTTTTTCACCATAGGCTTCTATGGGCTTCCAAATATCCCTTTGCAAATTCCACAAGAACAGTCTTAGCGAACGGGTTCTGGAGGGGAAAGCTGTAACTCTGTGAACTGAATTCACAGAACACAGAGCAGTTTCTCAGAAAGCTTCTTTCCTGTTTTTATTTGAGGATATTTCCCTTTTCACCAGAGCCCAACATGGGCTTCCAAATATCAATTTGCAAATTCCACAAAACAGTATTAGCGAAAGGCTTCTTGAGGGGAAAGCTGTAACTCTGTGAGATTAATTCACAGATCACAAAGAAGTTTCTCAGGAAGCTTCTTTTTCATTTTGATCGGAGGATATTTCCTTTGGCCCTATAGTCTTCAAAGGCATCCGAAGTATCATTTCTCATATTCCACAGAAATAAGGCTAGCAAACAGTTCCACGAAATACAGCTGTAACTCAGTCAGTGGAAGTCCCACTTCACAAAGCAGTTGCTCAGAAAGCTTCTTACCAGTTTTTTCTGAGGATATTTTCTTTTTCACCTTAGGCCTCCATGGGCTTCCAAATATCTCTGCAAATTCCACAAGAACAGTCTTAGCTAATGGGTTCGGGAGGGGAAAGCTGTAACTCTGTGAGATGAATTTACAGAAGTCAGAGCACTTTCTCAGAAAGCTTCTTTCTAGTATTTATCTGAGGATATTTCCCTTTTCACCATAGCCTTCCATGGGCTTCCAAATATCACTTTCCAATTCCACAAGAACAGTCTTAGCGAAAGGCTTCTTGAGGGGAAAGAAGAACCTCTCTGAGATAAATTCACAGATCACAAAGAAGTTTCTCAGAAAGCTTCTTCTCATTTTGAATGCAGGATATATCCTTTGGCCTATTGTCTTCAAAGGGATCCGAAATATCAGTTCTCAGATTCCTCAGGAATAAGGCTAGCAAACAGCTTCACGAAATACAGCTGTAATTCAGTGAGTGGAAGTCACACATCACAAAGCAGTAGCTCAGAAAGCTTCTTTCCAGTTTTCATCTGAGGATATTCTCTTTTTCACCGTAGGCCTCTATGGGCTTCCAAATATCCCTTTGCAAACTTCACAAGAACACTCTTAGCGAACGGCTTCTGGAGGGGAAAGCTGTAACTCGGAGAGATGGAGTCACGGAACACAGTGTAGTTTCTCAGAAAGCTTCTTTCCCGTTTTTATCTGAGGATATTTCCCTTTTCACTATAGCCGTCCGTGGGCTTCCAAATATCACTTTGCCAATTCCACAAGAACAGTCTTAGCGATAGGCTCCTTGAGGGGAAAGCTGTACCTCTCTGAGATGAATTCACAGATCACAAAGAAGTTTCTCAGAAAGTTTCCTTCTGATTTTCATCGGAGGATATTTCCTTTGGCCGTATACTCTTCAAAGGGATCCGAAATATCAGTTCTCATATTCCACAGATAGAATGCTAGCAAACAGCCCAAGGAAGTAGGGCTGTTACTCAGTGAGTGGAAGTCACACATCACAAAGCTGTTGCTCAGAAAGCTTCTTTCCAGTTTTCATCTGAGGATATTTTCTTTTTCACCATAGGCCTCTATGGGCTTCCAAATATCCCTTTGCAAATTCCACAACAACAGTCTTAGCGAACGGGTTCTTGAGGTGAAAGCTGTAAATCTGTGAGATGTATTCACAGAACACAGAGCAGTTTCTCAGAAAGTTTCTTTGAAGTTTTTATCTGAGGATATTTCCCTTTTCACCGTAGCCCTCCATAGGCTTCCAAATATCTCTTTGCAAATTCCACAAGAACAGTCTTAGCGAGCGGATTCTGGAGGGGAAAGCTGTAACACTGTGAAATGAATTCACAGAACACAGAGCAGTTTCTCAGAAAGCTTCCTTCCAGTTTTTATCTGAGAATATTTAACTTTTCACCATAGCTCTCCATGGGCTTCCAAATATCACTTTGAAAATTCCATGAGAACAGTCTTAGTGAAAGGCTTCTTCAGGGGAAAGCTGTAACTCTCTGATATGAATTCTCAGATCCCAAATAAGTTTCTCAGAAAGCTTCTTTCTAATTTTAATCGAAGGATATTTCCTTTAGCCCCATAGTCTTCAAAGGGATCCGAAATATCAGTTGTCAGATTCCACAGAAATAAGGCTATCAAACAGCTCCAGGAAATACAGCTGTAACTCAGTGATTGGAAGTCACACATCACAAAGCAGTTGCTCAGAAAGCTTCTTTCCTGTTTTCATCTGAGGATATTTTCTTTTTCACCATAGTCCTTTATGGGCTTCTAAATATCCCTTTGCAAATTCCTCAAAAACAGTCTTAGCGAACGGCTTATGGAGGGGAAAGCTGTAACTCTGTGAGATGAAATAACAGATAACAAAGAACTTTTGTAGAAAGCTTATTTCTCATTTTGATCTGAGGATATTTCCTTTCGCCATATAGTTTTCAAAGGGATCCGAAATATCAGTTCTCAGATTCCACAGATATAAGGCTAGCAAACATTTCCACGAAATACAGTTGTAACTGAGCTGGAAGTCACACATCACAAAGCAGTTGCTCAGATAGCTTCTTTCCAGTTTTCATCTGACGATATTTTCTTTTTCACCATAGGCCTCTATGGGCTTCCAAATATCCCTTTGCAAATTCCCCAAGCACAGTTTTAGCGAACGACTTATGGAGGGGAATGCTGTAAATCTGTGAGATGAATTCACAGAACACAGAGCAGTTTCTCAGAAATCTTCTTTCCAGTTTTTATCTGAGGATATTTCCCTTTTCACCATAGCCCTAGATGGGCTTCCAAATATCACTTTGCAAATTCCACAAGAACAGTCTTAGCAAAAGGCTTCTTGAGGGGAAAGCCGTACCTCTGTGAGATGAATTCACAGATCACAAATAAGTTTCTCAGAAAGCTTCTTTCTCATTTTGATCGGAGGATATTTTCTTTGGCCCTATAGTCTTCAAAGGGATCCGAAATATCAGTTCTCAGATTCCACGGAAATAAGGCTAGCAAACAGCGCCGGGAAATACAGCTGTAACTCAGTGAGTGGAAGTCACACATCACAAAGTATTTGTTCAGAAAGCTTCTTTCCAGTTTTCATCTGAGGATATTTTCTTTTTCACCATAGGCCTCTAAGGTCTTCCAAATATCCCTTTGCAAATTCCACAAGAACCATCTTAGCGAACGGCTTCTGGAGAGGAAAGCTGTACCTCTGTGACATGAGCTGAAGGAACATAGAGGAGCTTCCACATTAATAAGGCTCGCAAAAAGCTTCACAAAATACAGCTGTAACACAGTGAGTGGCAGTCATACATCACACAGCAGTTGCTCAGAAAGCTTCTCTCCAGTATTTCATCTGAGGATATTCTCTTTTTCACCCTAGGCCTCTGTGGGCTTCCAAATATCCCTTTGAAAATTCAACAAGAACAGTCTTAGCGAACGGCTTCTGGAGGGGAAAGCTGTAAATCTGTGAGATGAATTCACAGAAGACAGAGCAGTCTCTCAGTAAGCTTCTCACCAGTTTTTATCTGAGGATATTTCCCTTTCCACCATAGCCCTCCAGGGGCTTCCAAATATCTCTTTGCGAATTCCACCGGAACAGTCTTAGCGAACGGCTTCTGTAGGAGAAAGCTGTAACTCTGTGAAATGAATTGAAAGAACACAGAGCAGTTTCTCTGAAAGCTTCTTTCCATTTTTTATCTGAGGTTATTTAACTTTTCACCATAGCTCTCCATGGGCTTCCAAATATCACTTTGCCAGCTGCACAAAAACAGACTTAGCGAAAGGCTTCTTGAGGGGAAAGCTGTAACTCTGTGAGATGAATTCAGAGATCACAAAGAAGTTTCTCAGAAAGTTTCTTTCTCATTTCAATCAGAGTATATTTCCTTTGGCCCTATGGTCTTCAAAGGGATCCGAAATATCAGTTCTCAGATTCCACAAAAATAAGGCAAGCAAAGAGCTCCTTGAAATACAGCTGTAACTCAGTGAGTGGAAGTCACACATCACTAAGCAGTAGCTCAGAAAGCTTCTTTCCAGTTTTCATCTGAGGATATGCTCTTTTTCACCATAGGCCTCTATGGGCTTCCAAATATCTCTTTGCAAATTTCACAAGAACAGTCTTAGCGAACGGCTTCTGGAGGGGAAATCTGTAACTCTGAGAGATGGATTCACAGAACACAGTGTAGTTTCTCAGAAAGCTTCTTTCAAGTTTTTATCCGAGGATATTTCCGTTTTCACCATAGCCGTCCGCGGGCTTCCTAATATCATTTTGCCAATTCCACAAGAACAGTCTTAGCGAAAGGCTCCATGAGGAGAAAGCTGTACCTCTCTGAGATGAATTCACAGATCACAAAGAAGTTTCTCGGAAAGCTTCCTTCTCATTTTGATTTGAAGATATTTCCTTTGGCCCTATAGTCTTCAAAGGGATCCGAAATATCAGTTCTCATGTCCCACAGAAATAAGGCTGGCAAACAGATTCATGAAATACAGAGGTAACTCTGTGAGTGGAAGTCACACATCACAAAGCTGTTTCTCAGAAAGCTTCTTTCCAATTTTTCTCAGAGGATAATTTCTTTTTCACCATAGCCCTTTATGGGCATCCAAATATCACTTTGCAAATTCCACAAGAACAGGCTTAGCCAACGGCTTCTTGAGGGGAAAGATGTAACTCTGTGAGACGAATTAACAGAACACTAAGCAGTTTCTCAGAAAGCTTCCTTCCAGATTTTATCTGAGGATATTTACTTTTTCAACATCGCCCTCTATGGGCATACAAATATCACTTTGTAAATTCCACAAGAACTGTCTTAGCGAAAGGCTTCTTGAGGGGAAAGCTGTAACTCTGTGAGATGATTTCACAGAACACCAAGAAGTTTCTCAGAAAGCTTCTTTCTCTTTGTTATCGGAGGATATTTCCTTTTGCCCAATAGTATTCAAAGGGACCCGAAATATCAGTTCTCAGATTCCACAGAAATAAGGCTAGCAAAGAGATCCACGAAATACAGATGTAACCCTGTGAGTGGAAGTCTCACATCACAAAGCAGTTTCTCAGAAAGCTTCTTTGCAGTTTTTCTCTGAGGATATTTTCTTTTTTTCACCATAGCCCTCTATGGGCTTCCAAATATCACTTTGCGAATTCCACAAGAACAATCTTAGCCAACGGCTTCTTGACGCAAAAGCTGTAACTGTATGGGATGAATTAATAGAACACTAAGCAGTTTCTCAGAAAGCTTCTTTCCAGTTTTCATTGGAGGATATTTCCTTTTTCACCATCGCCCTCTATGGGCATTGAAATATCACTTTGCATATTCCACAAGAACAGGCCTAGTGAAAGGGTTCTTGAGGGGAAAGCTGTATCTCTGTGAGATGAATTCCCAGAACGCTAAGCAGTTTCTCAGAAAGTTTCTTTCCAGATTTCATCTGAGGATATTTCCTTTTTCAACGTAGCCCTCTACGGGTATCGAAATATCACTTAGAAAATTCCAAAAGAACAGGCTTAGCGAACGGCCTCTTTAGAGGAAAGCTGTAACTTTGTGAGATGAATTAACAGAACACTAAGCAGTTTCTCAGAAAGCTTGTTTCGAGATTTCATTTGAGGATATTTCCTTTTTCACCGTAGCCCTCTGTGGGCATCGAAATATCACTTTGCAAATTCTCCAAGAACAGGCTTAGCGAAAGGCTTCTTGAGGTTAAAGCTGTAACTCTGTGAGATGATTTCACAGAACACAGAGAAGTTTTTCAGAAAGCTTCTTTCTCTTTGTGATCGGAGGATATTTCCTTTGGCCCTATAGTCTTCTAAGGGATCCGAAATATCAGTTCTCAGATTCCACAGAAATAAGGCTAGCAAACAGGTCCACGAAATACAGATGTAACTCGGTGAGTGGAAGTCACATATCACATAGAAGTTTCTCAGAAAGTTCTTTCCAGTTTTTCTCTGAGGATATTTTCTTTTTCACCATAGCCCTCTAGGGCTTCCAAATATCACTTTGCAAATTCCACAAGAACAGGCTTAGCGAACGGCTTCTTGAGGGCAAAGCTTTAACTTTATGAGATGAATTTACAGAACACTAAGCAGTTTCTCAGAAAGCTTCTTTCCAGATTTCATCTGAGGATATTTCCTTTTGCACCGTAGCCCTCTAAGGGCATCGAAATATCACTTTGAAAATTCCACAAGAACAGGCTTCGTCAAAGGCTTCTTGAGGGGAAAGCTGTAACTCTGTGAGATGACTTCACAGAGCACAAAGAAGTTTCTCAGAGAGCTTCTTTCTCTTTGTGATCGGAGGATATTTCCTTTGGCCCTATAGTCTTCAAAGGGATCCGAAATATCAGTTCTCAGATTCCACAGAAACAAGGCTAGAAAACAGATCCACGAAATACAGATATAACTCTGTGAGTGGAAGTCACACATCACAAAGCAGTTTCGCAGAAAGCTTCTTTCCAGTTTTTCCCTGAGGATATTTTCTTTTTCACCATAGCCCTCTATGGGCTTCCAAATATCACGTTACAAAATCCACAAGAACAAGCTTAGCGAACAGCTTCTTGAGGGGAAAGCTGTAACTCTTTGAGACGAATTAACAGAACGCTAAGCAGTTTCTCAGAAAGCTTCTTTCCAGATTTCAACTGAGGATATTTCCTTTTTCACCGTAACCCTCAATGGGCATCGAAATATCACTTTGCAAATTCCACAAGAACAGGATTCGCAAAAGTCTTCTTGAGCGGAAAGCTGTAACACTGTGAGATGATTTCAAAGAACAAAAAGAAGTTTCTCAGAAAGCTTCTTTCTCTTTGTGATCGGAGGATATTTCCTTTGGCCCTATAGTCTTCTAAGGGATCCGAAATATCAGTTCTCAGATTCCACAGAAAGAAGGCTAGCAAAGAGGTCCACGAAATACAGATGTAACTCTGTGAGTGGAAGTCACACATCACAAAGCAGTTTATCAGAGAGCTGCTTTCCAGTTTTTCCTCAGGATATTTTCTTTTTCACCATAGCCCTCTATGGGCTTCGAAATATCACTATGCGGCCGGGCGCGGTGGCTCAAGCCTGTAATCCCAGCACCTTGGGAGGCCGAGACGGGCGGATCACGAGGTCAGGAGATCGAGACCATCCTGGCTAACACGGTGAAACCCCGTCTCTACTAAAAAATACAAAAAAACTAGCCGGGCGAGGTGGCGGGTGCCTGTAGTCCCAGCTACTCGGGAGGCTGAGGCAGGTGAATGGCGTGAACCCGGGAGGCGGAGCTTGCAGTGAGCCGAGATCCGGCCACTGCACTCCAGCCTGGGCAACAGAGCGAGACTCCGTCTCAAAAAAAAAAAAAAAAAAAAAAAAAAA